>NW_027077874.1:0-306929 GCF_963930625.1 Muntiacus reevesi
TTAGCTGTCATCCACTGCAAGAGTCACCAAAAGGGGCAAGATAAAGAGGCTCAGGGAAATAGGAAAGCTGATCAAGAGGCAGGACGAGCTGCCGGGGAAGCTACCTCTGCCACTGCTATCTGCCCCCTTTTCCCCAAGTAAACCCTGACTCCAGATTTTACCCCAGGGGGACATTCCCGATATGCTGAGCGGGGCTGGGAGATTGGGTCACATGGGTGGTTTCAGCCTGATCAGGCCCAAATAATACTCCCTGATTCTCAGGTTTAAAACATTACTAACTCCTTACATAAGAGCGCCCATTTTGGAAAAGATAATCTAGAAATCTTGCTTAAGCCTATTCTCTCCCATCCCCAGTTAGCTAAGGTTGTTAAACAAGTCACACAAAATTGTGACACCTGTCTAAAAAATAACCCAAAAACCAGACCTCCTCTAATTACACCTGTCCAACATCGGGGATCATACCCAGGAGCGGACTGGCAAGTAGAATTTACAGCCATGCCCAAGACCCAAGGGTTTTCTTACTTGCGAGTCTTTATTGACACATTCACAGGATGGATCGAAGCGTTCCCTACTGAGACTGAGAGAGCTACAGAAGTCTGTAAAGCTCTGCTGAAGGAGATAGTGCCTAGGTTTGGGCTGCCTCGGTCACTTCAGAGTGACAACGGGCCCTCACTTACAGCCACGATACCCCAGAACCTAGCCACATGCTTAGGCATAAAATACCAGCTCCGCTCATCCTGGAGGCCTCAAGCTTCAGGAAAGGTAGAGAGAGCCAACCAGACTCTTAAAAGGGCTCTGGCTAAGCTATGTCAGAAACACATAATAAGTGGACACATATGCTGCCCATAGCCCTCATGAGGCTACGGACATCCCCCAAACGGCCACTATTGTTAAGTCCTTATGAAATGATGTATGGACGACCATTCTGAACTTCTGATTTGTTTCTTGACGAGGATGCCAATACACTCTTAAAACATATAATTGACCTGGGAAGGCTTCAGCAAGAACTCCAACGGTATGGAGAATAAACCACAGGAAGACTTGAAAAATCCCCAGGTAAAGCCAGGGGATCAAGTATCAGTAAAGACCTGGCAAGAAAAAGGGAGTCCAAACCAGCTGTCTGAGAAATGGACAGGGCCATATCAGGTTGTTCTAGTGACTTCAACTGCTGTAAAAGTGAAGGGTCTATCTGCCTGGGTCCACAATTCTAGAATAAAACCCTATGGCCTACAGGAGGGGGAGACAGAAACTGAGACTCCAAAGCCAGAGGACAGCTATTCCTGTGAACCTGTTGAAGATCTCAGGCTCTTGTTCAAGCAGAACCCCATCAATCCTGCCTCAGATAAGTAAAATGCATCATATGATGTTCTTCCTCTTTCTAATCAAATCTCCCTGTATGGCTATTGATCTCTCCCTAAACGAGGCATGTTCACTTGCAAACCACACTGCTTCTCAACTCAACCTAACCAGCCCGGGCTGCATCTGCATTAATGACAAAGGTTGGGGGTATGTCCAACCCATCCCAGGGTATCACTATCAAAGGCCCACCCTTCCAGCCGAGCTATGGGCTGTTACTCAGCGCCCCCATGTGGTCGTAATATGGCCTTTTGGGGAAAGGGGGAAAAAAAACTTCATGTCTTGGTACCAGCAACAACTGTCTCTATTTACCCCCTGGATGACATCTGCAATCCCACCTGAGCCCTTATTTTCTCTCATGACTAACATCCCCCAAGTGACCTTCCATATCTCTCTAAAAAGCCACTCCCTAACAGGGGTGTCAGTGAGAAATCTAGACGACTCACAATGTGGGGTGACCGTCACTGTTGAAACTGATGGGAAAAACCGGGACAGGCCCTGCAGCTGGGAGACCAGCCGACGCCACCCCCGGCCAGCACGCGCCTGGCCCGGCCCGGGGCGCTTCCCGGACACCGAGCGGCCTGGCGAGGCTGCGGGAGCTCTGGCGGGGTTTGGGGAGGGGGGTGGCTTGAGCGGGGAGGACGTCTCGGTGCCCCACCACCCCCGGCCCCCCACCATCCCGTTCGCTGCTCAGGGTCACGTGGATCCGGACGAGCGGGGCGTCGGTCCGGGGCCGCGGTCCCCGGAGCCTCCTGCGGGCTTAGGGGCAGCCCAGCCGGGGCCACAGGCGCCCATCCTGCCGGCTGTGCAAACCCCCTGGAGTGCCTCAGCCCCGCCCTGTCCCCAAACCGAGGCCCGCCCTGCCCCCACGCCACGGGCCCAGCACAGGACCTTCCAGAGAGAGCGGACGAGCGACAGCCAGGCACACGGACAGGCACTCGCACGCACCCATGCCAGGTGAGACAGAGGCAGAAAGAGTCGAGGGTTCAGAGAGAGACTGGAAGACAGCGTGTGGGCAGGGCGGGCCTCGGGCAGGATGCCGGGCAGCTGCAGAGACCACCCGGCCCTGAGCAGCCAAAGCGATGGGGGCGGGGGGAGGCCACTGAGCAGCGGCGGGCCTGGAGAGGCCCAGGGTGGGAGGACACCTGAGATCTCCGCGCTCCGCGCCCCGCCCCCCTCCCCCCAACCCCCTGCACGCATGCCACGCCGGGGCGCTCTGACACTAGCTTCTCTGGAGTTTTGTCACTTGAATTTCTCTCCCTCTGCTCAAATGAGTGATGACAGTGTATTGAACAGCTAGGTCATTTCCAAATAAATTAAGCTTAGTGTTTCACAGGACACCCGGACATGTATGGAGAGACCAGCACGGATGCATGGACACCAACCTTGGTAACTGGACAACCAATGGGAAATTACTGTCTGACTCAGGAGAGAGAAAGAAACCCGAACAGATGGAATGAAATGAACAGAAACACAGGCTTTGCAACTCACACCCTAATTCAATTACCAGAAAATAAACAACACTATAACCATTTTAGAAAAACAATAGACCTCTCTATGACCTTTGGTCGGGTGAGGAGTTCAAACACACAGCAAAAAAAAGCCAACTTTTCCAAGTCGTGAATATGTTAGTTCACACATTGACTTTTACATTGAAATGTGTAACAAATAAACTTAAAATCATTGACTCACTACATAAGCATGGAAGTATTTTAAATATAAACTATGTTCTATAGTATTCAGGAAGCACTTGGCACATCTCTAAGTGTATCAGACCCAAAACTGGAACGTAGTGGAAGAGTCAGGATAGTCTAAAAATGAATCCCTAACTAAAAGGAACACACAGGATTACTGTAGATAAAAAAGGTTAAAGAAGAGAAGCTAGAAATCAGTCAATAAATGTCTTAGGGGTTAGCTTAGAGTGACTAGCCTCTGCGCGACTCTTTAAATTTTTCATGTTTGCAGCTTCCAAATTTTCCATTTTGAGAATAATACTTTCGCCTCCAAACCAGAGTGACTTGGGGACACAAAGGTAGAAGTCGATAATTTTCTTTGCCTATGTCTGAATATTTACAGTCAGAGGTAGAAAAGGAGGAGTCTGTCCCTTGTCTAGATGATGTCAATCCCCAGGTGTGGGATGTCTCCAGCCCTGGTTTAGCCATAAATGTTCCACCAGTAAAGATTTCTCTGAGACCAAGTGCTCCCTAGCCCTGGAAAAGACAATATCCCTTAAAACCAGTAGCTCTTGAGGGTCTTAAACCATTAGTTAACAAATACCGAGATACTGGAACTCGAATCAGCTGTGAGTCCCCCTGCAACACCCCAATCTTGCCCGTTCAAAAACCAGATGGATCTTATCGATTCGTCCAGGATCTAAGAGCTGTTAATGAAGCTGTGGTTCCCATCCACCCCATAGTCCCAAACCCATATACCCTCCTATCCCAAGTCCCAGGAAATGCCAAGTACTTCTCAGTCTTGGACCTTCAAGGTGCTTTCTTTTGCATTCCTCTCCATCCTGAATCCCAAAAACTCTTTGCTTTTGAGTGGCGGGACTTGAAAACAAGAGAGACCATACAACTCTCGACTGGACTCGACTACACCAAGGGTTTAGGGACAGCCCTCATATTTTCGGGACTTCCTCGGGGAGAGAACTAAGGGAATTAACTTTAACAAACAGTAGTCTAATACAGTATGTGGATGACTTGCTCATAGCTAGGCCAGATTTTACCAGCTCTCAAATGGACACTATTTAAAACGCTAACTTTCCTGTATGAAAAGGGTTATCGAGTATCCCCCAAGTAGGCTCAGATTAGCTTAACCCAAGTAAAATACCTTGGATTTATAATTACGGAGAGAAAAAGAATGCCTGACCCCGAGGGGAGATCCCTCATCTTAAATGCCCCGTACCCCCAAACAAAACAACAGCTTAGGGGATTTTGAGGAAGGACCGGGTTTTGCAGGATCTGGATTCCTAATTATGGCAATCTGGCCAGACCCCTATATGAAAATTTAAGGGGGAAAGAGGAAGAGCCACTCGACTGGCATGAGACCTGCAAGGTGGCCTTTAATGCCCTAAAAGAGTCCATCACTACAGCCCCAGCTTTAGGCCTCCCCAAGCTGGAGAAGCCTTTTAGACTCTATGTTTCTGGAAGGACAGGAACTGCTCTTGGGGTGTTAGAGCAGATGATGGGGCCCGTATAACAACCTGTGGCTTATCTCTCAAAATAACTAGATGAGGTGGCCAGAGGGTGGCCCACTTGCCTCCGGGCAGTAGCAGGAACCGCTCTTATGGTTAAGGAGGCATCTAAGCTGACCCTGGGTCAGCCCACTACAGTGTATATGCCTCACCGGGTGCAAGCAGTCTTGGAAACGAAAGGGGACAGGTGGATGACAGGAGGAAGGATCACCCAATACCAAGCCCTCCTCCTTGACACTCCAGAAATAAAGTTGAGGGTCTGCCAGACTTTAAATCCAGCAACCTTACTGCCAGATCCCCCTACCTCCCCTCTGGATCACCAATGCATACAAATCACAGACGAGTTATACTCTTCTCGCCGGGACCTATCAGAGACACCTTTATCTGACCCAGAGGAAAACTGGCACACAGATGGCAGCAGTTTTGTAGAAAAGGGAGAGAGGAAAGCAGCATATGCTGTAGCGAGCCTGGAAGAAACTAAGGAAAGTGGGTCTCTTCCCCCAGACACCTCAGCCCAGAAAGCTGAACTTTTTGCCCTGACAAGAGCTTTGGAGTTAGGAGAAGGAAAGAGGATTAATGTGTGTATGGACTCGAAGTATGCTTTCCTCATTCTGCATGCCCGTGCAGCAATTTGGAAAGAAAGAGGGATGCTCAGTGCCCGAAGCTCTGCTATTAAACACAAAGAGCTCATTCTCAGGCTCCTGGAGGCAGTCAAACTTCCTGCAAAATTAGCTGTCATCCACTGCAAGAGTCACCAAAAGGGGCAAGAAAAAGAGGCTCAGGGAAATAGGAAAGCTGATCAAGAGGCAGGACGAGCTGCCGGGGAAGCTACCTCTGCCACTGCTATCTGCCCCTTTTCCCCATGGAAACCCTGACTCCAGATTTTACCCCAGGGGGACATTCCCGATATGCTGAGCGGGGCTGGGAGATTGGGTCACATGGGTGGTTTCAGCCTGATCAGGCCCAAATAATACTCCCTGATTCTCAGGTTTAAAACATTACTAACTCCTTACATAAGAGCGCCCATTTTGGAAAAGATAATCTAGAAATCTTGCTTAAGCCTATTCTCTCCCATCCCCAGTTAGCTAAGGTTGTTAAACAAGTCACACAAAATTGTGACACCTGTCTAAAAAATAACCCAAAAACCAGACCTCCTCTAATTACACCTGTCCAACATCGGGGATCATACCCAGGAGCGGACTGGCAAGTAGAATTTACAGCCATGCCCAAGACCCAAGGGTTTTCTTACTTGCGAGTCTTTATTGACACATTCACAGGATGGATCGAAGCGTTCCCTACTGAGACTGAGAGAGCTACAGAAGTCTGTAAAGCTCTGCTGAAGGAGATAGTGCCTAGGTTTGGGCTGCCTCGGTCACTTCAGAGTGTCAACGGGCCCTCACTTACAGCCACGATACCCCAGAACCTAGCCACATGCTTAGGCATAAAATACCAGCTCCGCTCATCCTGGAGGCCTCAAGCTTCAGGAAAGGTAGAGAGAGCCAACCAGACTCTTAAAAGGGCTCTGGCTAAGCTATGTCAGAAACACATAATAAGTGGACACATATGCTGCCCATAGCCCTCATGAGGCTACGGACATCCCCCAAACGGCCACTATTGTTAAGTCCTTATGAAATGATGTATGGACGACCATTCTGAACTTCTGATTTGTTTCTTGACGAGGATGCCAATACACTCTTAAAACATATAATTGACCTGGGAAGGCTTCAGCAAGAACTCCAACGGTATGGAGAATAAACCACAGGAAGACTTGAAAAATCCCCAGGTAAAGCCAGGGGATCAAGTATCAGTAAAGACCTGGCAAGAAAAAGGGAGTCCAAACCAGCTGTCTGAGAAATGGACAGGGCCATATCAGGTTGTTCTAGTGACTTCAACTGCTGTAAAAGTGAAGGGTCTATCTGCCTGGGTCCACAATTCTAGAATAAAACCCTATGGCCTACAGGAGGGGGAGACAGAAACTGAGACTCCAAAGCCAGAGGACAGCTATTCCTGTGAACCTGTTGAAGATCTCAGGCTCTTGTTCAAGCAGAACCCCATCAATCCTGCCTCAGATAAGTAAAATGCATCATATGATGTTCTTCCTCTTTCTAATCAAATCTCCCTGTATGGCTATTGATCTCTCCCTAAACGAGGCATGTTCACTTGCAAACCACACTGCTTCTCAACTCAACCTAACCAGCCCGGGCTGCATCTGCATTAATGACAAAGGTTGGGGGTATGTCCAACCCATCCCAGGGTATCACTATCAAAGGCCCACCCTTCCAGCCGAGCTATGGGCTGTTACTCAGCGCCCCCATGTGGTCGTAATATGGCCTTTTGGGGAAAGGGGGAAAAAAAACTTCATGTCTTGGTACCAGCAACAACTGTCTCTATTTACCCCCTGGATGACATCTGCAATCCCACCTGAGCCCTTATTTTCTCTCATGACTAACATCCCCCAAGTGACCTTCCATATCTCTCTAAAAAGCCACTCCCTAACAGGGATGTCAGTGAGAAATCTAGACGACTCACAATGTGGGGTGACCGTCACTGTTGAAACTGATGGGAAAAACCGGGACAGGCCCTGCAGCTGGGAGACCAGCCGACGCCACCCCCGGCCAGCACGCGCCTGGCCCGGCCCGGGGCGCTTCCCGGACACCGAGCGGCCTGGCGAGGCTGCGGGAGCTCTGGCGGGGTTTGGGGAGGGGGGTGGCTTGAGCGGGGAGGACGTCTCGGTGCCCCCCCACCCCCGGCCCCCCACCATCCCGTTCGCTGCTCAGGGTCACGTGGATCCGGACGAGCGGAGCGTCGGTCTGGGGCCGCGGTCCCCGGAGCCTCCTGCGGGCTTAGGGGCAGCCCAGCCGGGGCCACAGGCGCCCATCCTGCCGGCTGTGCAAACCCCCTGGAGTGCCTCAGCCCCGCCCTGTCCCCAAACCGAGGCCCGCCCTGCCCCCACGCCACGGGCCCAGCACAGGACCTTCCAGAGAGAGCGGACGAGCGACAGCCAGGCACACGGACAGGCACTCGCACGCACCCACGCCAGGTGAGACAGAGGCAGAAAGAGTCGAGGGTTCAGAGAGAGACTGGAAGACAGCGTGTGGGCAGGGCGGGCCTCGGGCAGGATGCCGGGCAGCTGCAGAGACCACCCGGCCCTGAGCAGCCAAAGCGATGGGGGCGGGGGGAGGCCACTGAGCAGCGGCGGGCCTGGAGAGGCCCAGGGTGGGAGGACACCTGAGATCTCCGCGCTCCGCGCCCCGCCCCCCTCCCCCCAACCCCCTGCACGCATGCCACGCCGGGGCGCTCTGACACTAGCTTCTCTGGAGTTTTGTCACTTGAATTTCTCTCCCTCTGCTCAACTGAGTGATGACAGTGTATTGAACAGCTAGGTCATTTCCAAATAAATTAAGCTTAGTGTTTCACAGGACACCCGGACATGTATGGAGAGACCAGCACGGATGCATGGACACCAACCTTGGTAACTGGACAACCAATGGGAAATTACTGTCTGACTCAGGAGAGAGAAAGAAACCCGAACAGATGGAATGAAATGAACAGAAACACAGGCTTTGCAACTCACACCCTAATTCAATTACCAGAAAATAAACAACACTATAACCATTTTAGAAAAACAATAGACCTCTCTATGACCTTTGGTCGGGTGAGGAGTTCAAACACACAGCAAAAAAAAGCCAACTTTTCCAAGTCGTGAATATGTTAGTTCACACATTGACTTTTACATTGAAATGTGTAACAAATAAACTTAAAATCATTGACTCACTACATAAGCATGGAAGTATTTTAAATATAAACTATGTTCTATAGTATTCAGGAAGCACTTGGCACATCTCTAAGTGTATCAGACCCAAAACTGGAACGTAGTGGAAGAGTCAGGATAGTCTAAAAATGAATCCCTAACTAAAAGGAACACACAGGATTACTGTAGATAAAAAAGGTTAAAGAAGAGAAGCTAGAAATCAGTCAATAAATGTCTTAGGGGTTAGCTTAGAGTGACTAGCCTCTGCGCGACTCTTTAAATTTTTCATGTTTGCAGCTTCCAAATTTTCCATTTTGAGAATAATACTTTCGCCTCCAAACCAGAGTGACTTGGGGACACAAAGGTAGAAGTCGATAATTTTCTTTGCCTATGTCTGAATATTTACAGTCAGAGGTAGAAAAGGAGGAGTCTGTCCCTTGTCTAGATGATGTCAATCCCCAGGTGTGGGATGTCTCCAGCCCTGGTTTAGCCATAAATGTTCCACCAGTAAAGATTTCTCTGAGACCAAGTGCTCCCTAGCCCTGGAAAAGACAATATCCCTTAAAACCAGTAGCTCTTGAGGGTCTTAAACCATTAGTTAACAAATACCGAGATACTGGAACTCGAATCAGCTGTGAGTCCCCCTGCAACACCCCAATCTTGCCCGTTCAAAAACCAGATGGATCTTATCGATTCGTCCAGGATCTAAGAGCTGTTAATGAAGCTGTGGTTCCCATCCACCCCATAGTCCCAAACACATATACACTCCTATCCCAAGTCCCAGGAAATGCCAAGTACTTCTCAGTCTTGGACCTTCAAGGTGCTTTCTTTTGCATTCCTCTCCATCCTGAATCCCAAAATCTCTTTGCTTTTGAGTGGCGGGACTTGGAAACAAGAGAGACCATACAACTCTCGACTGGACTCGACTACACCAAGGGTTTAGGGACAGCCCTCATATCTTCGGGACTTCCTCGGGGAGAGAACTAAGGGAATTAACTTTAACAAACAGTAGTCTAATACAGTATGTGGATGACTTGCTCATAGCTAGGCCAGATTTTACCAGCTCTCAAATGGACACTATTTAAAACGCTAACTTTCCTGTATGAAAAGGGTTATCGAGTATCCCCCAAGTAGGCTCAGATTAGCTTAACCCAAGTAAAATACCTTGGATTTATAATTACGGAGAGAAAAAGAATGCCTGACCCCGAGGGGAGATCCCTCATCTTAAATGCCCCGTACCCCCAAACAAAACAACAGCTTAGGGGATTTTGAGGAAGGACCGGGTTTTGCAGGATCTGGATTCCTAATTATGGCAATCTGGCCAGACCCCTATATGAAAATTTAAGGGGGAAAGAGGAAGAGCCACTCGACTGGCATGAGACCTGCAAGGTGGCCTTTAATGCCCTAAAAGAGTCCATCACTACAGCCCCAGCTTTAGGCCTCCCCAACCTGGAGAAGCCTTTTAGACTCTATGTTTCTGGAAGGACAGGAACTGCTCTTGGGGTGTTAGAGCAGATGATGGGGCCCGTATAACAACCTGTGGCTTATCTCTCAAAATAACTAGATGAGGTGGCCAGAGGGTGGCCCACTTGCCTCCGGGCAGTAGCAGCCACTGCTCTTATGGTTAAGGAGGCATCTCGGCTGACCCTGGGTCAGCCCACTAAAGTGTATACGCCTCACCGGGTGCAAGCAGTCTTGGAAACGAAAGGGGACAGGTGGATGACAGGGGGAAGGATCACTCAATACCAAGCCCTCCTCCTTGACACTCCAGAAATAAAGTTGAGGGTCTGCCAGACTTTAAATCCAGCAACCTTACTGCCAGATCCCCCTACCTCCCCTCTGGATCACCAATGCATACAAATCACAGACGAGTTATACTCTTCTCGCCGGGACCTATCAGAGACACCTTTATCTGACCCAGAGGAAAACTGGCACACAGATGGCAGCAGTTTTGTAGAAAAGGGAGAGAGGAAAGCAGCATATGCTGTAGCGAGCCTGGAAGAAACTAAGGAAAGTGGTCTCTTCCCCCAGACACCTCAGCCCAGAAAGCTGAACTTTTTGCCCTGACAAGAGCTTTGGAGTTAGGAGAAGGAAAGAGGATTAATGTGTGTATGGACTCTAAGTATGCTTTCCTCATTCTGCATGCCCGTGCAGCAATTTGGAAAGAAAGAGGGATGCTCAGTGCCCGAAGCTCTGCTATTAAACACAAAGAGCTCATTCTCAGGCTCCTGGAGGAATTCACACTTCCTGCAAAATTAGCTGTCATCCACTGCAAGAGTCACCAAAAGGGGCAAGATAAAGAGGCTCAGGGAAATAGGAAAGCTGATCAAGAGGCAGGACGAGCTGCCGGGGAAGCTACCTCTGCCACTGCTATCTGCCCCCTTTTCCCCAAGTAAACCCTGACTCCAGATTTTACCCCAGGGGGACATTCCCGATATGCTGAGCGGGGCTGGGAGATTGGGTCACATGGGTGGTTTCAGCCTGATCAGGCCCAAATAATACTCCCTGATTCTCAGGTTTAAAACATTACTAACTCCTTACATAAGAGCGCCCATTTTGGAAAAGATAATCTAGAAATCTTGCTTAAGCCTATTCTCTCCCATCCCCAGTTAGCTAAGGTTGTTAAACAAGTCACACAAAATTGTGACACCTGTCTAAAAAATAACCCAAAAACCAGACCTCCTCTAATTACACCTGTCCAACATCGGGGATCATACCCAGGAGCGGACTGGCAAGTAGAATTTACAGCCATGCCCAAGACCCAAGGGTTTTCTTACTTGCGAGTCTTTATTGACACATTCACAGGATGGATCGAAGCGTTCCCTACTGAGACTGAGAGAGCTACAGAAGTCTGTAAAGCTCTGCTGAAGGAGATAGTGCCTAGGTTTGGGCTGCCTCGGTCACTTCAGAGTGACAACGGGCCCTCACTTACAGCCACGATACCCCAGAACCTAGCCACATGCTTAGGCATAAAATACCAGCTCCGCTCATCCTGGAGGCCTCAAGCTTCAGGAAAGGTAGAGAGAGCCAACCAGACTCTTAAAAGGGCTCTGGCTAAGCTATGTCAGAAACACATAATAAGTGGACACATATGCTGCCCATAGCCCTCATGAGGCTACGGACATCCCCCAAACGGCCACTATTGTTAAGTCCTTATGAAATGATGTATGGACGACCATTCTGAACTTCTGATTTGTTTCTTGACGAGGATGCCAATACACTCTTAAAACATATAATTGACCTGGGAAGGCTTCAGCAAGAACTCCAACGGTATGGAGAATAAACCACAGGAAGACTTGAAAAATCCCCAGGTAAAGCCAGGGGATCAAGTATCAGTAAAGACCTGGCAAGAAAAAGGGAGTCCAAACCAGCTGTCTGAGAAATGGACAGGGCCATATCAGGTTGTTCTAGTGACTTCAACTGCTGTAAAAGTGAAGGGTCTATCTGCCTGGGTCCACAATTCTAGAATAAAACCCTATGGCCTACAGGAGGGGGAGACAGAAACTGAGACTCCAAAGCCAGAGGACAGCTATTCCTGTGAACCTGTTGAAGATCTCAGGCTCTTGTTCAAGCAGAACCCCATCAATCCTGCCTCAGATAAGTAAAATGCATCATATGATGTTCTTCCTCTTTCTAATCAAATCTCCCTGTATGGCTATTGATCTCTCCCTAAACGAGGCATGTTCACTTGCAAACCACACTGCTTCTCAACTCAACCTAACCAGCCCGGGCTGCATCTGCATTAATGACAAAGGTTGGGGGTATGTCCAACCCATCCCAGGGTATCACTATCAAAGGCCCACCCTTCCAGCCGAGCTATGGGCTGTTACTCAGCGCCCCCATGTGGTCGTAATATGGCCTTTTGGGGAAAGGGGGAAAAAAAACTTCATGTCTTGGTACCAGCAACAACTGTCTCTATTTACCCCCTGGATGACATCTGCAATCCCACCTGAGCCCTTATTTTCTCTCATGACTAACATCCCCCAAGTGACCTTCCATATCTCTCTAAAAAGCCACTCCCTAACAGGGGTGTCAGTGAGAAATCTAGACGACTCACAATGTGGGGTGACCGTCACTGTTGAAACTGATGGGAAAAACCGGGACAGGCCCTGCAGCTGGGAGACCAGCCGACGCCACCCCCGGCCAGCACGCGCCTGGCCCGGCCCGGGGCGCTTCCCGGACACCGAGCGGCCTGGCGAGGCTGCGGGAGCTCTGGCGGGGTTTGGGGAGGGGGGTGGCTTGAGCGGGGAGGACGTCTCGGTGCCCCACCACCCCCGGCCCCCCACCATCCCGTTCGCTGCTCAGGGTCACGTGGATCCGGACGAGCGGGGCGTCGGTCCGGGGCCGCGGTCCCCGGAGCCTCCTGCGGGCTTAGGGGCAGCCCAGCCGGGGCCACAGGCGCCCATCCTGCCGGCTGTGCAAACCCCCTGGAGTGCCTCAGCCCCGCCCTGTCCCCAAACCGAGGCCCGCCCTGCCCCCACGCCACGGGCCCAGCACAGGACCTTCCAGAGAGAGCGGACGAGCGACAGCCAGGCACACGGACAGGCACTCGCACGCACCCATGCCAGGTGAGACAGAGGCAGAAAGAGTCGAGGGTTCAGAGAGAGACTGGAAGACAGCGTGTGGGCAGGGCGGGCCTCGGGCAGGATGCCGGGCAGCTGCAGAGACCACCCGGCCCTGAGCAGCCAAAGCGATGGGGGCGGGGGGAGGCCACTGAGCAGCGGCGGGCCTGGAGAGGCCCAGGGTGGGAGGACACCTGAGATCTCCGCGCTCCGCGCCCCGCCCCCCTCCCCCCAACCCCCTGCACGCATGCCACGCCGGGGCGCTCTGACACTAGCTTCTCTGGAGTTTTGTCACTTGAATTTCTCTCCCTCTGCTCAAATGAGTGATGACAGTGTATTGAACAGCTAGGTCATTTCCAAATAAATTAAGCTTAGTGTTTCACAGGACACCCGGACATGTATGGAGAGACCAGCACGGATGCATGGACACCAACCTTGGTAACTGGACAACCAATGGGAAATTACTGTCTGACTCAGGAGAGAGAAAGAAACCCGAACAGATGGAATGAAATGAACAGAAACACAGGCTTTGCAACTCACACCCTAATTCAATTACCAGAAAATAAACAACACTATAACCATTTTAGAAAAACAATAGACCTCTCTATGACCTTTGGTCGGGTGAGGAGTTCAAACACACAGCAAAAAAAAGCCAACTTTTCCAAGTCGTGAATATGTTAGTTCACACATTGACTTTTACATTGAAATGTGTAACAAATAAACTTAAAATCATTGACTCACTACATAAGCATGGAAGTATTTTAAATATAAACTATGTTCTATAGTATTCAGGAAGCACTTGGCACATCTCTAAGTGTATCAGACCCAAAACTGGAACGTAGTGGAAGAGTCAGGATAGTCTAAAAATGAATCCCTAACTAAAAGGAACACACAGGATTACTGTAGATAAAAAAGGTTAAAGAAGAGAAGCTAGAAATCAGTCAATAAATGTCTTAGGGGTTAGCTTAGAGTGACTAGCCTCTGCGCGACTCTTTAAATTTTTCATGTTTGCAGCTTCCAAATTTTCCATTTTGAGAATAATACTTTCGCCTCCAAACCAGAGTGACTTGGGGACACAAAGGTAGAAGTCGATAATTTTCTTTGCCTATGTCTGAATATTTACAGTCAGAGGTAGAAAAGGAGGAGTCTGTCCCTTGTCTAGATGATGTCAATCCCCAGGTGTGGGATGTCTCCAGCCCTGGTTTAGCCATAAATGTTCCACCAGTAAAGATTTCTCTGAGACCAAGTGCTCCCTAGCCCTGGAAAAGACAATATCCCTTAAAACCAGTAGCTCTTGAGGGTCTTAAACCATTAGTTAACAAATACCGAGATACTGGAACTCGAATCAGCTGTGAGTCCCCCTGCAACACCCCAATCTTGCCCGTTCAAAAACCAGATGGATCTTATCGATTCGTCCAGGATCTAAGAGCTGTTAATGAAGCTGTGGTTCCCATCCACCCCATAGTCCCAAACCCATATACCCTCCTATCCCAAGTCCCAGGAAATGCCAAGTACTTCTCAGTCTTGGACCTTCAAGGTGCTTTCTTTTGCATTCCTCTCCATCCTGAATCCCAAAAACTCTTTGCTTTTGAGTGGCGGGACTTGAAAACAAGAGAGACCATACAACTCTCGACTGGACTCGACTACACCAAGGGTTTAGGGACAGCCCTCATATTTTCGGGACTTCCTCGGGGAGAGAACTAAGGGAATTAACTTTAACAAACAGTAGTCTAATACAGTATGTGGATGACTTGCTCATAGCTAGGCCAGATTTTACCAGCTCTCAAATGGACACTATTTAAAACGCTAACTTTCCTGTATGAAAAGGGTTATCGAGTATCCCCCAAGTAGGCTCAGATTAGCTTAACCCAAGTAAAATACCTTGGATTTATAATTACGGAGAGAAAAAGAATGCCTGACCCCGAGGGGAGATCCCTCATCTTAAATGCCCCGTACCCCCAAACAAAACAACAGCTTAGGGGATTTTGAGGAAGGACCGGGTTTTGCAGGATCTGGATTCCTAATTATGGCAATCTGGCCAGACCCCTATATGAAAATTTAAGGGGGAAAGAGGAAGAGCCACTCGACTGGCATGAGACCTGCAAGGTGGCCTTTAATGCCCTAAAAGAGTCCATCACTACAGCCCCAGCTTTAGGCCTCCCCAAGCTGGAGAAGCCTTTTAGACTCTATGTTTCTGGAAGGACAGGAACTGCTCTTGGGGTGTTAGAGCAGATGATGGGGCCCGTATAACAACCTGTGGCTTATCTCTCAAAATAACTAGATGAGGTGGCCAGAGGGTGGCCCACTTGCCTCCGGGCAGTAGCAGGAACCGCTCTTATGGTTAAGGAGGCATCTAAGCTGACCCTGGGTCAGCCCACTACAGTGTATATGCCTCACCGGGTGCAAGCAGTCTTGGAAACGAAAGGGGACAGGTGGATGACAGGAGGAAGGATCACCCAATACCAAGCCCTCCTCCTTGACACTCCAGAAATAAAGTTGAGGGTCTGCCAGACTTTAAATCCAGCAACCTTACTGCCAGATCCCCCTACCTCCCCTCTGGATCACCAATGCATACAAATCACAGACGAGTTATACTCTTCTCGCCGGGACCTATCAGAGACACCTTTATCTGACCCAGAGGAAAACTGGCACACAGATGGCAGCAGTTTTGTAGAAAAGGGAGAGAGGAAAGCAGCATATGCTGTAGCGAGCCTGGAAGAAACTAAGGAAAGTGGGTCTCTTCCCCCAGACACCTCAGCCCAGAAAGCTGAACTTTTTGCCCTGACAAGAGCTTTGGAGTTAGGAGAAGGAAAGAGGATTAATGTGTGTATGGACTCGAAGTATGCTTTCCTCATTCTGCATGCCCGTGCAGCAATTTGGAAAGAAAGAGGGATGCTCAGTGCCCGAAGCTCTGCTATTAAACACAAAGAGCTCATTCTCAGGCTCCTGGAGGCAGTCAAACTTCCTGCAAAATTAGCTGTCATCCACTGCAAGAGTCACCAAAAGGGGCAAGAAAAAGAGGCTCAGGGAAATAGGAAAGCTGATCAAGAGGCAGGACGAGCTGCCGGGGAAGCTACCTCTGCCACTGCTATCTGCCCCTTTTCCCCATGGAAACCCTGACTCCAGATTTTACCCCAGGGGGACATTCCCGATATGCTGAGCGGGGCTGGGAGATTGGGTCACATGGGTGGTTTCAGCCTGATCAGGCCCAAATAATACTCCCTGATTCTCAGGTTTAAAACATTACTAACTCCTTACATAAGAGCGCCCATTTTGGAAAAGATAATCTAGAAATCTTGCTTAAGCCTATTCTCTCCCATCCCCAGTTAGCTAAGGTTGTTAAACAAGTCACACAAAATTGTGACACCTGTCTAAAAAATAACCCAAAAACCAGACCTCCTCTAATTACACCTGTCCAACATCGGGGATCATACCCAGGAGCGGACTGGCAAGTAGAATTTACAGCCATGCCCAAGACCCAAGGGTTTTCTTACTTGCGAGTCTTTATTGACACATTCACAGGATGGATCGAAGCGTTCCCTACTGAGACTGAGAGAGCTACAGAAGTCTGTAAAGCTCTGCTGAAGGAGATAGTGCCTAGGTTTGGGCTGCCTCGGTCACTTCAGAGTGTCAACGGGCCCTCACTTACAGCCACGATACCCCAGAACCTAGCCACATGCTTAGGCATAAAATACCAGCTCCGCTCATCCTGGAGGCCTCAAGCTTCAGGAAAGGTAGAGAGAGCCAACCAGACTCTTAAAAGGGCTCTGGCTAAGCTATGTCAGAAACACATAATAAGTGGACACATATGCTGCCCATAGCCCTCATGAGGCTACGGACATCCCCCAAACGGCCACTATTGTTAAGTCCTTATGAAATGATGTATGGACGACCATTCTGAACTTCTGATTTGTTTCTTGACGAGGATGCCAATACACTCTTAAAACATATAATTGACCTGGGAAGGCTTCAGCAAGAACTCCAACGGTATGGAGAATAAACCACAGGAAGACTTGAAAAATCCCCAGGTAAAGCCAGGGGATCAAGTATCAGTAAAGACCTGGCAAGAAAAAGGGAGTCCAAACCAGCTGTCTGAGAAATGGACAGGGCCATATCAGGTTGTTCTAGTGACTTCAACTGCTGTAAAAGTGAAGGGTCTATCTGCCTGGGTCCACAATTCTAGAATAAAACCCTATGGCCTACAGGAGGGGGAGACAGAAACTGAGACTCCAAAGCCAGAGGACAGCTATTCCTGTGAACCTGTTGAAGATCTCAGGCTCTTGTTCAAGCAGAACCCCATCAATCCTGCCTCAGATAAGTAAAATGCATCATATGATGTTCTTCCTCTTTCTAATCAAATCTCCCTGTATGGCTATTGATCTCTCCCTAAACGAGGCATGTTCACTTGCAAACCACACTGCTTCTCAACTCAACCTAACCAGCCCGGGCTGCATCTGCATTAATGACAAAGGTTGGGGGTATGTCCAACCCATCCCAGGGTATCACTATCAAAGGCCCACCCTTCCAGCCGAGCTATGGGCTGTTACTCAGCGCCCCCATGTGGTCGTAATATGGCCTTTTGGGGAAAGGGGGAAAAAAAACTTCATGTCTTGGTACCAGCAACAACTGTCTCTATTTACCCCCTGGATGACATCTGCAATCCCACCTGAGCCCTTATTTTCTCTCATGACTAACATCCCCCAAGTGACCTTCCATATCTCTCTAAAAAGCCACTCCCTAACAGGGATGTCAGTGAGAAATCTAGACGACTCACAATGTGGGGTGACCGTCACTGTTGAAACTGATGGGAAAAACCGGGACAGGCCCTGCAGCTGGGAGACCAGCCGACGCCACCCCCGGCCAGCACGCGCCTGGCCCGGCCCGGGGCGCTTCCCGGACACCGAGCGGCCTGGCGAGGCTGCGGGAGCTCTGGCGGGGTTTGGGGAGGGGGGTGGCTTGAGCGGGGAGGACGTCTCGGTGCCCCCCCACCCCCGGCCCCCCACCATCCCGTTCGCTGCTCAGGGTCACGTGGATCCGGACGAGCGGAGCGTCGGTCTGGGGCCGCGGTCCCCGGAGCCTCCTGCGGGCTTAGGGGCAGCCCAGCCGGGGCCACAGGCGCCCATCCTGCCGGCTGTGCAAACCCCCTGGAGTGCCTCAGCCCCGCCCTGTCCCCAAACCGAGGCCCGCCCTGCCCCCACGCCACGGGCCCAGCACAGGACCTTCCAGAGAGAGCGGACGAGCGACAGCCAGGCACACGGACAGGCACTCGCACGCACCCACGCCAGGTGAGACAGAGGCAGAAAGAGTCGAGGGTTCAGAGAGAGACTGGAAGACAGCGTGTGGGCAGGGCGGGCCTCGGGCAGGATGCCGGGCAGCTGCAGAGACCACCCGGCCCTGAGCAGCCAAAGCGATGGGGGCGGGGGGAGGCCACTGAGCAGCGGCGGGCCTGGAGAGGCCCAGGGTGGGAGGACACCTGAGATCTCCGCGCTCCGCGCCCCGCCCCCCTCCCCCCAACCCCCTGCACGCATGCCACGCCGGGGCGCTCTGACACTAGCTTCTCTGGAGTTTTGTCACTTGAATTTCTCTCCCTCTGCTCAACTGAGTGATGACAGTGTATTGAACAGCTAGGTCATTTCCAAATAAATTAAGCTTAGTGTTTCACAGGACACCCGGACATGTATGGAGAGACCAGCACGGATGCATGGACACCAACCTTGGTAACTGGACAACCAATGGGAAATTACTGTCTGACTCAGGAGAGAGAAAGAAACCCGAACAGATGGAATGAAATGAACAGAAACACAGGCTTTGCAACTCACACCCTAATTCAATTACCAGAAAATAAACAACACTATAACCATTTTAGAAAAACAATAGACCTCTCTATGACCTTTGGTCGGGTGAGGAGTTCAAACACACAGCAAAAAAAAGCCAACTTTTCCAAGTCGTGAATATGTTAGTTCACACATTGACTTTTACATTGAAATGTGTAACAAATAAACTTAAAATCATTGACTCACTACATAAGCATGGAAGTATTTTAAATATAAACTATGTTCTATAGTATTCAGGAAGCACTTGGCACATCTCTAAGTGTATCAGACCCAAAACTGGAACGTAGTGGAAGAGTCAGGATAGTCTAAAAATGAATCCCTAACTAAAAGGAACACACAGGATTACTGTAGATAAAAAAGGTTAAAGAAGAGAAGCTAGAAATCAGTCAATAAATGTCTTAGGGGTTAGCTTAGAGTGACTAGCCTCTGCGCGACTCTTTAAATTTTTCATGTTTGCAGCTTCCAAATTTTCCATTTTGAGAATAATACTTTCGCCTCCAAACCAGAGTGACTTGGGGACACAAAGGTAGAAGTCGATAATTTTCTTTGCCTATGTCTGAATATTTACAGTCAGAGGTAGAAAAGGAGGAGTCTGTCCCTTGTCTAGATGATGTCAATCCCCAGGTGTGGGATGTCTCCAGCCCTGGTTTAGCCATAAATGTTCCACCAGTAAAGATTTCTCTGAGACCAAGTGCTCCCTAGCCCTGGAAAAGACAATATCCCTTAAAACCAGTAGCTCTTGAGGGTCTTAAACCATTAGTTAACAAATACCGAGATACTGGAACTCGAATCAGCTGTGAGTCCCCCTGCAACACCCCAATCTTGCCCGTTCAAAAACCAGATGGATCTTATCGATTCGTCCAGGATCTAAGAGCTGTTAATGAAGCTGTGGTTCCCATCCACCCCATAGTCCCAAACACATATACACTCCTATCCCAAGTCCCAGGAAATGCCAAGTACTTCTCAGTCTTGGACCTTCAAGGTGCTTTCTTTTGCATTCCTCTCCATCCTGAATCCCAAAATCTCTTTGCTTTTGAGTGGCGGGACTTGGAAACAAGAGAGACCATACAACTCTCGACTGGACTCGACTACACCAAGGGTTTAGGGACAGCCCTCATATCTTCGGGACTTCCTCGGGGAGAGAACTAAGGGAATTAACTTTAACAAACAGTAGTCTAATACAGTATGTGGATGACTTGCTCATAGCTAGGCCAGATTTTACCAGCTCTCAAATGGACACTATTTAAAACGCTAACTTTCCTGTATGAAAAGGGTTATCGAGTATCCCCCAAGTAGGCTCAGATTAGCTTAACCCAAGTAAAATACCTTGGATTTATAATTACGGAGAGAAAAAGAATGCCTGACCCCGAGGGGAGATCCCTCATCTTAAATGCCCCGTACCCCCAAACAAAACAACAGCTTAGGGGATTTTGAGGAAGGACCGGGTTTTGCAGGATCTGGATTCCTAATTATGGCAATCTGGCCAGACCCCTATATGAAAATTTAAGGGGGAAAGAGGAAGAGCCACTCGACTGGCATGAGACCTGCAAGGTGGCCTTTAATGCCCTAAAAGAGTCCATCACTACAGCCCCAGCTTTAGGCCTCCCCAACCTGGAGAAGCCTTTTAGACTCTATGTTTCTGGAAGGACAGGAACTGCTCTTGGGGTGTTAGAGCAGATGATGGGGCCCGTATAACAACCTGTGGCTTATCTCTCAAAATAACTAGATGAGGTGGCCAGAGGGTGGCCCACTTGCCTCCGGGCAGTAGCAGTCACTGCTCTTATGGTTAAGGAGGCATCTCGGCTGACCCTGGGTCAGCCCACTAAAGTGTATACGCCTCACCGGGTGCAAGCAGTCTTGGAAACGAAAGGGGACAGGTGGATGACAGGGGGAAGGATCACTCAATACCAAGCCCTCCTCCTTGACACTCCAGAAATAAAGTTGAGGGTCTGCCAGACTTTAAATCCAGCAACCTTACTGCCAGATCCCCCTACCTCCCCTCTGGATCACCAATGCATACAAATCACAGACGAGTTATACTCTTCTCGCCGGGACCTATCAGAGACACCTTTATCTGACCCAGAGGAAAACTGGCACACAGATGGCAGCAGTTTTGTAGAAAAGGGAGAGAGGAAAGCAGCATATGCTGTAGCGAGCCTGGAAGAAACTAAGGAAAGTGGTCTCTTCCCCCAGACACCTCAGCCCAGAAAGCTGAACTTTTTGCCCTGACAAGAGCTTTGGAGTTAGGAGAAGGAAAGAGGATTAATGTGTGTATGGACTCTAAGTATGCTTTCCTCATTCTGCATGCCCGTGCAGCAATTTGGAAAGAAAGAGGGATGCTCAGTGCCCGAAGCTCTGCTATTAAACACAAAGAGCTCATTCTCAGGCTCCTGGAGGAATTCACACTTCCTGCAAAATTAGCTGTCATCCACTGCAAGAGTCACCAAAAGGGGCAAGATAAAGAGGCTCAGGGAAATAGGAAAGCTGATCAAGAGGCAGGACGAGCTGCCGGGGAAGCTACCTCTGCCACTGCTATCTGCCCCCTTTTCCCCAAGTAAACCCTGACTCCAGATTTTACCCCAGGGGGACATTCCCGATATGCTGAGCGGGGCTGGGAGATTGGGTCACATGGGTGGTTTCAGCCTGATCAGGCCCAAATAATACTCCCTGATTCTCAGGTTTAAAACATTACTAACTCCTTACATAAGAGCGCCCAGTTTGGAAAAGATAATCTAGAAATCTTGCTTAAGCCTATTCTCTCCCATCCCCAGTTAGCTAAGGTTGTTAAACAAGTCACACAAAATTGTGACACCTGTCTAAAAAATAACCCAAAAACCAGACCTCCTCTAATTACACCTGTCCAACATCGGGGATCATACCCAGGAGCGGACTGGCAAGTAGAATTTACAGCCATGCCCAAGACCCAAGGGTTTTCTTACTTGCGAGTCTTTATTGACACATTCACAGGATGGATCGAAGCGTTCCCTACTGAGACTGAGAGAGCTACAGAAGTCTGTAAAGCTCTGCTGAAGGAGATAGTGCCTAGGTTTGGGCTGCCTCGGTCACTTCAGAGTGACAACGGGCCCTCACTTACAGCCACGATACCCCAGAACCTAGCCACATGCTTAGGCATAAAATACCAGCTCCGCTCATCCTGGAGGCCTCAAGCTTCAGGAAAGGTAGAGAGAGCCAACCAGACTCTTAAAAGGGCTCTGGCTAAGCTATGTCAGAAACACATAATAAGTGGACACATATGCTGCCCATAGCCCTCATGAGGCTACGGACATCCCCCAAACGGCCACTATTGTTAAGTCCTTATGAAATGATGTATGGACGACCATTCTGAACTTCTGATTTGTCTTGACGAGGATGCCATACACTCTTAAAACATATAATTGACCTGGGAAGGCTTCAGCAAGAACTCCAACGGTATGGAGAATAAACCACAGGAAGACTTGAAAAATCCCCAGGTAAAGCCAGGGGATCAAGTATCAGTAAAGACCTGGCAAGAAAAAGGGAGTCCAAACCAGCTGTCTGAGAAATGGACAGGGCCATATCAGGTTGTTCTAGTGACTTCAACTGCTGTAAAAGTGAAGGGTCTATCTGCCTGGGTCCACAATTCTAGAATAAAACCCTATGGCCTACAGGAGGGGGAGACAGAAACTGAGACTCCAAAGCCAGAGGACAGCTATTCCTGTGAACCTGTTGAAGATCTCAGGCTCTTGTTCAAGCAGAACCCCATCAATCCTGCCTCAGATAAGTAAAATGCATCATATGATGTTCTTCCTCTTTCTAATCAAATCTCCCTGTATGGCTATTGATCTCTCCCTAAACGAGGCATGTTCACTTGCAAACCACACTGCTTCTCAACTCAACCTAACCAGCCCGGGCTGCATCTGCATTAATGACAAAGGTTGGGGGTATGTCCAACCCATCCCAGGGTATCACTATCAAAGGCCCACCCTTCCAGCCGAGCTATGGGCTGTTACTCAGCGCCCCCATGTGGTCGTAATATGGCCTTTTGGGGAAAGGGGGAAAAAAAACTTCATGTCTTGGTACCAGCAACAACTGTCTCTATTTACCCCCTGGATGACATCTGCAATCCCACCTGAGCCCTTATTTTCTCTCATGACTAACATCCCCCAAGTGACCTTCCATATCTCTCTAAAAAGCCACTCCCTAACAGGGGTGTCAGTGAGAAATCTAGACGACTCACAATGTGGGGTGACCGTCACTGTTGAAACTGATGGGAAAAACCGGGACAGGCCCTGCAGCTGGGAGACCAGCCGACGCCACCCCCGGCCAGCACGCGCCTGGCCCGGCCCGGGGCGCTTCCCGGACACCGAGCGGCCTGGCGAGGCTGCGGGAGCTCTGGCGGGGTTTGGGGAGGGGGGTGGCTTGAGCGGGGAGGACGTCTCGGTGCCCCCCCACCCCCCGACCCCCACCATCCCGTTCGCTGCTCAGGGTCACGTGGATCCGGACGAGCGGGGCGTCGGTCCGGGGCCGCGGTCCCCGGAGCCTCCTGCGGGCTTAGGGGCAGCCCAGCCGGGGCCACAGGCGCCCATCCTGCCGGCTGTGCAAACCCCCTGGAGTGCCTCAGCCCCGCCCTGTCCCCAAACCGAGGCCCGCCCTGCCCCCACGCCACGGGCCCAGCACAGGACCTTCCAGAGAGAGCGGACGAGCGACAGCCAGGCACACGGACAGGCACTCGCACGCACCCACGCCAGGTGAGACAGAGGCAGAAAGAGTCGAGGGTTCAGAGAGAGACTGGAAGACAGCGTGTGGGCAGGGCGGGCCTCGGGCAGGATGCCGGGCAGCTGCAGAGACCACCCGGCCCTGAGCAGCCAAAGCGATGGGGGCGGGGGGAGGCCACTGAGCAGCGGCGGGCCTGGAGAGGCCCAGGGTGGGAGGATACCTGAGATCTCCTCGCTCCGCGCCCCGCCCCCCTCCCCCCAACCCCCTGCACGCATGCCACGCCGGGGCGCTCTGACACTAGCTTCTCTGGAGTTTTGTCACTTGAATTTCTCTCCCTCTGCTCAACTGAGTGATGACAGTGTATTGAACAGCTAGGTCATTTCCAAATAAATTAAGCTTAGTGTTTCACAGGACACCCGGACATGTATGGAGAGACCAGCACGGATGCATGGACACCAACCTTGGTAACTGGACAACCAATGGGAAATTACTGTCTGACTCAGGAGAGAGAAAGAAACCCGAACAGATGGAATGAAATGAACAGAAACACAGGCTTTGCAACTCACACCCTAATTCAATTACCAGAAAATAAACAACACTATAACCATTTTAGAAAAACAATAGACCTCTCTATGACCTTTGGTCGGGTGAGGAGTTCAAACACACAGCAAAAAAAAGCCAACTTTTCCAAGTCGTGAATATGTTAGTTCACACATTGACTTTTACATTGAAATGTGTAACAAATAAACTTAAAATCATTGACTCACTACATAAGCATGGAAGTATTTTAAATATAAACTATGTTCTATAGTATTCAGGAAGCACTTGGCACATCTCTAAGTGTATCAGACCCAAAACTGGAACGTAGTGGAAGAGTCAGGATAGTCTAAAAATGAATCCCTAACTAAAAGGAACACACAGGATTACTGTAGATAAAAAAGGTTAAAGAAGAGAAGCTAGAAATCAGTCAATAAATGTCTTAGGGGTTAGCTTAGAGTGACTAGCCTCTGCGCGACTCTTTAAATTTTTCATGTTTGCAGCTTCCAAATTTTCCATTTTGAGAATAATACTTTCGCCTCCAAACCAGAGTGACTTGGGGACACAAAGGTAGAAGTCGATAATTTTCTTTGCCTATGTCTGAATATTTACAGTCAGAGGTAGAAAAGGAGGAGTCTGTCCCTTGTCTAGATGATGTCAATCCCCAGGTGTGGGATGTCTCCAGCCCTGGTTTAGCCATAAATGTTCCACCAGTAAAGATTTCTCTGAGACCAAGTGCTCCCTAGCCCTGGAAAAGACAATATCCCTTAAAACCAGTAGCTCTTGAGGGTCTTAAACCATTAGTTAACAAATACCGAGATACTGGAACTCGAATCAGCTGTGAGTCCCCCTGCAACACCCCAATCTTGCCCGTTCAAAAACCAGATGGATCTTATCGATTCGTCCAGGATCTAAGAGCTGTTAATGAAGCTGTGGTTCCCATCCACCCCATAGTCACAAACACATATACACTCCTATCCCAAGTCCCAGGAAATGCCAAGTACTTCTCAGTCTTGGACCTTCAAGGTGCTTTCTTTTGCATTCCTCTCCATCCTGAATCCCAAAAACTCTTTGCTTTTGAGTGGCGGGACTTGGAAACAAGAGAGACCATACAACTCTCGACTGGACTCGACTACACCAAGGGTTTAGGGACAGCCCTCATATCTTCGGGACTTCCTCGGGGAGAGAACTAAGGGAATTAACTTTAACAAACAGTAGTCTAATACAGTATGTGGATGACTTGCTCATAGCTAGGCCAGATTTTACCAGCTCTCAAATGGACACTATTTAAAACGCTAACTTTCCTGTATGAAAAGGGTTATCGAGTATCCCCCAAGTAGGCTCAGATTAGCTTAACCCAAGTAAAATACCTTGGATTTATAATTACGGAGAGAAAAAGAATGCCTGACCCCGAGGGGAGATCCCTCATCTTAAATGCCCCGTACCCCCAAACAAAACAACAGCTTAGGGGATTTTGAGGAAGGACCGGGTTTTGCAGGATCTGGATTCCTAATTATGGCAATCTGGCCAGACCCCTATATGAAAATTTAAGGGGGAAAGAGGAAGAGCCACTCGACTGGCATGAGACCTGCAAGGTGGCCTTTAATGCCCTAAAAGAGTCCATCACTACAGCCCCAGCTTTAGGCCTCCCCAAGCTGGAGAAGCCTTTTAGACTCTATGTTTCTGGAAGGACAGGAACTGCTCTTGGGGTGTTAGAGCAGATGATGGGGCCCGTATAACAACCTGTGGCTTATCTCTCAAAATAACTAGATGAGGTGGCCAGAGGGTGGCCCACTTGCCTCCGGGCAGTAGCAGGAACCGCTCTTATGGTTAAGGAGGCATCTAAGCTGACCCTGGGTCAGCCCACTACAGTGTATATGCCTCACCGGGTGCAAGCAGTCTTGGAAACGAAAGGGGACAGGTGGATGACAGGAGGAAGGATCACCCAATACCAAGCCCTCCTCCTTGACACTCCAGAAATAAAGTTGAGGGTCTGCCAGACTTTAAATCCAGCAACCTTACTGCCAGATCCCCCTACCTCCCCTCTGGATCACCAATGCATACAAATCACAGACGAGTTATACTCTTCTCGCCGGGACCTATCAGAGACACCTTTATCTGACCCAGAGGAAAACTGGCACACAGATGGCAGCAGTTTTGTAGAAAAGGGAGAGAGGAAAGCAGCATATGCTGTAGCGAGCCTGGAAGAAACTAAGGAAAGTGGGTCTCTTCCCCCAGACACCTCAGCCCAGAAAGCTGAACTTTTTGCCCTGACAAGAGCTTTGGAGTTAGGAGAAGGAAAGAGGATTAATGTGTGTATGGACTCGAAGTATGCTTTCCTCATTCTGCATGCCCGTGCAGCAATTTGGAAAGAAAGAGGGATGCTCAGTGCCCGAAGCTCTGCTATTAAACACAAAGAGCTCATTCTCAGGCTCCTGGAGGCAGTCAAACTTCCTGCAAAATTAGCTGTCATCCACTGCAAGAGTCACCAAAAGGGGCAAGAAAAAGAGGCTCAGGGAAATAGGAAAGCTGATCAAGAGGCAGGACGAGCTGCCGGGGAAGCTACCTCTGCCACTGCTATCTGCCCCTTTTCCCCATGGAAACCCTGACTCCAGATTTTACCCCAGGGGGACATTCCCGATATGCTGAGCGGGGCTGGGAGATTGGGTCACATGGGTGGTTTCAGCCTGATCAGGCCCAAATAATACTCCCTGATTCTCAGGTTTAAAACATTACTAACTCCTTACATAAGAGCGCCCATTTTGGAAAAGATAATCTAGAAATCTTGCTTAAGCCTATTCTCTCCCATCCCCAGTTAGCTAAGGTTGTTAAACAAGTCACACAAAATTGTGACACCTGTCTAAAAAATAACCCAAAAACCAGACCTCCTCTAATTACACCTGTCCAACATCGGGGATCATACCCAGGAGCGGACTGGCAAGTAGAATTTACAGCCATGCCCAAGACCCAAGGGTTTTCTTACTTGCGAGTCTTTATTGACACATTCACAGGATGGATCGAAGCGTTCCCTACTGAGACTGAGAGAGCTACAGAAGTCTGTAAAGCTCTGCTGAAGGAGATAGTGCCTAGGTTTGGGCTGCCTCGGTCACTTCAGAGTGACAACGGGCCCTCACTTACAGCCACGATACCCCAGAACCTAGCCACATGCTTAGGCATAAAATACCAGCTCCGCTCATCCTGGAGGCCTCAAGCTTCAGGAAAGGTAGAGAGAGCCAACCAGACTCTTAAAAGGGCTCTGGCTAAGCTATGTCAGAAACACATAATAAGTGGACACATATGCTGCCCATAGCCCTCATGAGGCTACGGACATCCCCCAAACGGCCACTATTGTTAAGTCCTTATGAAATGATGTATGGACGACCATTCTGAACTTCTGATTTGTTTCTTGACGAGGATGCCATACACTCTTAAAACATATAATTGACCTGGGAAGGCTTCAGCAAGAACTCCAACGGTATGGAGAATAAACCACAGGAAGACTTGAAAAATCCCCAGGTAAAGCCAGGGGATCAAGTATCAGTAAAGACCTGGCAAGAAAAAGGGAGTCCAAACCAGCTGTCTGAGAAATGGACAGGGCCATATCAGGTTGTTCTAGTGACTTCAACTGCTGTAAAAGTGAAGGGTCTATCTGCCTGGGTCCACAATTCTAGAATAAAACCCTATGGCCTACAGGAGGGGGAGACAGAAACTGAGACTCCAAAGCCAGAGGACAGCTATTCCTGTGAACCTGTTGAAGATCTCAGGCTCTTGTTCAAGCAGAACCCCATCAATCCTGCCTCAGATAAGTAAAATGCATCATATGATGTTCTTCCTCTTTCTAATCAAATCTCCCTGTATGGCTATTGATCTCTCCCTAAACGAGGCATGTTCACTTGCAAACCACACTGCTTCTCAACTCAACCTAAGCAGCCCGGGCTGCATCTGCATTAATGACAAAGGTTGGGGGTATGTCCAACCCATCCCAGGGTATCACTATCAAAGGCCCACCCTTCCAGCCGAGCTATGGGCTGTTACTCAGCGCCCCCATGTGGTCGTAATATGGCCTTTTGGGGAAAGGGGGAAAAAAAACTTCATGTCTTGGTACCAGCAACAACTGTCTCTATTTACCCCCTGGATGACATCTGCAATCCCACCTGAGCCCTTATTTTCTCTCATGACTAACATCCCCCAAGTGACCTTCCATATCTCTCTAAAAAGCCACTCCCTAACAGGGGTGTCAGTGAGAAATCTAGACGACTCACAATGTGGGGTGACCGTCACTGTTGAAACTGATGGGAAAAACCGGGACAGGCCCTGCAGCTGGGAGACCAGCCGACGCCACCCCCGGCCAGCACGCGCCTGGCCCGGCCCGGGGCGCTTCCCGGACACCGAGCGGCCTGGCGAGGCTGCGGGAGCTCTGGCGGGGTTTGGGGAGGGGGGTGGCTTGAGCGGGGAGGACGTCTCGGTGCCCCCCCACCCCCCGACCCCCACCATCCCGTTCGCTGCTCAGGGTCACGTGGATCCGGACGAGCGGGGCGTCGGTCCGGGGCCGCGGTCCCCGGAGCCTCCTGCGGGCTTAGGGGCAGCCCAGCCGGGGCCACAGGCGCCCATCCTGCCGGCTGTGCAAACCCCCTGGAGTGCCTCAGCCCCGCCCTGTCCCCAAACCGAGGCCCGCCCTGCCCCCACGCCACGGGCCCAGCACAGGACCTTCCAGAGAGAGCGGACGAGCGACAGCCAGGCACACGGACAGGCACTCGCACGCACCCACGCCAGGTGAGACAGAGGCAGAAAGAGTCGAGGGTTCAGAGAGAGACTGGAAGACAGCGTGTGGGCAGGGCGGGCCTCGGGCAGGATGCCGGGCAGCTGCAGAGACCACCCGGCCCTGAGCAGCCAAAGCGATGGGGGCGGGGGGAGGCCACTGAGCAGCGGCGGGCCTGGAGAGGCCCAGGGTGGGAGGACACCTGAGATCTCCGCGCTCCGCGCCCCGCCCCCCTCCCCCCAACCCCCTGCACGCATGCCACGCCGGGGCGCTCTGACACTAGCTTCTCTGGAGTTTTGTCACTTGAATTTCTCTCCCTCTGCTCAACTGAGTGATGACAGTGTATTGAACAGCTAGGTCATTTCCAAATAAATTAAGCTTAGTGTTTCACAGGACACCCGGACATGTATGGAGAGACCAGCACGGATGCATGGACACCAACCTTGGTAACTGGACAACCAATGGGAAATTACTGTCTGACTCAGGAGAGAGAAAGAAACCCGAACAGATGGAATGAAATGAACAGAAACACAGGCTTTGCAACTCACACCCTAATTCAATTACCAGAAAATAAACAACACTATAACCATTTTAGAAAAACAATAGACCTCTCTATGACCTTTGGTCGGGTGAGGAGTTCAAACACACAGCAAAAAAAAGCCAACTTTTCCAAGTCGTGAATATGTTAGTTCACACATTGACTTTTACATTGAAATGTGTAACAAATAAACTTAAAATCATTGACTCACTACATAAGCATGGAAGTATTTTAAATATAAACTATGTTCTATAGTATTCAGGAAGCACTTGGCACATCTCTAAGTGTATCAGACCCAAAACTGGAACGTAGTGGAAGAGTCAGGATAGTCTAAAAATGAATCCCTAACTAAAAGGAACACACAGGATTACTGTAGATAAAAAAGGTTAAAGAAGAGAAGCTAGAAATCAGTCAATAAATGTCTTAGGGGTTAGCTTAGAGTGACTAGCCTCTGCGCGACTCTTTAAATTTTTCATGTTTGCAGCTTCCAAATTTTCCATTTTGAGAATAATACTTTCGCCTCCAAACCAGAGTGACTTGGGGACACAAAGGTAGAAGTCGATAATTTTCTTTGCCTATGTCTGAATATTTACAGTCAGAGGTAGAAAAGGAGGAGTCTGTCCCTTGTCTAGATGATGTCAATCCCCAGGTGTGGGATGTCTCCAGCCCTGGTTTAGCCATAAATGTTCCACCAGTAAAGATTTCTCTGAGACCAAGTGCTCCCTAGCCCTGGAAAAGACAATATCCCTTAAAACCAGTAGCTCTTGAGGGTCTTAAACCATTAGTTAACAAATACCGAGATACTGGAACTCGAATCAGCTGTGAGTCCCCCTGCAACACCCCAATCTTGCCCGTTCAAAAACCAGATGGATCTTATCGATTCGTCCAGGATCTAAGAGCTGTTAATGAAGCTGTGGTTCCCATCCACCCCATAGTCCCAAACACATATACACTCCTATCCCAAGTCCCAGGAAATGCCAAGTACTTCTCAGTCTTGGACCTTCAAGGTGCTTTCTTTTGCATTCCTCTCCATCCTGAATCCCAAAAACTCTTTGCTTTTGAGTGGCGGGACTTGGAAACAAGAGAGACCATACAACTCTCGACTGGACTCGACTACACCAAGGGTTTAGGGACAGCCCTCATATCTTCGGGACTTCCTCGGGGAGAGAACTAAGGGAATTAACTTTAACAAACAGTAGTCTAATACAGTACGTGGATGACTTGCTCATAGCTAGGCCAGATTTTACCAGCTCTCAAATGGACACTATTTAAAACGCTAACTTTCCTGTATGAAAAGGGTTATCGAGTATCCCCCAAGTAGGCTCAGATTAGCTTAACCCAAGTAAAATACCTTGGATTTATAATTACGGAGAGAAAAAGAATGCCTGACCCCGAGGGGAGATCCCTCATCTTAAATGCCCCGTACCCCCAAACAAAACAACAGCTTAGGGGATTTTGAGGAAGGACCGGGTTTTGCAGGATCTGGATTCCTAATTATGGCAATCTGGCCAGACCCCTATATGAAAATTTAAGGGGGAAAGAGGAAGAGCCACTCGACTGGCATGAGACCTGCAAGGTGGCCTTTAATGCCCTAAAAGAGTCCATCACTACAGCCCCAGCTTTAGGCCTCCCCAACCTGGAGAAGCCTTTTAGACTCTATGTTTCTGGAAGGACAGGAACTGCTCTTGGGGTGTTAGAGCAGATGATGGGGCCCGTATAACAACCTGTGGCTTATCTCTCAAAATAACTAGATGAGGTGGCCAGAGGGTGGCCCACTTGCCTGCGGGCAGTAGCAGGAACCGCTCTTATGGTTAAGGAGGCATCTAAGCTGACCCTGGGTCAGCCCACTACAGTGTATACGCCTCACCGGGTGCAAGCAGTCTTGGAAACGAAAGGGGACAGGTGGATGACAGGAGGAAGGATCACCCAATACCAAGCCCTCCTCCTTGACACTCCAGAAATAAAGTTGAGGGTCTGCCAGACTTTAAATCCAGCAACCTTACTGCCAGATCCCAATACCTCCCCTCTGGATCACCAATGCATACAAATCACAGACGAGTTATACTCTTCTCGCCGGGACCTATCAGAGACACCTTTATCTGACCCAGAGGAAAACTGGCACACAGATGGCAGCAGTTTTGTAGAAAAGGGAGAGAGGAAAGCAGCATATGCTGTAGCAAGCCTGGAAGAAACTAAGGAAAGTGGGTCTCTTCCCCCAGACACCTCAGCCCAGAAAGCTGAACTTTTTGCCCTGACAAGAGCTTTGGAGTTAGGAGAAGGAAAGAGGATTAATGTGTGTATGGACTCTAAGTATGCTTTCCTCATTCTGCATGCCCGTGCAGCAATTTGGAAAGAAAGAGGGATGCTCAGTGCCCGAAGCTCTGCTATTAAACACAAAGAGCTCATTCTCAGGCTCCTGGAGGCAGTCAAACTTCCTGCAAAATTAGCTGTCAGCCACTGCAAGAGTCACCAAAAGGGGCAAGAAAAAGAGGCTCAGGGAAATAGGAAAGCTGATCAAGAGGCAGGACGAGATGCCGGGGAAGCTACCTCTGCCACTGCTATCTGCCCCTTTTCCCCATGGAAACCCTGACTCCAGATTTTACCCCAGGGGGACATTCCCGATATGCTGAGCGGGGCTGGGAGATTGGGTCACATGGGTGGTTTCAGCCTGATCAGGCCCAAATAATACTCCCTGATTCTCAGGTTTAAAACATTACTAACTCCTTACATAAGAGCGCCCATTTTGGAAAAGATAATCTAGAAATCTTGCTTAAGCCTATTCTCTCCCATCCCCAGTTAGCTAAGGTTGTTAAACAAGTCACACAAAATTGTGACACCTGTCTAAAAAATAACCCAAAAACCAGACCTCCTCTAATTACACCTGTCCAACATCGGGGATCATACCCAGGAGCGGACTGGCAAGTAGAATTTACAGCCATGCCCAAGACCCAAGGATTTTCTTACTTGCGAGTCTTTATTGACACATTCACAGGATGGATCGAATCGTTCCCTACTGAGACTGAGAGAGCTACAGAAGTCTGTAAAGCTCTGCTGAAGGAGATAGTGCCTAGGTTTGGGCTGCCTCGGTCACTTCAGAGTGACAACGGGCCCTCACTTACAGCCACGATACCCCAGAACCTAGCCACATGCTTAGGCATAAAATACCAGCTCCGTTCATCCTGGAGGCCTCAAGCTTCAGGAAAGGTAGAGAGAGCCAACCAGACTCTTAAAAGGGCTCTGGCTAAGCTATGTCAGAAACACATAATAAGTGGACACATATGCTGCCCATAGCCCTCATGAGGCTACGGACATCCCCCAAACGGCCACTATTGTTAAGTCCTTATGAAATGCTGTATGGACGACCATTCTGAACTTCTGATTTGTTTCTTGACGAGGATGCCAATACACTCTTAAAACATATAATTGACCTGGGAAGGTTTCAGCAAGAACTCCAACGGTATGGAGAACAAACCACAGGAAGACTTGAAAAATCCCCAGGTAAAGCCAGGGGATCAAGTATCAGTAAAGACCTGGCAAGAAAAAGGGAGTCCAAACCAGCTGTCTGAGAAATGGACAGGGCCATATCAGGTTGTTCTAGTGACTTCAACTGCTGTAAAAGTGAAGGGTCTATCTGCCTGGGTCCACAATTCTAGAATAAAACCCTATGGCCTACAGGAGGGGGAGACAGAAACTGAGACTCCAAAGCCAGAGGACAGCTATTCCTGTGAACCTGTTGAAGATCTCAGGCTCTTGTTCAAGCAGAACCCCATCAATCCTCCCTCAGATAAGTAAAATGCATCATATGATGTTCTTCCTCTTTCTAATCAAATCTCCCTGTATGGCTATTGATCTCTCCCTAAACGAGGCATGTTCACTTGCAAACCACACTGCTTCTCAACTCAACCTAACCAGCCCGGGCTGCATCTGCATTAATGACAAAGGTTGGGGGTATGTCCAACCCATCCCAGGGTATCACTATCAAAGGCCCACCCTTCCAGCCGAGCTATGGGCTGTTACTCAGCGCCCCCATGTGGTCGTAATATGGCCTTTTGGGGAAAGGGGGAAAAAAAACTTCATGTCTTGGTACCAGCAACAACTGTCTCTATTTACCCCCTGGATGACATCTGCAATCCCACCTGAGCCCTTATTTTCTCTCATGACTAACATCCCCCAAGTGACCTTCCATATCTCTCTAAAAAGCCACTCCCTAACAGGGGTGTCAGTGAGAAATCTAGACGACTCACAATGTGGGGTGACCGTCACTGTTGAAACTGATGGGAAAAACCGGGACAGGCCCTGCAGCTGGGAGACCAGCCGACGCCACCCCCGGCCAGCACGCGCCTGGCCCGGCCCGGGGCGCTTCCCGGACACCGAGCGGCCTGGCGAGGCTGCGGGAGCTCTGGCGGGGTTTGGGGAGGGGGGTGGCTTGAGCGGGGAGGACGTCTCGGTGCCCCCCCACCCCCGGCCCCCCACCATCCCGTTCGCTGCTCAGGGTCACGTGGATCCGGACGAGCGGGGCGTCGGTCCGGGGCCGCGGTCCCCGGAGCCTCCTGCGGGCTTAGGGGCAGCCCAGCCGGGGCCACAGGCGCCCATCCTGCCGGCTGTGCAAACCCCCTGGAGTGCCTCAGCCCCGCCCTGTCCCCAAACCGAGGCCCGCCCTGCCCCCACGCCACGGGCCCAGCACAGGACCTTCCAGAGAGAGCGGACGAGCGACAGCCAGGCACACGGACAGGCACTCGCACGCACCCACGCCAGGTGAGACAGAGGCAGAAAGAGTCGAGGGTTCAGAGAGAGACTGGAAGACAGCGTGTGGGCAGGGCGGGCCTCGGGCAGGATGCCGGGCAGCTGCAGAGACCACCCGGCCCTGAGCAGCCAAAGCGATGGGGGCGGGGGGAGGCCACTGAGCAGCGGCGGGCCTGGAGAGGCCCAGGGTGGGAGGACACCTGAGATCTCCGCGCTCCGCGCCCCGCCCCCCTCCCCCCAACCCCCTGCACGCATGCCACGCCGGGGCGCTCTGACACTAGCTTCTCTGGAGTTTTGTCACTTGAATTTCTCTCCCTCTGCTCAACTGAGTGATGACAGTGTATTGAACAGCTAGGTCATTTCCAAATAAATTAAGCTTAGTGTTTCACAGGACACCCGGACATGTATGGAGAGACCAGCACGGATGCATGGACACCAACCTTGGTAACTGGACAACCAATGGGAAATTACTGTCTGACTCAGGAGAGAGAAAGAAACCCGAACAGATGGAATGAAATGAACAGAAACACAGGCTTTGCAACTCACACCCTAATTCAATTACCAGAAAATAAACAACACTATAACCATTTTAGAAAAACAATAGACCTCTCTATGACCTTTGGTCGGGTGAGGAGTTCAAACACACAGCAAAAAAAAGCCAACTTTTCCAAGTCGTGAATATGTTAGTTCACACATTGACTTTTACATTGAAATGTGTAACAAATAAACTTAAAATCATTGACTCACTACATAAGCATGGAAGTATTTTAAATATAAACTATGTTCTATAGTATTCAGGAAGCACTTGGCACATCTCTAAGTGTATCAGACCCAAAACTGGAACGTAGTGGAAGAGTCAGGATAGTCTAAAAATGAATCCCTAACTAAAAGGAACACACAGGATTACTGTAGATAAAAAAGGTTAAAGAAGAGAAGCTAGAAATCAGTCAATAAATGTCTTAGGGGTTAGCTTAGAGTGACTAGCCTCTGCGCGACTCTTTAAATTTTTCATGTTTGCAGCTTCCAAATTTTCCATTTTGAGAATAATACTTTCGCCTCCAAACCAGAGTGACTTGGGGACACAAAGGTAGAAGTCGATAATTTTCTTTGCCTATGTCTGAATATTTACAGTCAGAGGTAGAAAAGGAGGAGTCTGTCCCTTGTCTAGATGATGTCAATCCCCAGGTGTGGGATGTCTCCAGCCCTGGTTTAGCCATAAATGTTCCACCAGTAAAGATTTCTCTGAGACCAAGTGCTCCCTAGCCCTGGAAAAGACAATATCCCTTAAAACCAGTAGCTCTTGAGGGTCTTAAACCATTAGTTAACAAATACCGAGATACTGGAACTCGAATCAGCTGTGAGTCCCCCTGCAACACCCCAATCTTGCCCGTTCAAAAACCAGATGGATCTTATCGATTCGTCCAGGATCTAAGAGCTGTTAATGAAGCTGTGGTTCCCATCCACCCCATAGTCCCAAACCCATATACCCTCCTATCCCAAGTCCCAGGAAATGCCAAGTACTTCTCAGTCTTGGACCTTCAAGGTGCTTTCTTTTGCATTCCTCTCCATCCTGAATCCCAAAAACTCTTTGCTTTTGAGTGGCGGGACTTGAAAACAAGAGAGACCATACAACTCTCGACTGGACTCGACTACCCCAAGGGTTTAGGGACAGCCCTCATATCTTCGGGACTTCCTCGGGGAGAGAACTAAGGGAATTAACTTTAACAAACAGTAGTCTAATACAGTATGTGGATGACTTGCTCATAGCTAGGCCAGATTTTACCAGCTCTCAAATGGACACTATTTAAAACGCTAACTTTCCTGTATGAAAAGGGTTATCGAGTATCCCCCAAGTAGGCTCAGATTAGCTTAACCCAAGTAAAATACCTTGGATTTATAATTACGGAGAGAAAAAGAATGCCTGACCCCGAGGGGAGATCCCTCATCTTAAATGCCCCGTACCCCCAAACAAAACAACAGCTTAGGGGATTTTGAGGAAGGACCGGGTTTTGCAGGATCTGGATTCCTAATTATGGCAATCTGGCCAGACCCCTATATGAAAATTTAAGGGGGAAAGAGGAAGAGCCACTCGACTGGCATGAGACCTGCAAGGTGGCCTTTAATGCCCTAAAAGAGTCCATCACTACAGCCCCAGCTTTAGGCCTCCCCAACCTGGAGAAGCCTTTTAGACTCTATGTTTCTGGAAGGACAGGAACTGCTCTTGGGGTGTTAGAGCAGATGATGGGGCCCGTATAACAACCTGTGGCTTATCTCTCAAAATAACTAGATGAGGTGGCCAGAGGGTGGCCCACTTGCCTCCGGGCAGTAGCAGGCACCGCTCTTATGGTTAAGGAGGCATCTAAGCTGACCCTGGGTCAGCCCACTACAGTGTATACGCCTCACCGGGTGCAAGCAGTCTTGGAAACGAAAGGGGACAGGTGGATGACAGGAGGAAGGATCACCCAATACCAAGCCCTCCTCCTTGACACTCCAGAAATAAAGTTGAGGGTCTGCCAGACTTTAAATCCAGCAACCTTACTGCCAGATCCCCCTACCTCCCCTCTGGATCACCAATGCATACAAATCACAGACGAGTTATACTCTTCTCGCCGGGACCTATCAGAGACACCTTTATCTGACCCAGAGGAAAACTGGCACACAGATGGCAGCAGTTTTGTAGAAAAGGGAGAGAGGAAAGCAGCATATGCTGTAGCAAGCCTGGAAGAAACTAAGGAAAGTGGGTCTCTTCCCCCAGACACCTCAGCCCAGAAAGCTGAACTTTTTGCCCTGACAAGAGCTTTGGAGTTAGGAGAAGGAAAGAGGATTAATGTGTGTATGGACTCTAAGTATGCTTTCCTCATTCTGCATGCCCGTGCAGCAATTTGGAAAGAAAGAGGGATGCTCAGTGCCCGAAGCTCTGCTATTAAACACAAAGAGCTCATTCTCAGGCTCCTGGAGGCAGTCAAACTTCCTGCAAAATTAGCTGTCAGCCACTGCAAGAGTCACCAAAAGGGGCAAGAAAAAGAGGCTCAGGGAAATAGGAAAGCTGATCAAGAGGCAGGACGAGCTGCCGGGGAAGCTACCTCTGCCACTGCTATCTGCCCCTTTTCCCCATGGAAACCCTGACTCCAGATTTTACCCCAGGGGGACATTCCCGATATGCTGAGCGGGGCTGGGAGATTGGGTCACATGGGTGGTTTCAGCCTGATCAGGCCCAAATAATACTCCCTGATTCTCAGGTTTAAAACATTACTAACTCCTTACATAAGAGCGCCCATTTTGGAAAAGATAATCTAGAAATCTTGCTTAAGCCTATTCTCTCCCATCCCCAGTTAGCTAAGGTTGTTAAACAAGTCACACAAAATTGTGACACCTGTCTAAAAAATAACCCAAAAACCAGACCTCCTCTAATTACACCTGTCCAACATCGGGGATCATACCCAGGAGCGGACTGGCAAGTAGAATTTACAGCCATGCCCAAGACCCAAGGGTTTTCTTACTTGCGAGTCTTTATTGACACATTCACAGGATGGATCGAAGCGTTCCCTACTGAGACTGAGAGAGCTACAGAAGTCTGTAAAGCTCTGCTGAAGGAGATAGTGCCTAGGTTTGGGCTGCCTCGGTCACTTCAGAGTGACAACGGGCCCTCACTTACAGCCACGATACCCCAGAACCTAGCCACATGCTTAGGCATAAAATACCAGCTCCGCTCATCCTGGAGGCCTCAAGCTTCAGGAAAGGTAGAGAGAGCCAACCAGACTCTTAAAAGGGCTCTGGCTAAGCTATGTCAGAAACACATAATAAGTGGACACATATGCTGCCCATAGCCCTCATGAGGCTACGGACATCCCCCAAACGGCCACTATTGTTAAGTCCTTATGAAATGATGTATGGACGACCATTCTGAACTTCTGATTTGTTTCTTGACGAGGATGCCAATACACTCTTAAAACATATAATTGACCTGGGAAGGTTTCAGCAAGAACTCCAACGGTATGGAGAACAAACCACAGGAAGACTTGAAAAATCCCCAGGTAAAGCCAGGGGATCAAGTATCAGTAAAGACCTGGCAAGAAAAAGGGAGTCCAAACCAGCTGTCTGAGAAATGGACAGGGCCATATCAGGTTGTTCTAGTGACTTCAACTGCTGTAAAAGTGAAGGGTCTATCTGCCTGGGTCCACAATTCTAGAATAAAACCCTATGGCCTACAGGAGGGGGAGACAGAAACTGAGACTCCAAAGCCAGAGGACAGCTATTCCTGTGAACCTGTTGAAGATCTCAGGCTCTTGTTCAAGCAGAACCCCATCAATCCTGCCTCAGATAAGTAAAATGCATCATATGATGTTCTTCCTCTTTCTAATCAAATCTCCCTGTATGGCTATTGATCTCTCCCTAAACGAGGCATGTTCACTTGCAAACCACACTGCTTCTCAACTCAACCTAACCAGCCCGGGCTGCATCTGCATTAATGACAAAGGTTGGGGGTATGTCCAACCCATCCCAGGGTATCACTATCAAAGGCCCACCCTTCCAGCCGAGCTATGGGCTGTTACTCAGCGCCCCCATGTGGTCGTAATATGGCCTTTTGGGGAAAGGGGGAAAAAAAACTTCATGTCTTGGTACCAGCAACAACTGTCTCTATTTACCCCCTGGATGACATCTGCAATCCCACCTGAGCCCTTATTTTCTCTCATGACTAACATCCCCCAAGTGACCTTCCATATCTCTCTAAAAAGCCACTCCCTAACAGGGGTGTCAGTGAGAAATCTAGACGACTCACAATGTGGGGTGACCGTCACTGTTGAAACTGATGGGAAAAACCGGGACAGGCCCTGCAGCTGGGAGACCAGCCGACGCCACCCCCGGCCAGCACGCGCCTGGCCCGGCCCGGGGCGCTTCCCGGACACCGAGCGGCCTGGCGAGGCTGCGGGAGCTCTGGCGGGGTTTGGGGAGGGGGGTGGCTTGAGCGGGGAGGACGTCTCGGTGCCCCCCCACCCCCGGCCCCCCACCATCCCGTTCGCTGCTCAGGGTCACGTGGATCCGGACGAGCGGGGCGTCGGTCCGGGGCCGCGGTCCCCGGAGCCTCCTGCGGGCTTAGTGGCAGCCCAGCTGGGGCCACAGGAGCCCATCCTGCCGGCTGTGCAAACCCCCTGGAGTGCCTCAGCCCCGCCCTGTCCCCAAACCGAGGCCCGCCCTGCCCCCACGCCACGGGCCCAGAACAGGACCTTCCAGAGAGAGCGGACGAGCGACAGCCAGGCACACGGACAGGCACTCGCACGCACCCACGCCAGGTGAGACAGAGGCAGAAAGAGTCGAGGGTTCAGAGAGAGACTGGAAGACAGCGTGTGGGCAGGGCGGGCCTCGGGCAGGATGCCGGGCAGCTGCAGAGACCACCCGGCCCTGAGCAGCCAAAGCGATGGGGGCGGGGGGAGGCCACTGAGCAGCGGCGGGCCTGGAGAGGCCCAGGGTGGGAGGACACCTGAGATCTCCGCGCTCCGCGCCCCGCCCCCCTCCCCCCAACCCCCTGCACGCATGCCACGCCGGGGCGCTCTGACACTAGCTTCTCTGGAGTTTTGTCACTTGAATTTCTCTCCCTCTGCTCAACTGAGTGATGACAGTGTATTGAACAGCTAGGTCATTTCCAAATAAATTAAGCTTAGTGTTTCACAGGACACCCGGACATGTATGGAGAGACCAGCACGGATGCATGGACACCAACCTTGGTAACTGGACAACCAATGGGAAATTACTGTCTGACTCAGGAGAGAGAAAGAAACCCGAACAGATGGAATGAAATGAACAGAAACACAGGCTTTGCAACTCACACCCTAATTCAATTACCAGAAAATAAACAACACTATAACCATTTTAGAAAAACAATAGACCTCTCTATGACCTTTGGTCGGGTGAGGAGTTCAAACACACAGCAAAAAAAAGCCAACTTTTCCAAGTCGTGAATATGTTAGTTCACACATTGACTTTTACATTGAAATGTGTAACAAATAAACTTAAAATCATTGACTCACTACATAAGCATGGAAGTATTTTAAATATAAACTATGTTCTATAGTATTCAGGAAGCACTTGGCACATCTCTAAGTGTATCAGACCCAAAACTGGAACGTAGTGGAAGAGTCAGGATAGTCTAAAAATGAATCCCTAACTAAAAGGAACACACAGGATTACTGTAGATAAAAAAGGTTAAAGAAGAGAAGCTAGAAATCAGTCAATAAATGTCTTAGGGGTTAGCTTAGAGTGACTAGCCTCTGCGCGACTCTTTAAATTTTTCATGTTTGCAGCTTCCAAATTTTCCATTTTGAGAATAATACTTTCGCCTCCAAACCAGAGTGACTTGGGGACACAAATGTAGAAGTCGATAATTTTCTTTGCCTATGTCTGAATATTTACAGTCAGAGGTAGAAAAGGAGGAGTCTGTCCCTTGTCTAGATGATGTCAATCCCCAGGTGTGGGATGTCTCCAGCCCTGGTTTAGCCATAAATGTTCCACCAGTAAAGATTTCTCTGAGACCAAGTGCTCCCTAGCCCTGGAAAAGACAATATCCCTTAAAACCAGTAGCTCTTGAGGGTCTTAAACCATTAGTTAACAAATACCGAGATACTGGAACTCGAATCAGCTGTGAGTCCCCCTGCAACACCCCAATCTTGCCCGTTCAAAAACCAGATGGATCTTATCGATTCGTCCAGGATCTAAGAGCTGTTAATGAAGCTGTGGTTCCCATCCACCCCATAGTCCCAAACCCATATACCCTCCTATCCCAAGTCCCAGGAAATGCCAAGTACTTCTCAGTCTTGGACCTTCAAGGTGCTTTCTTTTGCATTCCTCTCCATCCTGAATCCCAAAAACTCTTTGCTTTTGAGTGGCGGGACTTGAAAACAAGAGAGACCATACAACTCTCGACTGGACTCGACTACCCCAAGGGTTTAGGGACAGCCCTCATATCTTCGGGACTTCCTCGGGGAGAGAACTAAGGGAATTAACTTTAACAAACAGTAGTCTAATACAGTATGTGGATGACTTGCTCATAGCTAGGCCAGATTTTACCAGCTCTCAAATGGACACTATTTAAAACGCTAACTTTCCTGTATGAAAAGGGTTATCGAGTATCCCCCAAGTAGGCTCAGATTAGCTTAACCCAAGTAAAATACCTTGGATTTATAATTACGGAGAGAAAAAGAATGCCTGACCCCGAGGGGAGATCCCTCATCTTAAATGCCCCGTACCCCCAAACAAAACAACAGCTTAGGGGATTTTGAGGAAGGACCGGGTTTTGCAGGATCTGGATTCCTAATTATGGCAATCTGGCCAGACCCCTATATGAAAATTTAAGGGGGAAAGAGGAAGAGCCACTCGACTGGCATGAGACCTGCAAGGTGGCCTTTAATGCCCTAAAAGAGTCCATCACTACAGCCCCAGCTTTAGGCCTCCCCAACCTGGAGAAGCCTTTTAGACTCTATGTTTCTGGAAGGACAGGAACTGCTCTTGGGGTGTTAGAGCAGATGATGGGGCCCGTATAACAACCTGTGGCTTATCTCTCAAAATAACTAGATGAGGTGGCCAGAGGGTGGCCCACTTGCCTCCGGGCAGTAGCAGGCACCGCTCTTATGGTTAAGGAGGCATCTAAGCTGACCCTGGGTCAGCCCACTACAGTGTATACGCCTCACCGGGTGCAAGCAGTCTTGGAAACGAAAGGGGACAGGTGGATGACAGGAGGAAGGATCACCCAATACCAAGCCCTCCTCCTTGACACTCCAGAAATAAAGTTGAGGGTCTGCCAGACTTTAAATCCAGCAACCTTACTGCCAGATCCCCCTACCTCCCCTCTGGATCACCAATGCATACAAATCACAGACGAGTTATACTCTTCTCGCCGGGACCTATCAGAGACACCTTTATCTGACCCAGAGGAAAACTGGCACACAGATGGCAGCAGTTTTGTAGAAAAGGGAGAGAGGAAAGCAGCATATGCTGTAGCAAGCCTGGAAGAAACTAAGGAAAGTGGGTCTCTTCCCCCAGACACCTCAGCCCAGAAAGCTGAACTTTTTGCCCTGACAAGAGCTTTGGAGTTAGGAGAAGGAAAGAGGATTAATGTGTGTATGGACTCTAAGTATGCTTTCCACATTCTGCATGCCCGTGCAGCAATTTGGAAAGAAAGAGGGATGCTCAGTGCCCGAAGCTCTGCTATTAAACACAAAGAGCTCATTCTCAGGCTCCTGGAGGCAGTCAAACTTCCTGCAAAATTAGCTGTCATCCACTGCAAGAGTCACCAAAAGGGGCAAGAAAAAGAGGCTCAGGGAAATAGGAAAGCTGATCAAGAGGCAGGACGAGCTGCCGGGGAAGCTACCTCTGCCACTGCTATCTGCCCCTTTTCCCCATGGAAACCCTGACTCCAGATTTTACCCCAGGGGGACATTCCCGATATGCTGAGCGGGGCTGGGAGATTGGGTCACATGGGTGGTTTCAGCCTGATCAGGCCCAAATAATACTCCCTGATTCTCAGGTTTAAAACATTACTAACTCCTTACATAAGAGCGCCCATTTTGGAAAAGATAATCTAGAAATCTTGCTTAAGCCTATTCTCTCCCATCCCCAGTTAGCTAAGGTTGTTAAACAAGTCACACAAAATTGTGACACCTGTCTAAAAAATAACCCAAAAACCAGACCTCCTCTAATTACACCTGTCCAACATCGGGGATCATACCCAGGAGCGGACTGGCAAGTAGAATTTACAGCCATGCCCAAGACCCAAGGGTTTTCTTACTTGCGAGTCTTTATTGACACATTCACAGGATGGATCGAAGCGTTCCCTACTGAGACTGAGAGAGCTACAGAAGTCTGTAAAGCTCTGCTGAAGGAGATAGTGCCTAGGTTTGGGCTGCCTCGGTCACTTCAGAGTGACAACGGGCCCTCACTTACAGCCACGATACCCCAGAACCTAGCCACATGCTTAGGCATAAAATACCAGCTCCGCTCATCCTGGAGGCCTCAAGCTTCAGGAAAGGTAGAGAGAGCCAACCAGACTCTTAAAAGGGCTCTGGCTAAGCTATGTCAGAAACACATAATAAGTGGACACATATGCTGCCCATAGCCCTCATGAGGCTACGGACATCCCCCAAATGGCCACTATTGTTAAGTCCTTATGAAATGATGTATGGACGACCATTCTGAACTTCTGATTTGTTTCTTGACGAGGATGCCAATACACTCTTAAAACATATAATTGACCTGGGAAGGTTTCAGCAAGAACTCCAACGGTATGGAGAACAAACCACAGGAAGACTTGAAAAATCCCCAGGTAAAGCCAGGGGATCAAGTATCAGTAAAGACCTGGCAAGAAAAAGGGAGTCCAAACCAGCTGTCTGAGAAATGGACAGGGCCATATCAGGTTGTTCTAGTGACTTCAACTGCTGTAAAAGTGAAGGGTCTATCTGCCTGGGTCCACAATTCTAGAATAAAACCCTATGGCCTACAGGAGGGGGAGACAGAAACTGAGACTCCAAAGCCAGAGGACAGCTATTCCTGTGAACCTGTTGAAGATCTCAGGCTCTTGTTCAAGCAGAACCCCATCAATCCTGCCTCAGATAAATAAAATGCATCATATGATGTTCTTCCTCTTTCTAATCAAATCTCCCTGTATGGCTATTGATCTCTCCCTAAACGAGGCATGTTCACTTGCAAACCACACTGCTTCTCAACTCAACCTAAGCAGCCCGGGCTGCATCTGCATTAATGACAAAGGTTGGGGGTATGTCCAACCCATCCCAGGGTATCACTATCAAAGGCCCACCCTTCCAGCCGAGCTATGGGCTGTTACTCAGCGCCCCCATGTGGTCGTAATATGGCCTTTTGGGGAAAGGGGGAAAAAAAACTTCATGTCTTGGTACCAGCAACAACTGTCTCTATTTACCCCCTGGATGACATCTGCAATCCCACCTGAGCCCTTATTTTCTCTCATGACTAACATCCCCCAAGTGACCTTCCATATCTCTCTAAAAAGCCACTCCGTAACAGGGGTGTCAGTGAGAAATCTAGACGACTCACAATGTGGGGTGACCGTCACTGTTGAAACTGATGGGAAAAACCGGGACAGGCCCTGCAGCTGGGAGACCAGCCGACGCCACCCCCGGCCAGCACGCGCCTGGCCCGGCCCGGGGCGCTTCCCGGACACCGAGCGGCCTGGCGAGGCTGCGGGAGCTCTGGCGGGGTTTGGGGAGGGGGGTGGCTTGAGCGGGGAGGACGTCTCGGTGCCCCCCCACCCCCGGCCCCCCACCATCCCGTTCGCTGCTCAGGGTCACGTGGATCCGGACGAGCGGGGCGTCGGTCCGGGGCCGCGGTCCCCGGAGCCTCCTGCGGGCTTAGGGGCAGCCCAGCCGGGGCCACAGGCGCCCATCCTGCCGGCTGTGCAAACCCCCTGGAGTGCCTCAGCCCCGCCCTGTCCCCAAACCGAGGCCCGCCCTGCCCCCACGCCACGGGCCCAGCACAGGACCTTCCAGAGAGAGCGGACGAGCGACAGCCAGGCACACGGACAGGCACTCGCACGCACCCACGCCAGGTGAGACAGAGGCAGAAAGAGTCGAGGGTTCAGAGAGAGACTGGAAGACAGCGTGTGGGCAGGGCGGGCCTCGGGCAGGATGCCGGGCAGCTGCAGAGACCACCCGGCCCTGAGCAGCCAAAGCGATGGGGGCGGGGGGAGGCCACTGAGCAGCGGCGGGCCTGGAGAGGCCCAGGGTGGGAGGACACCTGAGATCTCCGCGCTCCGCGCCCCGCCCCCCTCCCCCCAACCCCCTGCACGCATGCCACGCCGGGGCGCTCTGACACTAGCTTCTCTGGAGTTTTGTCACTTGAATTTCTCTCCCTCTGCTCAACTGAGTGATGACAGTGTATTGAACAGCTAGGTCATTTCCAAATAAATTAAGCTTAGTGTTTCACAGGACACCCGGACATGTATGGAGAGACCAGCACGGATGCATGGACACCAACCTTGGTAACTGGACAACCAATGGGAAATTACTGTCTGACTCAGGAGAGAGAAAGAAACCCGAACAGATGGAATGAAATGAACAGAAACACAGGCTTTGCAACTCACACCCTAATTCAATTACCAGAAAATAAACAACACTATAACCATTTTAGAAAAACAATAGACCTCTCTATGACCTTTGGTCGGGTGAGGAGTTCAAACACACAGCAAAAAAAAGCCAACTTTTCCAAGTCGTGAATATGTTAGTTCACACATTGACTTTTACATTGAAATGTGTAACAAATAAACTTAAAATCATTGACTCACTACATAAGCATGGAAGTATTTTAAATATAAACTATGTTCTATAGTATTCAGGAAGCACTTGGCACATCTCTAAGTGTATCAGACCCAAAACTGGAACGTAGTGGAAGAGTCAGGATAGTCTAAAAATGAATCCCTAACTAAAAGGAACACACAGGATTACTGTAGATAAAAAAGGTTAAAGAAGAGAAGCTAGAAATCAGTCAATAAATGTCTTAGGGGTTAGCTTAGAGTGACTAGCCTCTGCGCGACTCTTTAAATTTTTCATGTTTGCAGCTTCCAAATTTTCCATTTTGAGAATAATACTTTCGCCTCCAAACCAGAGTGACTTGGGGACACAAAGGTAGAAGTCGATAATTTTCTTTGCCTGTGTCTGAATATTTACAGTCAGAGGTAGAAAAGGAGGAGTCTGTCCCTTGTCTAGATGATGTCAATCCCCAGGTGTGGGATGTCTCCAGCCCTGGTTTAGCCATAAATGTTCCACCAGTAAAGATTTCTCTGAGACCAAGTGCTCCCTAGCCCTGGAAAAGACAATATCCCTTAAAACCAGTAGCTCTTGAGGGTCTTAAACCATTAGTTAACAAATACCGAGATACTGGAACTCGAATCAGCTGTGAGTCCCCCTGCAACACCCCAATCTTGCCCGTTCAAAAACCAGATGGATCTTATCGATTCGTCCAGGATCTAAGAGCTGTTAATGAAGCTGTGGTTCCCATCCACCCCATAGTCCCAAACCCATATACCCTCCTATCCCAAGTCCCAGGAAATGCCAAGTACTTCTCAGTCTTGGACCTTCAAGGTGCTTTCTTTTGCATTCCTCTCCATCCTGAATCCCAAAAACTCTTTGCTTTTGAGTGGCGGGACTTGGAAACAAGAGAGACCATACAACTCTCGACTGGACTCGACTACCCCAAGGGTTTAGGGACAGCCCTCATATCTTCGGGACTTCCTCGGGGAGAGAACTAAGGGAATTAACTTTAACAAACAGTAGTCTAATACAGTATGTGGATGACTTGCTCATAGCTAGGCCAGATTTTACCAGCTCTCAAATGGACACTATTTAAAACGCTAACTTTCCTGTATGAAAAGGGTTATCGAGTATCCCCCAAGTAGGCTCAGATTAGCTTAACCCAAGTAAAATACCTTGGATTTATAATTACGGAGAGAAAAAGAATGCCTGACCCCGAGGGGAGATCCCTCATCTTAAATGCCCCGTACCCCCAAACAAAACAACAGCTTAGGGGATTTTGAGGAAGGACCGGGTTTTGCAGGATCTGGATTCCTAATTATGGCAATCTGGCCAGACCCCTATATGAAAATTTAAGGGGGAAAGAGGAAGAGCCACTCGACTGGCATGAGACCTGCAAGGTGGCCTTTAATGCCCTAAAAGAGTCCATCACTACAGCCCCAGCTTTAGGCCTCCCCAACCTGGAGAAGCCTTTTAGACTCTATGTTTCTGGAAGGACAGGAACTGCTCTTGGGGTGTTAGAGCAGATGATGGGGCCCGTATAACAACCTGTGGCTTATCTCTCAAAATAACTAGATGAGGTGGCCAGAGGGTGGCCCACTTGCCTCCGGGCAGTAGCAGGCACCGCTCTTATGGTTAAGGAGGCATCTAAGCTGACCCTGGGTCAGCCCACTACAGTGTATACGCCTCACCGGGTGCAAGCAGTCTTGGAAACGAAAGGGGACAGGTGGATGACAGGAGGAAGGATCACCCAATACCAAGCCCTCCTCCTTGACACTCCAGAAATAAAGTTGAGGGTCTGCCAGACTTTAAATCCAGCAACCTTACTGCCAGATCCCCCTACCTCCGCTCTGGATCACCAATGCATACAAATCACAGACGAGTTATACTCTTCTCGCCGGGACCTATCAGAGACACCTTTATCTGACCCAGAGGAAAACTGGCACACAGATGGCAGCAGTTTTGTAGAAAAGGGAGAGAGGAAAGCAGCATATGCTGTAGCAAGCCTGGAAGAAACTAAGGAAAGTGGGTCTCTTCCCCCAGACACCTCAGCCCAGAAAGCTGAACTTTTTGCCCTGACAAGAGCTTTGGAGTTAGGAGAAGGAAAGAGGATTAATGTGTGTATGGACTCGAAGTATGCTTTCCTCATTCTGCATGCCCGTGCAGCAATTTGGAAAGAAAGAGGGATGCTCAGTGCCCGAAGCTCTGCTATTAAACACAAAGAGCTCATTCTCAGGCTCCTGGAGGCAGTCAAACTTCCTGCAAAATTAGCTGTCATCCACTGCAAGAGTCACCAAAAGGGGCAAGAAAAAGAGGCTCAGGGAAATAGGAAAGCTGATCAAGAGGCAGGACGAGCTGCCGGGGAAGCTACCTCTGCCACTGCTATCTGCCCCTTTTCCCCATGGAAACCCTGACTCCAGATTTTACCCCAGGGGGACATTCCCGATATGCTGAGCGGGGCTGGGAGATTGGGTCACATGGGTGGTTTCAGCCTGATCAGGCCCAAATAATACTCCCTGATTCTCAGGTTTAAAACATTACTAACTCCTTACATAAGAGCACCCATTTTGGAAAAGATAATCTAGAAATCTTGCTTAAGCCTATTCTCTCCCATCCCCAGTTAGCTAAGGTTGTTAAACAAGTCACACAAAATTGTGACACCTGTCTAAAAAATAACCCAAAAACCAGACCTCCTCTAATTACACCTGTCCAACATCGGGGATCATACCCAGGAGCGGACTGGCAAGTAGAATTTACAGCCATGCCCAAGACCCAAGGGTTTTCTTACTTGCGAGTCTTTATTGACACATTCACAGGATGGATCGAAGCGTTCCCTACTGAGACTGAGAGAGCTACAGAAGTCTGTAAAGCTCTGCTGAAGGAGATAGTGCCTAGGTTTGGGCTGCCTCGGTCACTTCAGAGTGACAACGGGCCCTCACTTACAGCCACGATACCCCAGAACCTAGCCACATGCTTAGGCATAAAATACCAGCTCCGCTCATCCTGGAGGCCTCAAGCTTCAGGAAAGGTAGAGAGAGCCAACCAGACTCTTAAAAGGGCTCTGGCTAAGCTATGTCAGAAACACATAATAAGTGGACACATATGCTGCCCATAGCCCTCATGAGGCTACGGACATCCCCCAAATGGCCACTATTGTTAAGTCCTTATGAAATGATGTATGGACGACCATTCTGAACTTCTGATTTGTTTCTTGACGAGGATGCCAATACACTCTTAAAACATATAATTGACCTGGGAAGGTTTCAGCAAGAACTCCAACGGTATGGAGAACAAACCACAGGAAGACTTGAAAAATCCCCAGGTAAAGCCAGGGGATCAAGTATCAGTAAAGACCTGGCAAGAAAAAGGGAGTCCAAATCAGCTGTCTGAGAAATGGACAGGGCCATATCAGGTTGTTCTAGTGACTTCAACTGCTGTAAAAGTGAAGGGTCTATCTGCCTGGGTCCACAATTCTAGAATACAACCCTATGGCCTACAGGAGGGGGAGACAGAAACTGAGACTCCAAAGCCAGAGGACAGCTATTCCTGTGAACCTGTTGAAGATCTCAGGCTCTTGTTCAAGCAGAACCCCATCAATCCTGCCTCAGATAAGTAAAATGCATCATATGATGTTCTTCCTCTTTCTAATCAAATCTCCCTGTATGGCTATTGATCTCTCCCTAAACGAGGCATGTTCACTTGCAAACCACACTGCTTCTCAACTCAACCTAACCAGCCCGGGCTGCATCTGCATTAATGACAAAGGTTGGGGGTATGTCCAACCCATCCCAGGGTATCACTATCAAAGGCCCACCCTTCCAGCCGAGCTATGGGCTGTTACTCAGCGCCCCCATGTGGTCGTAATATGGCCTTTTGGGGAAAGGGGGAAAAAAAACTTCATGTCTTGGTACCAGCAACAACTGTCTCTATTTACCCCCTGGATGACATCTGCAATCCCACCTGAGCCCTTATTTTCTCTCATGACTAACATCCCCCAAGTGGCCTTCCATATCTCTCTAAAAAGCCACTCCCTAACAGGGGTGTCAGTGAGAAATCTAGACGACTCACAATGTGGGGTGACCGTCACTGTTGAAACTGATGGGAAAAACCGGGACAGGCCCTGCAGCTGGGAGACCAGCCGACGCCACCCCCGGCCAGCACGCGCCTGGCCCGGCCCGGGGCGCTTCCCGGACACCGAGCGGCCTGGCGAGGCTGCGGGAGCTCTGGCGGGGTTTGGGGAGGGGGGTGGCTTGAGCGGGGAGGACGTCTCGGTGCCCCCCCACCCCCGGCCCCCCACCATCCCGTTCGCTGCTCAGGGTCACGTGGATCCGGACGAGCGGGGCGTCGGTCCGGGGCCGCGGTCCCCGGAGCCTCCTGCGGGCTTAGGGGCAGCCCAGCCGGGGCCACAGGCGCCCATCCTGCCGGCTGTGCAAACCCCCTGGAGTGCCTCAGCCCCGCCCTGTCCCCAAACCGAGGCCCGCCCTGCCCCCACGCCACGGGCCCAGCACAGGACCTTCCAGAGAGAGCGGACGAGCGACAGCCAGGCACACGGACAGGCACTCGCACGCACCCACGCCAGGTGAGACAGAGGCAGAAAGAGTCGAGGGTTCAGAGAGAGACTGGAAGACAGCGTGTGGGCAGGGCGGGCCTCGGGCAGGATGCCGGGCAGCTGCAGAGACCACCCGGCCCTGAGCAGCCAAAGCGATGGGGGCGGGGGGAGGCCACTGAGCAGCGGCGGGCCTGGAGAGGCCCAGGGTGGGAGGACACCTGAGATCTCCGCGCTCCGCGCCCCGCCCCCCTCCCCCCAACCCCCTGCACGCATGCCACGCCGGGGCGCTCTGACACTAGCTTCTCTGGAGTTTTGTCACTTGAATTTCTCTCCCTCTGCTCAACTGAGTGATGACAGTGTATTGAACAGCTAGGTCATTTCCAAATAAATTAAGCTTAGTGTTTCACAGGACACCCGGACATGTATGGAGAGACCAGCACAGATGCATGGACACCAACCTTGGTAACTGGACAACCAATGGGAAATTACTGTCTGACTCAGGAGAGAGAAAGAAACCCGAACAGATGGAATGAAATGAACAGAAACACAGGCTTTGCAACTCACACCCTAATTCAATTACCAGAAAATAAACAACACTATAACCATTTTAGAAAAACAATAGACCTCTCTATGACCTTTGGTCGGGTGAGGAGTTCAAACACACAGCAAAAAAAAGCCAACTTTTCCAAGTCGTGAATATGTTAGTTCACACATTGACTTTTACATTGAAATGTGTAACAAATAAACTTAAAATCATTGACTCACTACATAAGCATGGAAGTATTTTAAATATAAACCATGTTCTATAGTATTCAGGAAGCACTTGGCACATCTCTAAGTGTATCAGACCCAAAACTGGAACGTAGTGGAAGAGTCAGGATAGTCTAAAAATGAATCCCTAACTAAAAGGAACACACAGGATTACTGTAGATAAAAAAGGTTAAAGAAGAGAAGCTAGAAATCAGTCAATAAATGTCTTAGGGGTTAGCTTAGAGTGACTAGCCTCTGCGTGACTCTTTAAATTTTTCATGTTTGCAGCTTCCAAATTTTCCATTTTGAGAATAATACTTTCGCCTCCAAACCAGAGTGACTTGGGGACACAAAGGTAGAAGTCGATAATTTTCTTTGCCTGTGTCTGAATATTTACAGTCAGAGGTAGAAAAGGAGGAGTCTGTCCCTTGTCTAGATGATGTCAATCCCCAGGTGTGGGATGTCTCCAGCCCTGGTTTAGCCATAAATGTTCCACCAGTAAAGATTTCTCTGAGACCAAGTGCTCCCTAGCCCTGGAAAAGACAATATCCCTTAAAACCAGTAGCTCTTGAGGGTCTTAAACCATTAGTTAACAAATACCGAGATACTGGAACTCGAATCAGCTGTGAGTCCCCCTGCAACACCCCAATCTTGCCCGTTCAAAAACCAGATGGATCTTATCGATTCGTCCAGGATCTAAGAGCTGTTAATGAAGCTGTGGTTCCCATCCACCCCATAGTCCCAAACCCATATACCCTCCTATCCCAAGTCCCAGGAAATGCCAAGTACTTCTCAGTCTTGGACCTTCAAGGTGCTTTCTTTTGCATTCCTCTCCATCCTGAATCCCAAAAACTCTTTGCTTTTGAGTGGCGGGACTTGGAAACAAGAGAGACCATACAACTCTCGACTGGACTCGACTACCCCAAGGGTTTAGGGACAGCCCTCATATCTTCGGGACTTCCTCGGGGAGAGAACTAAGGGAATTAACTTTAACAAACAGTAGTCTAATACAGTATGTGGATGACTTGCTCATAGCTAGGCCAGATTTTACCAGCTCTCAAATGGACACTATTTAAAACGCTAACTTTCCTGTATGAAAAGGGTTATCGAGTATCCCCCAAGTAGGCTCAGATTAGCTTAACCCAAGTAAAATACCTTGGATTTATAATTACGGAGAGAAAAAGAATGCCTGACCCCGAGGGGAGATCCCTCATCTTAAATGCCCTGTACCCCCAAACAAAACAACAGCTTAGGGGATTTTGAGGAAGGACCGGGTTTTGCAGGATCTGGATTCCTAATTATGGCAATCTGGCCAGACCCCTATATGAAAATTTAAGGGGGAAAGAGGAAGAGCCACTCGACTGGCATGAGACCTGCAAGGTGGCCTTTAATGCCCTAAAAGAGTCCATCACTACAGCCCCAGCTTTAGGCCTCCCCAACCTGGAGAAGCCTTTTAGACTCTATGTTTCTGGAAGGACAGGAACTGCTCTTGGGGTGTTAGAGCAGATGATGGGGCCCGTATAACAACCTGTGGCTTATCTCTCAAAATAACTAGATGAGGTGGCCAGAGGGTGGCCCACTTGCCTCCGGGCAGTAGCAGGCACCGCTCTTATGGTTAAGGAGGCATCTAAGCTGACCCTGGGTCAGCCCACTACAGTGTATACGCCTCACCGGGTGCAAGCAGTCTTGGAAACGAAAGGGGACAGGTGGATGACAGGAGGAAGGATCACCCAATACCAAGCCCTCCTCCTTGACACTCCAGACATAAAGTTGAGGGTCTGCCAGACTTTAAATCCAGCAACCTTACTGCCAGATCCCCCTACCTCCGCTCTGGATCACCAATGCATACAAATCACAGACGAGTTATACTCTTCTCGCCGGGACCTATCAGAGACACCTTTATCTGACCCAGAGGAAAACTGGCACACAGATGGCAGCAGTTTTGTAGAAAAGGGAGAGAGGAAAGCAGCATATGCTGTAGCAAGCCTGGAAGAAACTAAGGAAAGTGGGTCTCTTCCCCCAGACACCTCAGCCCAGAAAGCTGAACTTTTTGCCCTGACAAGAGCTTTGGAGTTAGGAGAAGGAAAGAGGATTAATGTGTGTATGGACTCTAAGTATGCTTTCCTCATTCTGCATGCCCGTGCAGCAATTTGGAAAGAAAGAGGGATGCTCAGTGCCCGAAGCTCTGCTATTAAACACAAAGAGCTCATTCTCAGGCTCCTGGAGGCAGTCAAACTTCCTGCAAAATTAGCTGTCATCCACTGCAAGAGTCACCAAAAGGGGCAAGAAAAAGAGGCTCAGGGAAATAGGAAAGCTGATCAAGAGGCAGGACGAGCTGCCGGGGAAGCTACCTCTGCCACTGCTATCTGCCCCTTTTCCCCATGGAAACCCTGACTCCAGATTTTACCCCAGGGGGACATTCCCGATATGCTGAGCGGGGCTGGGAGATTGGGTCACATGGGTGGTTTCAGCCTGATCAGGCCCAAATAATACTCCCTGATTCTCAGGTTTAAAACATTACTAACTCCTTACATAAGAGCGCCCATTTTGGAAAAGATAATCTAGAAATCTTGCTTAAGCCTATTCTCTCCCATCCCCAGTTAGCTAAGGTTGTTAAACAAGTCACACAAAATTGTGACACCTGTCTAAAAAATAACCCAAAAACCAGACCTCCTCTAATTACACCTGTCCAACATCGGGGATCATACCCAGGAGCGGACTGGCAAGTAGAATTTACAGCCATGCCCAAGACCCAAGTGTTTTCTTACTTGCGAGTCTTTATTGACACATTCACAGGATGGATCGAAGCGTTCCCTACTGAGACTGAGAGAGCTACAGAAGTCTGTAAAGCTCTGCTGAAGGAGATAGTGCCTAGGTTTGGGCTGCCTCGGTCACTTCAGAGTGACAACGGGCCCTCACTTACAGCCACGATACCCCAGAACCTAGCCACATGCTTAGGCATAAAATACCAGCTCCGCTCATCCTGGAGGCCTCAAGCTTCAGGAAAGGTAGAGAGAGCCAACCAGACTCTTAAAAGGGCTCTGGCTAAGCTATGTCAGAAACACATAATAAGTGGACACATATGCTGCCCATAGCCCTCATGAGGCTACGGACATCCCCCAAACGGCCACTATTGTTAAGTCCTTATGAAATGATGTATGGACGACCATTCTGAACTTCTGATTTGTTTCTTGACGAGGATGCCAATACACTCTTAAAACATATAATTGACCTGGGAAGGTTTCAGCAAGAACTCCAACGGTATGGAGAACAAACCACAGGAAGACTTGAAAAATCCCCAGGTAAAGCCAGGGGATCAAGTATCAGTTAAGACCTGGCAAGAAAAAGGGAGTCCAAATCAGCTGTCTGAGAAATGGACAGGGCCATATCAGGTTGTTCTAGTGACTTCAACTGCTGTAAAAGTGAAGGGTCTATCTGCCTGGGTCCACAATTCTAGAATAAAACCCTATGGCCTACAGGAGGGGGAGACAGAAACTGAGACTCCAAAGCCAGAGGACAGCTATTCCTGTGAACCTGTTGAAGATCTCAGGCTCTTGTTCAAGCAGAACCCCATCAATCCTGCCTCAGATAAGTAAAATGCATCATATGATGTTCTTCCTCTTTCTAATCAAATCTCCCTGTATGGCTATTGATCTCTCCCTAAACGAGGCATGTTCACTTGCAAACCACACTGCTTCTCAACTCAACCTAACCAGCCCGGGCTGCATCTGCATTAATGACAAAGGTTGGGGGTATGTCCAACCCATCCCAGGGTATCACTATCAAAGGCCCACCCTTCCAGCCGAGCTATGGGCTGTTACTCAGCGCCCCCATGTGGTCGTAATATGGCCTTTTGGGGAAAGGGGGAAAAAAAACTTCATGTCTTGGTACCAGCAACAACTGTCTCTATTTACCCCCTGGATGACATCTGCAATCCCACCTGAGCCCTTATTTTCTCTCATGACTAACATCCCCCAAGTGACCTTCCATATCTCTCTAAAAAGCCACTCCCTAACAGGGGTGTCAGTGAGAAATCTAGACGACTCACAATGTGGGGTGACCGTCACTGTTGAAACTGATGGGAAAAACCGGGACAGGCCCTGCAGCTGGGAGACCAGCCGACGCCACCCCCGGCCAGCACGCGCCTGGCCCGGCCCGGGGCGCTTCCCGGACACCGAGCGGCCTGGCGAGGCTGCGGGAGCTCTGGCGGGGTTTGGGGAGGGGGGTGGCTTGAGCGGGGAGGACGTCTCGGTGCCCCCCCACCCCCGGCCCCCCACCATCCCGTTCGCTGCTCAGGGTCACGTGGATCCGGACGAGCGGGGCGTCGGTCCGGGGCCGCGGTCCCCGGAGCCTCCTGCGGGCTTAGGGGCAGCCCAGCCGGGGCCACAGGCGCCCATCCTGCCGGCTGTGCAAACCCCCTGGAGTGCCTCAGCCCCGCCCTGTCCCCAAACCGAGGCCCGCCCTGCCCCCACGCCACGGGCCCAGCACAGGACCTTCCAGAGAGAGCGGACGAGCGACAGCCAGGCACACGGACAGGCACTCACACGCACCCACGCCAGGTGAGACAGAGGCAGAAAGAGTCGAGGGTTCAGAGAGAGACTGGAAGACAGCGTGTGGGCAGGGCGGGCCTCGGGCAGGATGCCGGGCAGCTGCAGAGACCACCCGGCCCTGAGCAGCCAAAGCGATGGGGGCGGGGGGAGGCCACTGAGCAGCGGCGGGCCTGGAGAGGCCCAGGGTGGGAGGACACCTGTGATCTCCGCGCTCCGCGCCCCGCCCCCCTCCCCCCAACCCCCTGCACGCATGCCACGCCGGGGCGCTCTGACACTAGCTTCTCTGGAGTTTTGTCACTTGAATTTCTCTCCCTCTGCTCAACTGAGTGATGACAGTGTATTGAACAGCTAGGTCATTTCCAAATAAATTAAGCTTAGTGTTTCACAGGACACCCGGACATGTATGGAGAGACCAGCACAGATGCATGGACACCAACCTTGGTAACTGGACAACCAATGGGAAATTACTGTCTGACTCAGGAGAGAGAAAGAAACCCGAACAGATGGAATGAAATGAACAGAAACACAGGCTTTGCAACTCACACCCTAATTCAATTACCAGAAAATAAACAACACTATAACCATTTTAGAAAAACAATAGACCTCTCTATGACCTTTGGTCGGGTGAGGAGTTCAAACACACAGCAAAAAAAAGCCAACTTTTCCAAGTCGTGAATATGTTAGTTCACACATTGACTTTTACATTGAAATGTGTAACAAATAAACTTAAAATCATTGACTCACTACATAAGCATGGAAGTATTTTAAATATAAACTATGTTCTATAGTATTCAGGAAGCACTTGGCACATCTCTAAGTGTATCAGACCCAAAACTGGAACGTAGTGGAAGAGTCAGGATAGTCTAAAAATTAATCCCTAACTAAAAGGAACACACAGGATTACTGTAGATAAAAAAGGTTAAAGAAGAGAAGCTAGAAATCAGCCAATAAATGTCTTAGGGGTTAGCTTAGAGTGACTAGCCTCTGCATGACTCTTTAAATTTTTCATGTTTGCAGCTTCCAAATTTTCCATTTTGAGAATAATACTTTCGCCTCCAAACCAGAGTGACTTGGGGACACAAAGGTAGAAGTCGATAATTTTCTTTGCCTATGTCTGAATATTTACAGTCAGAGGTAGAAAAGGAGGAGTCTGTCCCTTGTCTAGATGATGTCAATCCCCAGGTGTGGGATGTCTCCAGCCCTGGTTTAGCCATAAATGTTCCACCAGTAAAGATTTCTCTGAGACCAAGTGCTCCCTAGCCCTGGAAAAGACAATATCCCTTAAAACCAGTAGCTCTTGAGGGTCTTAAACCATTAGTTAACAAATACCGAGATACTGGAACTCGAATCAGCTGTGAGTCCCCCTGCAACACCCCAATCTTGCCCGTTCAAAAACCAGATGGATCTTATCGATTCATCCAGGATCTAAGAGCTGTTAATGAAGCTGTGGTTCCCATCCACCCCATAGTCCCAAACCCATATACCCTCCTATCCCAAGTCCCAGGAAATGCCAAGTACTTCTCAGTCTTGTACCTTCAAGGTGCTTTCTTTTGCATTCCTCTCCATCCTGAATCCCAAAAACTCTTTGCTTTTGAGTGGCGGGACTTGGAAACAAGAGAGACCATACAACTCTCGACTGGACTCGACTACCCCAAGGGTTTAGGGACAGCCCTCATATCTTCGGGACTTCCTCGGGGAGAGAACTAAGGGAATTAACTTTAACAAACAGTAGTCTAATACAGTACGTGGATGACTTGCTCATAGCTAGGCCAGATTTTACCAGCTCTCAAATGGACACTATTTAAAACGCTAACTTTCCTGTATGAAAAGGGTTATCGAGTATCCCCCAAGTAGGCTCAGATTAGCTTAACCCAAGTAAAATACCTTGGATTTATAATTACGGAGAGAAAAAGAATGCCTGACCCCGAGGGGAGATCCCTCATCTTAAATGCCCCGTACCCCCAAACAAAACAACAGCTTAGGGGATTTTGAGGAAGGACCGGGTTTTGCAGGATCTGGATTCCTAATTATGGCAATCTGGCCAGACCCCTATATGAAAATTTAAGGGGGAAAGAGGAAGAGCCACTCGACTGGCATGAGACCTGCAAGGTGGCCTTTAATGCCCTAAAAGAGTCCATCACTACAGCCCCAGCTTTAGGCCTCCCCAACCTGGAGAAGCCTTTTAGTATGTTTCTGGAAGGACAGGAACTGCTCTTGGGGTGTTAGAGCAGATGATGGGGCCCGTATAACATCCTGTGGCTTATCTCTCAAAATAACTAGATGAGGTGGCCAGAGGGTGGCCCACTTGCCTCCGGGCAGTAGCAGGCACCGCTCTTATGGTTAAGGAGGCATCTAAGCTGACCCTGGGTCAGCGCACTACAGTGTAAATGCCTCACCGGGTGCAAGCAGTCTTGGAAACGAAAGGGGACAGGTGGATGACAGGAGGAAGGATCACCCAATACCAAGCCCTCCTCCTTGACACTCCAGAAATAAAGTTGAGGGTCTGCCAGACTTTAAATCCAGCAACCTTACTGCCAGATCCCCCTACCTCCCCTCTGGATCACCAATGCATACAAATCACAGACGAGTTATACTCTTCTCGCCGGGACCTATCAGAGACACCTTTATCTGACCCAGAGGAAAACTGGCACACAGATGGCAGCAGTTTTGTAGAAAAGGGAGAGAGGAAAGCAGCATATGCTGTAGCAAGCCTGGAAGAAACTAAGGAAAGTGGGTCTCTTCCCCCAGACACCTCAGCCCAGAAAGCTGAACTTTTTGCCCTGACAAGAGCTTTGGAGTTAGGAGAAGGAAAGAGGATTAATGTGTGTATGGACTCTAAGTATGCTTTCCTCATTCTGCATGCCCGTGCAGCAATTTGGAAAGAAAGAGGGATGCTCAGTGCCTGAAGCTCTGCTATTAAACACAAAGAGCTCATTCTCAGGCTCCTGGAGGCAGTCAAACTTCCTGCAAAATTAGCTGTCATCCACTGCAAGAGTCACCAAAAGGGGCAAGAAAAAGAGGCTCAGGGAAATAGGAAAGCTGATCAAGAGGCAGGACGAGCTGCCGGGGAAGCTACCTCTGCCACTGCTATCTGCCCCTTTTCCCCATGGAAACCCTGACTCCAGATTTTACCCCAGGGGGACATTCCCGATATGCTGAGCGGGGCTGGGAGATTGGGTCACATGGGTGGTTTCAGCCTGATCAGGCCCAAATAATACTCCCTGATTCTCAGGTTTAAAACATTACTAACTCCTTACATAAGAGCGCCCATTTTGGAAAAGATAATCTAGAAATCTTGCTTAAGCCTATTCTCTCCCATCCCCAGTTAGCTAAGGTTGTTAAACAAGTCACACAAAATTGTGACACCTGTCTAAAAAATAACCCAAAAACCAGACCTCCTCTAATTACACCTGTCCAACATCGGGGATCATACCCAGGAGCGGACTGGCAAGTAGAATTTACAGCCATGCCCAAGACCCAAGGGTTTTCTTACTTGCGAGTCTTTATTGACACATTCACAGGATGGATCGAAGCGTTCCCTACTGAGACTGAGAGAGCTACAGAAGTCTGTAAAGCTCTGCTGAAGGAGATAGTGCCTAGGTTTGGGCTGCCTCGGTCACTTCAGAGTGACAACGGGCCCTCACTTACAGCCACGATACCCCAGAACCTAGCCACATGCTTAGGCATAAAATACCAGCTCCGCTCATCCTGGAGGCCTCAAGCTTCAGGAAAGGTAGAGAGAGCCAACCAGACTCTTAAAAGGGCTCTGGCTAAGCTATGTCAGAAACACATAATAAGTGGACACATATGCTGCCCATAGCCCTCATGAGGCTACGGACATCCCCCAAACGGCCACTATTGTTAAGTCCTTATGAAATGATGTATGGACGACCATTCTGAACTTCTGATTTGTTTCTTGACGAGGATGCCAATACACTCTTAAAACATATAATTGACCTGGGAAGGTTTCAGCAAGAACTCCAACGGTATGGAGAACAAACCACAGGAAGACTTGAAAAATCCCCAGGTAAAGCCAGGGGATCAAGTATCAGTAAAGACCTGGCAAGAAAAAGGGAGTCCAAACCAGCTGTCTGAGAAATGGACAGGGCCATATCAGGTTGTTCTAGTGACTTCAACTGCTGTAAAAGTGAAGGGTCTATCTGCCTGGGTCCACAATTCTAGAATACAACCCTATGGCCTACAGGAGGGGGAGACAGAAACTGAGACTCCAAAGCCAGAGGACAGCTATTCCTGTGAACCTGTTGAAGATCTCAGGCTCTTGTTCAAGCAGAACCCCATCAATCCTGCCTCAGATAAGTAAAATGCATCATATGATGTTCTTCCTCTTTCTAATCAAATCTCCCTGTATGGCTATTGATCTCTCCCTAAACGAGGCATGTTCACTTGCAAACCACACTGCTTCTCAACTCAACCTAAGCAGCCCGGGCTGCATCTGCATTAATGACAAAGGTTGGGGGTATGTCCAACCCATCCCAGGGTATCACTATCAAAGGCCCACCCTTCCAGCCGAGCTATGGGCTGTTACTCAGCGCCCCCATGTGGTCGTAATATGGCCTTTTGGGGAAAGGGGGAAAAAAAACTTCATGTCTTGGTACCAGCAACAACTGTCTCTATTTACCCCCTGGATGACATCTGCAATCCCACCTGAGCCCTTATTTTCTCTCATGACTAACATCCCCCAAGTGACCTTCCATATCTCTCTAAAAAGCCACTCCCTAACAGGGGTGTCAGTGAGAAATCTAGACGACTCACAATGTGGGGTGACCGTCACTGTTGAAACTGATGGGAAAAACCGGGACAGGCCCTGCAGCTGGGAGACCAGCCGACGCCACCCCCGGCCAGCACGCGCCTGGCCCGGCCCGGGGCGCTTCCCGGACACCGAGCGGCCTGGCGAGGCTGCGGGAGCTCTGGCGGGGTTTGGGGAGGGGGGTGGCTTGAGCGGGGAGGACGTCTCGGTGCCCCCCCACCCCCGGCCCCCCACCATCCCGTTCGCTGCTCAGGGTCACGTGGATCCGGACGAGCGGGGCGTCGGTCCGGGGCCGCGGTCCCCGGAGCCTCCTGCGGGCTTAGGGGCAGCCCAGCCGGGGCCACAGGCGCCCATCCTGCCGGCTGTGCAAACCCCCTGGAGTGCCTCAGCCCCGCCCTGTCCCCAAACCGAGGCCCGCCCTGCCCCCACGCCACGGGCCCAGCACAGGACCTTCCAGAGAGAGCGGACGAGCGACAGCCAGGCACACGGACAGGCACTCGCACGCACCCACGCCAGGTGAGACAGAGGCAGAAAGAGTCGAGGGTTCAGAGAGAGACTGGAAGACAGCGTGTGGGCAGGGCGGGCCTCGGGCAGGATGCCGGGCAGCTGCAGAGACCACCCGGCCCTGAGCAGCCAAAGCGATGGGGGCGGGGGGAGGCCACTGAGCAGCGGCGGGCCTGGAGAGGCCCAGGGTGGGAGGACACCTGAGATCTCCGCGCTCCGCGCCCCGCCCCCCTCCCCCCAACCCCCTGCACGCATGCCACGCCGGGGCGCTCTGACACTAGCTTCTCTGGAGTTTTGTCACTTGAATTTCTCTCCCTCTGCTCAACTGAGTGATGACAGTGTATTGAACAGCTAGGTCATTTCCAAATAAATTAAGCTTAGTGTTTCACAGGACACCCGGACATGTATGGAGAGACCAGCACGGATGCATGGACACCAACCTTGGTAACTGGACAACCAATGGGAAATTACTGTCTGACTCAGGAGAGAGAAAGAAACCCGAACAGATGGAATGAAATGAACAGAAACACAGGCTTTGCAACTCACACCCTAATTCAATTACCAGAAAATAAACAACACTATAACCATTTTAGAAAAACAATAGACCTCTCTATGACCTTTGGTCGGGTGAGGAGTTCAAACACACAGCAAAAAAAAGCCAACTTTTCCAAGTCGTGAATATGTTAGTTCACACATTGACTTTTACATTGAAATGTGTAACAAATAAACTTAAAATCATTGACTCACTACATAAGCATGGAAGTATTTTAAATATAAACTATGTTCTATAGTATTCAGGAAGCACTTGGCACATCTCTAAGTGTATCAGACCCAAAACTGGAACGTAGTGGAAGAGTCAGGATAGTCTAAAAATGAATCCCTAACTAAAAGGAACACACAGGATTACTGTAGATAAAAAAGGTTAAAGAAGAGAAGCTAGAAATCAGTCAATAAATGTCTTAGGGGTTAGCTTAGAGTGACTAGCCTCTGCGTGACTCTTTAAATTTTTCATGTTTGCAGCTTCCAAATTTTCCATTTTGAGAATAATACTTTCGCCTCCAAACCAGAGTGACTTGGGGACACAAAGGTAGAAGTCGATAATTTTCTTTGCCTATGTCTGAATATTTACAGTCAGAGGTAGAAAAGGAGGAGTCTGTCCCTTGTCTAGATGATGTCAATCCCCAGGTGTGGGATGTCTCCAGCCCTGGTTTAGCCATAAATGTTCCACCAGTAAAGATTTCTCTGAGACCAAGTGCTCCCTAGCCCTGGAAAAGACAATATCCCTTAAAACCAGTAGCTCTTGAGGGTCTTAAACCATTAGTTAACAAATACCGAGATACTGGAACTCGAATCAGCTGTGAGTCCCCCTGCAACACCCCAATCTTGCCCGTTCAAAAACCAGATGGATCTTATCGATTCGTCCAGGATCTAAGAGCTGTTAATGAAGCTGTGGTTCCCATCCACCCCATAGTCCCAAACCCATATACCCTCCTATCCCAAGTCCCAGGAAATGCCAAGTACTTCTCAGTCTTGGACCTTCAAGGTGCTTTCTTTTGCATTCCTCTCCATCCTGAATCCCAAAAACTCTTTGCTTTTGAGTGGCGGGACTTGGAAACAAGAGAGACCATACAACTCTCGACTGGACTCGACTACCCCAAGGGTTTAGGGACAGCCCTCATATCTTCGGGACTTCCTCGGGGAGAGAACTAAGGGAATTAACTTTAACAAACAGTAGTCTAATACAGTATGTGGATGACTTGCTCATAGCTAGGCCAGATTTTACCAGCTCTCAAATGGACACTATTTAAAACGCTAACTTTCCTGTATGAAAAGGGTTATCGAGTATCCCCCAAGTAGGCTCAGATTAGCTTAACCCAAGTAAAATACCTTGGATTTATAATTACGGAGAGAAAAAGAATGCCTGACCCCGAGGGGAGATCCCTCATCTTAAATGCCCCGTACCCCCAAACAAAACAACAGCTTAGGGGATTTTGAGGAAGGACCGGGTTTTGCAGGATCTGGATTCCTAATTATGGCAATCTGGCCAGACCCCTATATGAAAATTTAAGGGGGAAAGAGGAAGAGCCTCTCGACTGGCATGAGACCTGCAAGGTGGCCTTTAATGCCCTAAAAGAGTCCATCACTACAGCCCCAGCTTTAGGCCTCCCCAACCTGGAGAAGCCTTTTAGACTCTATGTTTCTGGAAGGACAGGAACTGCTCTTGGGGTGTTAGAGCAGATGATGGGGCCCGTATAACAACCTGTGGCTTATCTCTCAAAATAACTAGATGAGGTGGCCAGAGGGTGGCCCACTTGCCTCCGGGCAGTAGCAGGCACCGCTCTTATGGTTAAGGAGGCATCTAAGCTGACCCTGGGTCAGCCCACTACAGTGTATACGCCTCACCGGGTGCAAGCAGTCTTGGAAACGAAAGGGGACAGGTGGATGACAGGAGGAAGGATCACCCAATACCAAGCCCTCCTCCTTGACACTCCAGAAATAAAGTTGAGGGTCTGCCAGACTTTAAATTCAGCAACCTTACTGCCAGATCCCCCTACCTCCCCTCTGGATCACCAATGCATACAAATCACAGACGAGTTATACTCTTCTCGCCGGGACCTATCAGAGACACCTTTATCTGACCCAGAGGAAAACTGGCACACAGATGGCAGCAGTTTTGTAGAAAAGGGAGAGAGGAAAGCAGCATATGCTGTAGCAAGCCTGGAAGAAACTAAGGAAAGTGGGTCTCTTCCCCCAGACACCTCAGCCCAGAAAGCTGAACTTTTTGCCCTGACAAGAGCTTTGGAGTTAGGAGAAGGAAAGAGGATTAATGTGTGTATGGACTCTAAGTATGCTTTCCTCATTCTGCATGCCCGTGCAGCAATTTGGAAAGAAAGAGGGATGCTCAGTGCCCGAAGCTCTGCTATTAAACACAAAGAGCTCATTCTCAGGCTCCTGGAGGCAGTCAAACTTCCTGCAAAATTAGCTGTCATCCACTGCAAGAGTCACCAAAAGGGGCAAGAAAAAGAGGCTCAGGGAAATAGGAAAGCTGATCAAGAGGCAGGACGAGCTGCCGGGGAAGCTACCTCTGCCACTGCTATCTGCCCCTTTTCCCCATGGAAACCCTGACTCCAGATTTTACCCCAGGGGGACATTCCCGATATGCTGAGCGGGGCTGGGAGATTGGGTCACATGGGTGGTTTCAGCCTGATCAGGCCCAAATAATACTCCCTGATTCTCAGGTTTAAAACATTACTAACTCCTTACATAAGAGCGCCCATTTTGGAAAAGATAATCTAGAAATCTTGCTTAAGCCTATTCTCTCCCATCCCCAGTTAGCTAAGGTTGTTAAACAAGTCACACAAAATTGTGACACCTGTCTAAAAAATAACCCAAAAACCAGACCTCCTCTAATTACACCTGTCCAACATCGGGGATCATACCCAGGAGCGGACTGGCAAGTAGAATTTACAGCCATGCCCAAGACCCAAGGGTTTTCTTACTTGCGAGTCTTTATTGACACATTCACAGGATGGATCGAAGCGTTCCCTACTGAGACTGAGAGAGCTACAGAAGTCTGTAAAGCTCTGCTGAAGGAGATAGTGCCTAGGTTTGGGCTGCCTCGGTCACTTCAGAGTGACAACGGGCCCTCACTTACAGCCACGATACCCCAGAACCTAGCCACATGCTTAGGCATAAAATACCAGCTCCGCTCATCCTGGAGGCCTCAAGCTTCAGGAAAGGTAGAGAGAGCCAACCAGACTCTTAAAAGGGCTCTGGCTAAGCTATGTCAGAAACACATAATAAGTGGACACATATGCTGCCCATAGCCCTCATGAGGCTACGGACATCCCCCAAACGGCCACTATTGTTAAGTCCTTATGAAATGATGTATGGACGACCATTCTGAACTTCTGATTTGTTTCTTGACGAGGATGCCAATACACTCTTAAAACATATAATTGACCTGGGAAGGTTTCAGCAAGAACTCCAACGGTATGGAGAACAAACCACAGGAAGACTTGAAAAATCCCCAGGTAAAGCCAGGGGATCAAGTATCAGTAAAGACCTGGCAAGAAAAAGGGAGTCCAAACCAGCTGTCTGAGAAATGGACAGGGCCATATCAGGTTGTTCTAGTGACTTCAACTGCTGTAAAAGTGAAGGGTCTATCTGCCTGGGTCCACAATTCTAGAATAAAACCCTATGGCCTACAGGAGGGGGAGACAGAAACTGAGACTCCAAAGCCAGAGGACAGCTATTCCTGTGAACCTGTTGAAGATCTCAGGCTCTTGTTCAAGCAGAACCCCATCAATCCTGCCTCAGATAAGTAAAATGCATCATATGATGTTCTTCCTCTTTCTAATCAAATCTCCCTGTATGGCTATTGATCTCTCCCTAAACGAGGCATGTTCACTTGCAAACCACACTGCTTCTCAACTCAACCTAACCAGCCCGGGCTGCATCTGCATTAATGACAAAGGTTGGGGGTATGTCCAACCCATCCCAGGGTATCACTATCAAAGGCCCACCCTTCCAGCCGAGCTATGGGCTGTTACTCAGCGCCCCCATGTGGTCGTAATATGGCCTTTTGGGGAAAGGGGGAAAAAAAACTTCATGTCTTGGTACCAGCAACAACTGTCTCTATTTACCCCCTGGATGACATCTGCAATCCCACCTGAGCCCTTATTTTCTCTCATGACTAACATCCCCCAAGTGACCTTCCATATCTCTCTAAAAAGCCACTCCCTAACAGGGGTGTCAGTGAGAAATCTAGACGACTCACAATGTGGGGTGACCGTCACTGTTGAAACTGATGGGAAAAACCGGGACAGGCCCTGCAGCTGGGAGACCAGCCGACGCCACCCCCGGCCAGCACGCGCCTGGCCCGGCCCGGGGCGCTTCCCGGACACCGAGCGGCCTGGCGAGGCTGCGGGAGCTCTGGCGGGGTTTGGGGAGGGGGGTGGCTTGAGCGGGGAGGACGTCTCGGTGCCCCCCCACCCCCGGCCCCCCACCATCCCGTTCGCTGCTCAGGGTCACGTGGATCCGGACGAGCGGGGCGTCGGTCCGGGGCCGCGGTCCCCGGAGCCTCCTGCGGGCTTAGGGGCAGCCCAGCCGGGGCCACAGGCGCCCATCCTGCCGGCTGTGCAAACCCCCTGGAGTGCCTCAGCCCCGCCCTGTCCCCAAACCGAGGCCCGCCCTGCCCCCACGCCTCGGGCCCAGCACAGGACCTTCCAGAGAGAGCGGACGAGCGACAGCCAGGCACACGGACAGGCACTCGCACGCACCCACGCCCGGTGAGACAGAGGCAGAAAGAGTCGAGGGTTCAGAGAGAGACTGGAAGACAGCGTGTGGGCAGGGCGGGCCTCGGGCAGGATGCCGGGCAGCTGCAGAGACCACCCGGCCCTGAGCAGCCAAAGCGATGGGGGCGGGGGGAGGCCACTGAGCAGCGGCGGGCCTGGAGAGGCCCAGGGTGGGAGGACACCTGAGATCTCCGCGCTCCGCGCCCCGCCCCCCTCCCCCCAACCCCCTGCACGCATGCCACGCCGGGGCGCTCTGACACTAGCTTCTCTGGAGTTTTGTCACTTGAATTTCTCTCCCTCTGCTCAACTGAGTGATGACAGTGTATTGAACAGCTAGGTCATTTCCAAATAAATTAAGCTTAGTGTTTCACAGGACACCCGGACATGTATGGAGAGACCAGCATGGATGCATGGACACCAACCTTGGTAACTGGACAACCAATGGGAAATTACTGTCTGACTCAGGAGAGAGAAAGAAACCCGAACAGATGGAATGAAATGAACAGAAACACAGGCTTTGCAACTCACACCCTAATTCAATTACCAGAAAATAAACAACACTATAACCATTTTAGAAAAACAATAGACCTCTCTATGACCTTTGGTCGGGTGAGGAGTTCAAACACACAGCAAAAAAAAGCCAACTTTTCCAAGTCGTGAATATGTTAGTTCACACATTGACTTTTACATTGAAATGTGTAACAAATAAACTTAAAATCATTGACTCACTACATAAGCATGGAAGTATTTTAAATATAAACTATGTTCTATAGTATTCAGGAAGCACTTGGCACATCTCTAAGTGTATCAGACCCAAAACTGGAACGTAGTGGAAGAGTCAGGATAGTCTAAAAATGAATCCCTAACTAAAAGGAACACACAGGATTACTGTAGATAAAAAAGGTTAAAGAAGAGAAGCTAGAAATCAGTCAATAAATGTCTTAGGGGTTAGCTTAGAGTGACTAGCCTCTGCGTGACTCTTTAAATTTTTCATGTTTGCAGCTTCCAAATTTTCCATTTTGAGAATAATACTTTCGCCTCCAAACCAGAGTGACTTGGGGACACAAAGGTAGAAGTCGATAATTTTCTTTGCCTATGTCTGAATATTTACAGTCAGAGGTAGAAAAGGAGGAGTCTGTCCCTTGTCTAGATGATGTCAATCCCCAGGTGTGGGATGTCTCCAGCCCTGGTTTAGCCATAAATGTTCCACCAGTAAAGATTTCTCTGAGACCAAGTGCTCCCTAGCCCTGGAAAAGACAATATCCCTTAAAACCAGTAGCTCTTGAGGGTCTTAAACCATTAGTTAACAAATACCGAGATACTGGAACTCGAATCAGCTGTGAGTCCCCCTGCAACACCCCAATCTTGCCCGTTCAAAAACCAGATGGATCTTATCGATTCGTCCAGGATCTAAGAGCTGTTAATGAAGCTGTGGTTCCCATCCACCCCATAGTCCCAAACCCATATACCCTCCTATCCCAAGTCCCAGGAAATGCCAAGTACTTCTCAGTCTTGGACCTTCAAGGTGCTTTCTTTTGCATTCCTCTCCATCCTGAATCCCAAAAACTCTTTGCTTTTGAGTGGCGGGACTTGGAAACAAGAGAGACCATACAACTCTCGACTGGACTCGACTACCCCAAGGGTTTAGGGACAGCCCTCATATCTTCGGGACTTCCTCGGGGAGAGAACTAAGGGAATTAACTTTAACAAACAGTAGTCTAATACAGTATGTGGATGACTTGCTCATAGCTAGGCCAGATTTTACCAGCTCTCAAATGGACACTATTTAAAACGCTAACTTTCCTGTATGAAAAGGGTTATCGAGTATCCCCCAAGTAGGCTCAGATTAGCTTAACCCAAGTAAAATACCTTGGATTTATAATTACGGAGAGAAAAAGAATGCCTGACCCCGAGGGGAGATCCCTCATCTTAAATGCCCCGTACCCCCAAACAAAACAACAGCTTAGGGGATTTTGAGGAAGGACCGGGTTTTGCAGGATCTGGATTCCTAATTATGGCAATCTGGCCAGACCCCTATATGAAAATTTAAGGGGGAAAGAGGAAGAGCCTCTCGACTGGCATGAGACCTGCAAGGTGGCCTTTAATGCCCTAAAAGAGTCCATCACTACAGCCCCAGCTTTAGGCCTCCCCAACCTGGAGAAGCCTTTTAGACTCTATGTTTCTGGAAGGACAGGAACTGCTCTTGGGGTGTTAGAGCAGATGATGGGGCCCGTATAACAACCTGTGGCTTATCTCTCAAAATAACTAGATGAGGTGGCCAGAGGGTGGCCCACTTGCCTCCGGGCAGTAGCAGGCACCGCTCTTATGGTTAAGGAGGCATCTAAGCTGACCCTGGGTCAGCCCACTACAGTGTATACGCCTCACCGGGTGCAAGCAGTCTTGGAAACGAAAGGGGACAGGTGGATGACAGGAGGAAGGATCACCCAATACCAAGCCCTCCTCCTTGACACTCCAGAAATAAAGTTGAGGGTCTGCCAGACTTTAAATCCAGCAACCTTACTGCCAGATCCCCCTACCTCCCCTCTGGATCACCAATGCATACAAATCACAGACGAGTTATACTCTTCTCGCCGGGACCTATCAGAGACACCTTTATCTGACCCAGAGGAAAACTGGCACACAGATGGCAGCAGTTTTGTAATAAAGGGAGAGAGGAAAGCAGCATATGCTGTAGCAAGCCTGGAAGAAACTAAGGAAAGTGGGTCTCTTCCCCCAGACACCTCAGCCCAGAAAGCTGAACTTTTTGCCCTGACAAGAGCTTTGGAGTTAGGAGAAGGAAAGAGGATTAATGTGTGTATGGACTCTAAGTATGCTTTCCTCATTCTGCATGCCCGTGCAGCAATTTGGAAAGAAAGAGGGATGCTCAGTGCCCGAAGCTCTGCTATTAAACACAAAGAGCTCATTCTCAGGCTCCTGGAGGCAGTCAAACTTCCTGCAAAATTAGCTGTCATCCACTGCAAGAGTCACCAAAAGGGGCAAGAAAAAGAGGCTCAGGGAAATAGGAAAGCTGATCAAGAGGCAGGACGAGCTGCCGGGGAAGCTACCTCTGCCACTGCTATCTGCCCCTTTTCCCCATGGAAACCCTGACTCCAGATTTTACCCCAGGGGGACATTCCCGATATGCTGAGCGGGGCTGGGAGATTGGGTCACATGGGTGGTTTCAGCCTGATCAGGCCCAAATAATACTCCCTGATTCTCAGGTTTAAAACATTACTAACTCCTTACATAAGAGCGCCCAGTTTGGAAAAGATAATCTAGAAATCTTGCTTAAGCCTATTCTCTCCCATCCCCAGTTAGCTAAGGTTGTTAAACAAGTCACACAAAATTGTGACACCTGTCTAAAAAATAACCCAAAAACCAGACCTCCTCTAATTACACCTGTCCAACATCGGGGATCATACCCAGGAGCGGACTGGCAAGTAGAATTTACAGCCATGCCCAAGACCCAAGGGTTTTCTTACTTGCGAGTCTTTATTGACACATTCACAGGATGGATCGAAGCGTTCCCTACTGAGACTGAGAGAGCTACAGAAGTCTGTAAAGCTCTGCTGAAGGAGATAGTGCCTAGGTTTGGGCTGCCTCGGTCACTTCAGAGTGACAACGGGCCCTCACTTACAGCCACGATACCCCAGAACCTAGCCACATGCTTAGGCATAAAATACCAGCTCCGCTCATCCTGGAGGCCTCAAGCTTCAGGAAAGGTAGAGAGAGCCAACCAGACTCTTAAAAGGGCTCTGGCTAAGCTATGTCAGAAACACATAATAAGTGGACACATATGCTGCCCATAGCCCTCATGAGGCTACGGACATCCCCCAAACGGCCACTATTGTTAAGTCCTTATGAAATGATGTATGGACGACCATTCTGAACTTCTGATTTGTTTCTTGACGAGGATGCCAATACACTCTTAAAACATATAATTGACCTGGGAAGGTTTCAGCAAGAACTCCAACGGTATGGAGAACAAACCACAGGAAGACTTGAAAAATCCCCAGGTAAAGCCAGGGGATCAAGTATCAGTAAAGACCTGGCAAGAAAAAGGGAGTCCAAACCAGCTGTCTGAGAAATGGACAGGGCCATATCAGGTTGTTCTAGTGACTTCAACTGCTGTAAAAGTGAAGGGTCTATCTGCCTGGGTCCACAATTCTAGAATACAACCCTATGGCCTACAGGAGGGGGAGACAGAAACTGAGACTCCAAAGCCAGAGGACAGCTATTCCTGTGAACCTGTTGAAGATCTCAGGCTCTTGTTCAAGCAGAACCCCATCAATCCTGCCTCAGATAAGTAAAATGCATCATATGATGTTCTTCCTCTTTCTAATCAAATCTCCCTGTATGGCTATTGATCTCTCCCTAAACGAGGCATGTTCACTTGCAAACCACACTGCTTCTCAACTCAACCTAACCAGCCCGGGCTGCATCTGCATTAATGACAAAGGTTGGGGGTATGTCCAACCCATCCCAGGGTATCACTATCAAAGGCCCACCCTTCCAGCCGAGCTATGGGCTGTTACTCAGCGCCCCCATGTGGTCGTAATATGGCCTTTTGGGGAAAGGGGGAAAAAAAACTTCATGTCTTGGTACCAGCAACAACTGTCTCTATTTACCCCCTGGATGACATCTGCAATCCCACCTGAGCCCTTATTTTCTCTCATGACTAACATCCCCCAAGTGACCTTCCATATCTCTCTAAAAAGCCACTCCCTAACAGGGGTGTCAGTGAGAAATCTAGACGACTCACAATGTGGGGTGACCGTCACTGTTGAAACTGATGGGAAAAACCGGGACAGGCCCTGCAGCTGGGAGACCAGCCGACGCCACCCCCGGCCAGCACGCGCCTGGCCCGGCCCGGGGCGCTTCCCGGACACCGAGCGGCCTGGCGAGGCTGCGGGAGCTCTGGCGGGGTTTGGGGAGGGGGGTGGCTTGAGCGGGGAGGACGTCTCGGTGCCCCCCCACCCCCGGCCCCCCACCATCCCGTTCGCTGCTCAGGGTCACGTGGATCCGGACGAGCGGGGCGTCGGTCCGGGGCCGCGGTCCCCGGAGCCTCCTGCGGGCTTAGGGGCAGCCCAGCCGGGGCCACAGGCGCCCATCCTGCCGGCTGTGCAAACCCCCTGGAGTGCCTCAGCCCCGCCCTGTCCCCAAACCGAGGCCCGCCCTGCCCCCACGCCACGGGCCCAGCACAGGACCTTCCAGAGAGAGCGGACGAGCGACAGCCAGGCACACGGACAGGCACTCGCACGCACCCACGCCAGGTGAGACAGAGGCAGAAAGAGTCGAGGGTTCAGAGAGAGACTGGAAGACAGCGTGTGGGCAGGGCGGGCCTCGGGCAGGATGCCGGGCAGCTGCAGAGACCACCCGGCCCTGAGCAGCCAAAGCGATGGGGGCGGGGGGAGGCCACTGAGCAGCGGCGGGCCTGGAGAGGCCCAGGGTGGGAGGACACCTGAGATCTCCGCGCTCCGCGCCCCGCCCCCCTCCCCCCAACCCCCTGCACGCATGCCACGCCGGGGCGCTCTGACACTAGCTTCTCTGGAGTTTTGTCACTTGAATTTCTCTCCCTCTGCTCAACTGAGTGATGACAGTGTATTGAACAGCTAGGTCATTTCCAAATAAATTAAGCTTAGTGTTTCACAGGACACCCGGACATGTATGGAGAGACCAGCACGGATGCATGGACACCAACCTTGGTAACTGGACAACCAATGGGAAATTACTGTCTGACTCAGGAGAGAGAAAGAAACCCGAACAGATGGAATGAAATGAACAGAAACACAGGCTTTGCAACTCACACCCTAATTCAATTACCAGAAAATAAACAACACTATAACCATTTTAGAAAAACAATAGACCTCTCTATGACCTTTGGTCGGGTGAGGAGTTCAAACACACAGCAAAAAAAAGCCAACTTTTCCAAGTCGTGAATATGTTAGTTCACACATTGACTTTTACATTGAAATGTGTAACAAATAAACTTAAAATCATTGACTCACTACATAAGCATGGAAGTATTTTAAATATAAACTATGTTCTATAGTATTCAGGAAGCACTTGGCACATCTCTAAGTGTATCAGACCCAAAACTGGAACGTAGTGGAAGAGTCAGGATAGTCTAAAAATGAATCCCTAACTAAAAGGAACACACAGGATTACTGTAGATAAAAAAGGTTAAAGAAGAGAAGCTAGAAATCAGTCAATAAATGTCTTAGGGGTTAGCTTAGAGTGACTAGCCTCTGCGTGACTCTTTAAATTTTTCATGTTTGCAGCTTCCAAATTTTCCATTTTGAGAATAATACTTTCGCCTCCAAACCAGAGTGACTTGGGGACACAAAGGTAGAAGTCGATAATTTTCTTTGCCTGTGTCTGAATATTTACAGTCAGAGGTAGAAAAGGAGGAGTCTGTCCCTTGGCTAGATGATGTCAATCCCCAGGTGTGGGATGTCTCCAGCCCTGGTTTAGCCATAAATGTTCCACCAGTAAAGATTTCTCTGAGACCAAGTGCTCCCTAGCCCTGGAAAAGACAATATCCCTTAAAACCAGTAGCTCTTGAGGGTCTTAAACCATTAGTTAACAAATACCGAGATACTGGAACTCGAATCAGCTGTGAGTCCCCCTGCAACACCCCAATCTTGCCCGTTCAAAAACCAGATGGATCTTTTCGATTCGTCCAGGATCTAAGAGCTGTTAATGAAGCTGTGGTTCCCATCCACCCCATAGTCCCAAACCCATATACCCTCCTATCCCAAGTCCCAGGAAATGCCAAGTACTTCTCAGTCTTGGACCTTCAAGGTGCTTTCTTTTGCATTCCTCTCCATCCTGAATCCCAAAAACTCTTTGCTTTTGAGTGGCGGGACTTGGAAACAAGAGAGACCATACAACTCTCGACTGGACTCGACTACCCCAAGGGTTTAGGGACAGCCCTCATATCTTCGGGACTTCCTCGGGGAGAGAACTAAGGGAATTAACTTTAACAAACAGTAGTCTAATACAGTATGTGGATGACTTGCTCATAGCTAGGCCAGATTTTACCAGCTCTCAAATGGACACTATTTAAAACGCTAACTTTCCTGTATGAAAAGGGTTATCGAGTATCCCCCAAGTAGGCTCAGATTAGCTTAACCCAAGTAAAATACCTTGGATTTATAATTACGGAGAGAAAAAGAATGCCTGACCCCGAGGGGAGATCCCTCATCTTAAATGCCCCGTACCCCCAAACAAAACAACAGCTTAGGGGATTTTGAGGAAGGACCGGGTTTTGCAGGATCTGGATTCCTAATTATGGCAATCTGGCCAGACCCCTATATGAAAATTTAAGGGGGAAAGAGGAAGAGCCACTCGACTGGCATGAGACCTGCAAGGTGGCCTTTAATGCCCTAAAAGAGTCCATCACTACAGCCCCAGCTTTAGGCCTCCCCAACCTGGAGAAGCCTTTTAGACTCTATGTTTCTGGAAGGACAGGAACTGCTCTTGGGGTGTTAGAGCAGATGATGGGGCCCGTATAACAACCTGTGGCTTATCTCTCAAAATAACTAGATGAGGTGGCCAGAGGGTGGCCCACTTGCCTCCGGGCAGTAGCAGGCACCGCTCTTATGGTTAAGGAGGCATCTAAGCTGACCCTGGGTCAGCCCACTACAGTGTATACGCCTCACCGGGTGCAAGCAGTCTTGGAAACGAAAGGGGACAGGTGGATGACAGGAGGAAGGATCACCCAATACCAAGCCCTCCTCCTTGACACTCCAGAAATAAAGTTGAGGGTCTGCCAGACTTTAAATCCAGCAACCTTACTGCCAGATCCCCCTACCTCCCCTCTGGATCACCAATGCATACAAATCACAGACGAGTTATACTCTTCTCGCCGGGACCTATCAGAGACACCTTTATCTGACCCAGAGGAAAACTGGCACACAGATGGCAGCAGTTTTGTAGAAAAGGGAGAGAGGAAAGCAGCATATGCTGTAGCAAGCCTGGAAGAAACTAAGGAAAGTGGGTCTCTTCCCCCAGACACCTCAGCCCAGAAAGCTGAACTTTTTGCCCTGACAAGAGCTTTGGAGTTAGGAGAAGGAAAGAGGATTAATGTGTGTATGGACTCTAAGTATGCTTTCCTCATTCTGCATGCCCGTGCAGCAATTTGGAAAGAAAGAGGGATGCTCAGTGCCCGAAGCTCTGCTATTAAACACAAAGAGCTCATTCTCAGGCTCCTGGAGGCAGTCAAACTTCCTGCAAAATTAGCTGTCATCCACTGCAAGAGTCACCAAAAGGGGCAAGAAAAAGAGGCTCAGGGAAATAGGAAAGCTGATCAAGAGGCAGGACGAGCTGCCGGGGAAGCTACCTCTGCCACTGCTATCTGCCCCTTTTCCCCATGGAAACCCTGACTCCAGATTTTACCCCAGGGGGACATTCCCGATATGCTGAGCGGGGCTGGGAGATTGGGTCACATGGGTGGTTTCAGCCTGATCAGGCCCAAATAATACTCCCTGATTCTCAGGTTTAAAACATTACTAACTCCTTACATAAGAGCGCCCAGTTTGGAAAAGATAATCTAGAAATCTTGCTTAAGCCTATTCTCTCCCATCCCCAGTTAGCTAAGGTTGTTAAACAAGTCACACAAAATTGTGACACCTGTCTAAAAAATAACCCAAAAACCAGACCTCCTCTAATTACACCTGTCCAACATCGGGGATCATACCCAGGAGCGGACTGGCAAGTAGAATTTACAGCCATGCCCAAGACCCAAGGGTTTTCTTACTTGCGAGTCTTTATTGACACATTCACAGGATGGATCGAAGCGTTCCCTACTGAGACTGAGAGAGCTACAGAAGTCTGTAAAGCTCTGCTGAAGGAGATAGTGCCTAGGTTTGGGCTGCCTCGGTCACTTCAGAGTGACAACGGGCCCTCACTTACAGCCACGATACCCCAGAACCTAGCCACATGCTTAGGCATAAAATACCAGCTCCGCTCATCCTGGAGGCCTCAAGCTTCAGGAAAGGTAGAGAGAGCCAACCAGACTCTTAAAAGGGCTCTGGCTAAGCTATGTCAGAAACACATAATAAGTGGACACATATGCTGCCCATAGCCCTCATGAGGCTACGGACATCCCCCAAACGGCCACTATTGTTAAGTCCTTATGAAATGATGTATGGACGACCATTCTGAACTTCTGATTTGTTTCTTGACGAGGATGCCAATACACTCTTAAAACATATAATTGACCTGGGAAGGTTTCAGCAAGAACTCCAACGGTATGGAGAACAAACCACAGGAAGACTTGAAAAATCCCCAGGTAAAGCCAGGGGATCAAGTATCAGTAAAGACCTGGCAAGAAAAAGGGAGTCCAAACCAGCTGTCTGAGAAATGGACAGGGCCATATCAGGTTGTTCTAGTGACTTCAACTGCTGTAAAAGTGAAGGGTCTATCTGCCTGGGTCCACAATTCTAGAATACAACCCTATGGCCTACAGGAGGGGGAGACAGAAACTGAGACTCCAAAGCCAGAGGACAGCTATTCCTGTGAACCTGTTGAAGATCTCAGGCTCTTGTTCAAGCAGAACCCCATCAATCCTGCCTCAGATAAGTAAAATGCATCATATGATGTTCTTCCTCTTTCTAATCAAATCTCCCTGTATGGCTATTGATCTCTCCCTAAACGAGGCATGTTCACTTGCAAACCACACTGCTTCTCAACTCAACCTAACCAGCCCGGGCTGCATCTGCATTAATGACAAAGGTTGGGGGTATGTCCAACCCATCCCAGGGTATCACTATCAAAGGCCCACCCTTCCAGCCGAGCTATGGGCTGTTACTCAGCGCCCCCATGTGGTCGTAATATGGCCTTTTGGGGAAAGGGGGAAAAAAAACTTCATGTCTTGGTACCAGCAACAACTGTCTCTATTTACCCCCTGGATGACATCTGCAATCCCACCTGAGCCCTTATTTTCTCTCATGACTAACATCCCCCAAGTGACCTTCCATATCTCTCTAAAAAGCCACTCCCTAACAGGGGTGTCAGTGAGAAATCTAGACGACTCACAATGTGGGGTGACCGTCACTGTTGAAACTGATGGGAAAAACCGGGACAGGCCCTGCAGCTGGGAGACCAGCCGACGCCACCCCCGGCCAGCACGCGCCTGGCCCGGCCCGGGGCGCTTCCCGGACACCGAGCGGCCTGGCGAGGCTGCGGGAGCTCTGGCGGGGTTTGGGGAGGGGGGTGGCTTGAGCAGGGAGGACGTCTCGGTGCCCCCCCACCCCCGGCCCCCCACCATCCCGTTCGCTGCTCAGGGTCACGTGGATCCGGACGAGCGGGGCGTCGGTCCGGGGCCGCGGTCCCCGGAGCCTCCTGCGGGCTTAGGGGCAGCCCAGCCGGGGCCACAGGCGCCCATCCTGCCGGCTGTGCAAACCCCCTGGAGTGCCTCAGCCCCGCCCTGTCCCCAAACCGAGGCCCGCCCTGCCCCCACGCCACGGGCCCAGCACAGGACCTTCCAGAGAGAGCGGACGAGCGACAGCCAGGCACACGGACAGGCACTCGCACGCACCCACGCCAGGTGAGACAGAGGCAGAAAGAGTCGAGGGTTCAGAGAGAGACTGGAAGACAGCGTGTGGGCAGGGCGGGCCTCGGGCAGGATGCCGGGCAGCTGCAGAGACCACCCGGCCCTGAGCAGCCAAAGCGATGGGGGCGGGGGGAGGCCACTGAGCAGCGGCGGGCCTGGAGAGGCCCAGGGTGGGAGGACACCTGAGATCTCCGCGCTCCGCGCCCCGCCCCCCTCCCCCCAACCCCCTGCACGCATGCCACGCCGGGGCGCTCTGACACTAGCTTCTCTGGAGTTTTGTCACTTGAATTTCTCTCCCTCTGCTCAACTGAGTGATGACAGTGTATTGAACAGCTAGGTCATTTCCAAATAAATTAAGCTTAGTGTTTCACAGGACACCCGGACATGTATGGAGAGACCAGCACGGATGCATGGACACCAACCTTGGTAACTGGACAACCAATGGGAAATTACTGTCTGACTCAGGAGAGAGAAAGAAACCCGAACAGATGGAATGAAATGAACAGAAACACAGGCTTTGCAACTCACACCCTAATTCAATTACCAGAAAATAAACAACACTATAACCATTTTAGAAAAACAATAGACCTCTCTATGACCTTTGGTCGGGTGAGGAGTTCAAACACACAGCAAAAAAAAGCCAACTTTTCCAAGTCGTGAATATGTTAGTTCACACATTGACTTTTACATTGAAATGTGTAACAAATAAACTTAAAATCATTGACTCACTACATAAGCATGGAAGTATTTTAAATATAAACTATGTTCTATAGTATTCAGGAAGCACTTGGCACATCTCTAAGTGTATCAGACCCAAAACTGGAACGTAGTGGAAGAGTCAGGATAGTCTAAAAATGAATCCCTAACTAAAAGGAACACACAGGATTACTGTAGATAAAAAAGGTTAAAGAAGAGAAGCTAGAAATCAGTCAATAAATGTCTTAGGGGTTAGCTTAGAGTGACTAGCCTCTGCGTGACTCTTTAAATTTTTCATGTTTGCAGCTTCCAAATTTTCCATTTTGAGAATAATACTTTCGCCTCCAAACCAGAGTGACTTGGGGACACAAAGGTAGAAGTCGATAATTTTCTTTGCCTGTGTCTGAATATTTACAGTCAGAGGTAGAAAAGGAGGAGTCTGTCCCTTGGCTAGATGATGTCAATCCCCAGGTGTGGGATGTCTCCAGCCCTGGTTTAGCCATAAATGTTCCACCAGTAAAGATTTCTCTGAGACCAAGTGCTCCCTAGCCCTGGAAAAGACAATATCCCTTAAAACCAGTAGCTCTTGAGGGTCTTAAACCATTAGTTAACAAATACCGAGATACTGGAACTCGAATCAGTTGTGAGTCCCCCTGCAACACCCCAATCTTGCCCGTTCAAAAACCAGATGGATCTTTTCGATTCGTCCAGGATCTAAGAGCTGTTAATGAAGCTGTGGTTCCCATCCACCCCATAGTCCCAAACCCATATACCCTCCTATCCCAAGTCCCAGGAAATGCCAAGTACTTCTCAGTCTTGGACCTTCAAGGTGCTTTCTTTTGCATTCCTCTCCATCCTGAATCCCAAAAACTCTTTGCTTTTGAGTGGCGGGACTTGGAAACAAGAGAGACCATACAACTCTCGACTGGACTCGACTACCCCAAGGGTTTAGGGACAGCCCTCATATCTTCGGGACTTCCTCGGGGAGAGAACTAAGGGAATTAACTTTAACAAACAGTAGTCTAATACAGTATGTGGATGACTTGCTCATAGCTAGGCCAGATTTTACCAGCTCTCAAATGGACACTATTTAAAACGCTAACTTTCCTGTATGAAAAGGGTTATCGAGTATCCCCCAAGTAGGCTCAGATTAGCTTAACCCAAGTAAAATACCTTGGATTTATAATTACGGAGAGAAAAAGAATGCCTGACCCCGAGGGGAGATCCCTCATCTTAAATGCCCCGTACCCCCAAACAAAACAACAGCTTAGGGGATTTTGAGGAAGGACCGGGTTTTGCAGGATCTGGATTCCTAATTATGGCAATCTGGCCAGACCCCTATATGAAAATTTAAGGGGGAAAGAGGAAGAGCCACTCGACTGGCATGAGACCTGCAAGGTGGCCTTTAATGCCCTAAAAGAGTCCATCACTACAGCCCCAGCTTTAGGCCTCCCCAACCTGGAGAAGCCTTTTAGACTCTATGTTTCTGGAAGGACAGGAACTGCTCTTGGGGTGTTAGAGCAGATGATGGGGCCCGTATAACAACCTGTGGCTTATCTCTCAAAATAACTAGATGAGGTGGCCAGAGGGTGGCCCACTTGCCTCCGGGCAGTAGCAGGCACCGCTCTTATGGTTAAGGAGGCATCTAAGCTGACCCTGGGTCAGCCCACTACAGTGTATACGCCTCACCGGGTGCAAGCAGTCTTGGAAACGAAAGGGGACAGGTGGATGACAGGAGGAAGGATCACCCAATACCAAGCCCTCCTCCTTGACACTCCAGAAATAAAGTTGAGGGTCTGCCAGACTTTAAATCCAGCAACCTTACTGCCAGATCCCCCTACCTCCCCTCTGGATCACCAATGCATACAAATCACAGACGAGTTATACTCTTCTCGCCGGGACCTATCAGAGACACCTTTATCTGACCCAGAGGAAAACTGGCACACAGATGGCAGCAGTTTTGTAGAAAAGGGAGAGAGGAAAGCAGCATATGCTGTAGCAAGCCTGGAAGAAACTAAGGAAAGTGGGTCTCTTCCCCCAGACACCTCAGCCCAGAAAGCTGAACTTTTTGCCCTGACAAGAGCTTTGGAGTTAGGAGAAGGAAAGAGGATTAATGTGTGTATGGACTCTAAGTATGCTTTCCTCATTCTGCATGCCCGTGCAGCAATTTGGAAAGAAAGAGGGATGCTCAGTGCCCGAAGCTCTGCTATTAAACACAAAGAGCTCATTCTCAGGCTCCTGGAGGCAGTCAAACTTCCTGCAAAATTAGCTGTCATCCACTGCAAGAGTCACCAAAAGGGGCAAGAAAAAGAGGCTCAGGGAAATAGGAAAGCTGATCAAGAGGCAGGACGAGCTGCCGGGGAAGCTACCTCTGCCACTGCTATCTGCCCCTTTTCCCCATGGAAACCCTGACTCCAGATTTTACCCCAGGGGGACATTCCCGATATGCTGAGCGGGGCTGGGAGATTGGGTCACATGGGTGGTTTCAGCCTGATCAGGCCCAAATAATACTCCCTGATTCTCAGGTTTAAAACATTACTAACTCCTTACATAAGAGCGCCCAGTTTGGAAAAGATAATCTAGAAATCTTGCTTAAGCCTATTCTCTCCCATCCCCAGTTAGCTAAGGTTGTTAAACAAGTCACACAAAATTGTGACACCTGTCTAAAAAATAACCCAAAAACCAGACCTCCTCTAATTACACCTGTCCAACATCGGGGATCATACCCAGGAGCGGACTGGCAAGTAGAATTTACAGCCATGCCCAAGACCCAAGGGTTTTCTTACTTGCGAGTCTTTATTGACACATTCACAGGATGGATCGAAGCGTTCCCTACTGAGACTGAGAGAGCTACAGAAGTCTGTAAAGCTCTGCTGAAGGAGATAGTGCCTAGGTTTGGGCTGCCTCGGTCACTTCAGAGTGACAACGGGCCCTCACTTACAGCCACGATACCCCAGAACCTAGCCACATGCTTAGGCATAAAATACCAGCTCCGCTCATCCTGGAGGCCTCAAGCTTCAGGAAAGGTAGAGAGAGCCAACCAGACTCTTAAAAGGGCTCTGGCTAAGCTATGTCAGAAACACATAATAAGTGGACACATATGCTGCCCATAGCCCTCATGAGGCTACGGACATCCCCCAAACGGCCACTATTGTTAAGTCCTTATGAAATGATGTATGGACGACCATTCTGAACTTCTGATTTGTTTCTTGACGAGGATGCCAATACACTCTTAAAACATATAATTGACCTGGGAAGGTTTCAGCAAGAACTCCAACGGTATGGAGAACAAACCACAGGAAGACTTGAAAAATCCCCAGGTAAAGCCAGGGGATCAAGTATCAGTTAAGACCTGGCAAGAAAAAGGGAGTCCAAACCAGCTGTCTGAGAAATGGACAGGGCCATATCAGGTTGTTCTAGTGACTTCAACTGCTGTAAAAGTGAAGGGTCTATCTGCCTGGGTCCACAATTCTAGAATAAAACCCTATGGCCTACAGGAGGGGGAGACAGAAACTGAGACTCCAAAGCCAGAGGACAGCTATTCCTGTGAACCTGTTGAAGATCTCAGGCTCTTGTTCAAGCAGAACCCCATCAATCCTGCCTCAGATAAGTAAAATGCATCATATGATGTTCTTCCTCTTTCTAATCAAATCTCCCTGTATGGCTATTGATCTCTCCCTAAACGAGGCATGTTCACTTGCAAACCACACTGCTTCTCAACTCAACCTAACCAGCCCGGGCTGCATCTGCATTAATGACAAAGGTTGGGGGTATGTCCAACCCATCCCAGGGTATCACTATCAAAGGCCCACCCTTCCAGCCGAGCTATGGGCTGTTACTCAGCGCCCCCATGTGGTCGTAATATGGCCTTTTGGGGAAAGGGGGAAAAAAAACTTCATGTCTTGGTACCAGCAACAACTGTCTCTATTTACCCCCTGGATGACATCTGCAATCCCACCTGAGCCCTTATTTTCTCTCATGACTAACATCCCCCAAGTGACCTTCCATATCTCTCTAAAAAGCCACTCCCTAACAGGGGTGTCAGTGAGAAATCTAGACGACTCACAATGTGGGGTGACCGTCACTGTTGAAACTGATGGGAAAAACCGGGACAGGCCCTGCAGCTGGGAGACCAGCCGACGCCACCCCCGGCCAGCACGCGCCTGGCCCGGCCCGGGGCGCTTCCCGGACACCGAGCGGCCTGGCGAGGCTGCGGGAGCTCTGGCGGGGTTTGGGGAGGGGGGTGGCTTGAGCGGGGAGGACGTCTCGGTGCCCCCCCACCCCCGGCCCCCCACCATCCCGTTCGCTGCTCAGGGTCACGTGGATCCGGACGAGCGGGGCGTCGGTCCGGGGCCGCGGTCCCCGGAGCCTCCTGCGGGCTTAGGGGCAGCCCAGCCGGGGCCACAGGCGCCCATCCTGCCGGCTGTGCAAACCCCCTGGAGTGCCTCAGCCCCGCCCTGTCCCCAAACCGAGGCCCGCCCTGCCCCCACGCCACGGGCCCAGCACAGGACCTTCCAGAGAGAGCGGACGAGCGACAGCCAGGCACACGGACAGGCACTCGCACGCACCCACGCCAGGTGAGACAGAGGCAGAAAGAGTCGAGGGTTCAGAGAGAGACTGGAAGACAGCGTGTGGGCAGGGCGGGCCTCGGGCAGGATGCCGGGCAGCTGCAGAGACCACCCGGCCCTGAGCAGCCAAAGCGATGGGGGCGGGGGGAGGCCACTGAGCAGCGGCGGGCCTGGAGAGGCCCAGGGTGGGAGGACACCTGAGATCTCCGCGCTCCGCGCCCCGCCCCCCTCCCCCCAACCCCCTGCACGCATGCCACGCCGGGGCGCTCTGACACTAGCTTCTCTGGAGTTTTGTCACTTGAATTTCTCTCCCTCTGCTCAACTGAGTGATGACAGTGTATTGAACAGCTAGGTCATTTCCAAAAAATTAAGCTTAGTGTTTCACAGGACACCCGGACATGTATGGAGAGACCAGCACGGATGCATGGACACCAACCTTGGTAACTGGACAACCAATGGGAAATTACTGTCTGACTCAGGAGAGAGAAAGAAACCCGAACAGATGGAATGAAATGAACAGAAACACAGGCTTTGCAACTCACACCCTAATTCAATTACCAGAAAATAAACAACACTATAACCATTTTAGAAAAACAATAGACCTCTCTATGACCTTTGGTCGGGTGAGGAGTTCAAACACACAGCAAAAAAAAGCCAACTTTTCCAAGTCGTGAATATGTTAGTTCACACATTGACTTTTACATTGAAATGTGTAACAAATAAACTTAAAATCATTGACTCACTACATAAGCATGGAAGTATTTTAAATATAAACTATGTTCTATAGTATTCAGGAAGCACTTGGCACATCTCTAAGTGTATCAGACCCAAAACTGGAACGTAGTGGAAGAGTCAGGATAGTCTAAAAATGAATCCCTAACTAAAAGGAACACACAGGATTACTGTAGATAAAAAAGGTTAAAGAAGAGAAGCTAGAAATCAGTCAATAAATGTCTTAGGGGTTAGCTTAGAGTGACTAGCCTCTGCGTGACTCTTTAAATTTTTCATGTTTGCAGCTTCCAAATTTTCCATTTTGAGAATAATACTTTCGCCTCCAAACCAGAGTGACTTGGGGACACAAAGGTAGAAGTCGATAATTTTCTTTGCCTATGTCTGAATATTTACAGTCAGAGGTAGAAAAGGAGGAGTCTGTCCCTTGTCTAGATGATGTCAATCCCCAGGTGTGGGATGTCTCCAGCCCTGGTTTAGCCATAAATGTTCCACCAGTAAAGATTTCTCTGAGACCAAGTGCTCCCTAGCCCTGGAAAAGACAATATCCCTTAAAACCAGTAGCTCTTGAGGGTCTTAAACCATTAGTTAACAAATACCGAGATACTGGAACTCGAATCAGCTGTGAGTCCCCCTGCAACACCCCAATCTTGCCCGTTCAAAAACCAGATGGATCTTTTCGATTCGTCCAGGATCTAAGAGCTGTTAATGAAGCTGTGGTTCCCATCCACCCCATAGTCCCAAACCCATATACCCTCCTATCCCAAGTCCCAGGAAATGCCAAGTACTTCTCAGTCTTGGACCTTCAAGGTGCTTTCTTTTGCATTCCTCTCCATCCTGAATCCCAAAAACTCTTTGCTTTTGAGTGGCGGGACTTGGAAACAAGAGAGACCATACAACTCTCGACTGGACTCGACTACCCCAAGGGTTTAGGGACAGCCCTCATATCTTCGGGACTTCCTCGGGGAGAGAACTAAGGGAATTAACTTTAACAAACAGTAGTCTAATACAGTATGTGGATGACTTGCTCATAGCTAGGCCAGATTTTACCAGCTCTCAAATGGACACTATTTAAAACGCTAACTTTCCTGTATGAAAAGGGTTATCGAGTATCCCCCAAGTAGGCTCAGATTAGCTTAACCCAAGTAAAATACCTTGGATTTATAATTACGGAGAGAAAAAGAATGCCTGACCCCGAGGGGAGATCCCTCATCTTAAATGCCCCGTACCCCCAAACAAAACAACAGCTTAGGGGATTTTGAGGAAGGACCGGGTTTTGCAGGATCTGGATTCCTAATTATGGCAATCTGGCCAGACCCCTATATGAAAATTTAAGGGGGAAAGAGGAAGAGCCACTCGACTGGCATGAGACCTGCAAGGTGGCCTTTAATGCCCTAAAAGAGTCCATCACTACAGCCCCAGCTTTAGGCCTCCCCAACCTGGAGAAGCCTTTTAGACTCTATGTTTCTGGAAGGACAGGAACTGCTCTTGGGGTGTTAGAGCAGATGATGGGGCCCGTATAACAACCTGTGGCTTATCTCTCAAAATAACTAGATGAGGTGGCCAGAGGGTGGCCCACTTGCCTCCGGGCAGTAGCAGGCACCGCTCTTATGGTTAAGGAGGCATCTAAGCTGACCCTGGGTCAGCCCACTACAGTGTATACGCCTCACCGGGTGCAAGCAGTCTTGGAAACGAAAGGGGACAGGTGGATGACAGGAGGAAGGATCACCCAATACCAAGCCCTCCTCCTTGACACTCCAGAAATAAAGTTGAGGGTCTGCCAGACTTTAAATCCAGCAACCTTACTGCCAGATCCCCCTACCTCCCCTCTGGATCACCAATGCATACAAATCACAGACGAGTTATACTCTTCTCGCCGGGACCTATCAGAGACACCTTTATCTGACCCAGAGGAAAACTGGCACACAGATGGCAGCAGTTTTGTAGAAAACGGAGAGAGGAAAGCAGCATATGCTGTAGCAAGCCTGGAAGAAACTAAGGAAAGTGGGTCTCTTCCCCCAGACACCTCAGCCCAGAAAGCTGAACTTTTTGCCCTGACAAGAGCTTTGGAGTTAGGAGAAGGAAAGAGGATTAATGTGTGTATGGACTCTAAGTATGCTTTCCTCATTCTGCATGCCCGTGCAGCAATTTGGAAAGAAAGAGGGATGCTCAGTGCCCGAAGCTCTGCTATTAAACACAAAGAGCTCATTCTCAGGCTCCTGGAGGCAGTCAAACTTCCTGCAAAATTAGCTGTCATCCACTGCAAGAGTCACCAAAAGGGGCAAGAAAAAGAGGCTCAGGGAAATAGGAAAGCTGATCAAGAGGCAGGACGAGCTGCCGGGGAAGCTACCTCTGCCACTGCTATCTGCCCCTTTTCCCCATGGAAACCCTGACTCCAGATTTTACCCCAGGGGGACATTCCCGATATGCTGAGCGGGGCTGGGAGATTGGGTCACATGGGTGGTTTCAGCCTGATCAGGCCCAAATAATACTCCCTGATTCTCAGGTTTAAAACATTACTAACTCCTTACATAAGAGCGCCCAGTTTGGAAAAGATAATCTAGAAATCTTGCTTAAGCCTATTCTCTCCCATCCCCAGTTAGCTAAGGTTGTTAAACAAGTCACACAAAATTGTGACACCTGTCTAAAAAATAACCCAAAAACCAGACCTCCTCTAATTACACCTGTCCAACATCGGGGATCATACCCAGGAGCGGACTGGCAAGTAGAATTTACAGCCATGCCCAAGACCCAAGGGTTTTCTTACTTGCGAGTCTTTATTGACACATTCACAGGATGGATCGAAGCGTTCCCTACTGAGACTGAGAGAGCTACAGAAGTCTGTAAAGCTCTGCTGAAGGAGATAGTGCCTAGGTTTGGGCTGCCTCGGTCACTTCAGAGTGACAACGGGCCCTCAGTTACAGCCACGATACCCCAGAACCTAGCCACATGCTTAGGCATAAAATAGCAGCTCCGCTCATCCTGGAGGCCTCAAGCTTCAGGAAAGGTAGAGAGAGCCAACCAGACTCTTAAAAGGGCTCTGGCTAAGCTATGTCAGAAACACATAATAAGTGGACACATATGCTGCCCATAGCCCTCATGAGGCTACGGACATCCCCCAAACGGCCACTATTGTTAAGTCCTTATGAAATGATGTATGGACGACCATTCTGAACTTCTGATTTGTTTCTTGACGAGGATGCCAATACACTCTTAAAACATATAATTGACCTGGGAAGGTTTCAGCAAGAACTCCAACGGTATGGAGAACAAACCACAGGAAGACTTGAAAAATCCCCAGGTAAAGCCAGGGGATCAAGTATCAGTAAAGACCTGGCAAGAAAAAGGGAGTCCAAACCAGCTGTCTGAGAAATGGACAGGGCCATATCAGGTTGTTCTAGTGACTTCAAATGCTGTAAAAGTGAAGGGTCTATCTGCCTGGGTCCACAATTCTAGAATACAACCCTATGGCCTACAGGAGGGGGAGACAGAAACTGAGACTCCAAAGCCAGAGGACAGCTATTCCTGTGAACCTGTTGAAGATCTCAGGCTCTTGTTCAAGCAGAACCCCATCAATCCTGCCTCAGATAAGTAAAATGCATCATATGATGTTCTTCCTCTTTCTAATCAAATCTCCCTGTATGGCTATTGATCTCTCCCTAAACGAGGCATGTTCACTTGCAAACCACACTGCTTCTCAACTCAACCTAACCAGCCCGGGCTGCATCTGCATTAATGACAAAGGTTGGGGGTATGTCCAACCCATCCCAGGGTATCACTATCAAAGGCCCACCCTTCCAGCCGAGCTATGGGCTGTTACTCAGCGCCCCCATGTGGTCGTAATATAGCCTTTTGGGGAAAGGGGGAAAAAAAACTTCATGTCTTGGTACCAGCAACAACTGTCTCTATTTACCCCCTGGATGACATCTGCAATCCCACCTGAGCCCTTATTTTCTCTCATGACTAACATCCCCCAAGTGACCTTCCATATCTCTCTAAAAAGCCACTCCCTAACAGGGGTGTCAGTGAGAAATCTAGACGACTCACAATGTGGGGTGACCGTCACTGTTGAAACTGATGGGAAAAACCGGGACAGGCCCTGCAGCTGGGAGACCAGCCGACGCCACCCCCGGCCAGCACGCGCCTGGCCCGGCCCGGGGCGCTTCCCGGACACCGAGCGGCCTGGCGAGGCTGCGGGAGCTCTGGCGGGGTTTGGGGAGGGGGGTGGCTTGAGCGGGGAGGACGTCTCGGTGCCCCCCCACCCCCGGCCCCCCACCATCCCGTTCGCTGCTCAGGGTCACGTGGATCCGGACGAGCGGGGCGTCGGTCCGGGGCCGCGGTCCCCGGAGCCTCCTGCGGGCTTAGGGGCAGCCCAGCCGGGGCCACAGGCGCCCATCCTGCCGGCTGTGCAAACCCCCTGGAGTGCCTCAGCCCCGCCCTGTCCCCAAACCGAGGCCCGCCCTGCCCCCACGCCACGGGCCCAGCACAGGACCTTCCAGAGAGAGCGGACGAGCGACAGCCAGGCACACGGACAGGCACTCGCACGCACCCACGCCAGGTGAGACAGAGGCAGAAAGAGTCGAGGGTTCAGAGAGAGACTGGAAGACAGCGTGTGGGCAGGGCGGGCCTCGGGCAGGATGCCGGGCAGCTGCAGAGACCACCCGGCCCTGAGCAGCCAAAGCGATGGGGGCGGGGGGAGGCCACTGAGCAGCGGCGGGCCTGGAGAGGCCCAGGGTGGGAGGACACCTGAGATCTCCGCGCTCCGCGCCCCGCCCCCCTCCCCCCAACCCCCTGCACGCATGCCACGCCGGGGCGCTCTGACACTAGCTTCTCTGGAGTTTTGTCACTTGAATTTCTCTCCCTCTGCTCAACTGAGTGATGACAGTGTATTGAACAGCTAGGTCATTTCCAAATAAATTAAGCTTAGTGTTTCACAGGACACCCGGACATGTATGGAGAGACCAGCACGGATGCATGGACACCAACCTTGGTAACTGGACAACCAATGGGAAATTACTGTCTGACTCAGGAGAGAGAAAGAAACCCGAACAGATGGAATGAAATGAACAGAAACACAGGCTTTGCAACTCACACCCTAATTCAATTACCAGAAAATAAACAACACTATAACCATTTTAGAAAAACAATAGACCTCTCTATGACCTTTGGTCGGGTGAGGAGTTCAAACACACAGCAAAAAAAAGCCAACTTTTCCAAGTCGTGAATATGTTAGTTCACACATTGACTTTTACATTGAAATGTGTAACAAATAAACTTAAAATCATTGACTCACTACATAAGCATGGAAGTATTTTAAATATAAACTATGTTCTATAGTATTCAGGAAGCACTTGGCACATCTCTAAGTGTATCAGACCCAAAACTGGAACGTAGTGGAAGAGTCAGGATAGTCTAAAAATGAATCCCTAACTAAAAGGAACACACAGGATTACTGTAGATAAAAAAGGTTAAAGAAGAGAAGCTAGAAATCAGTCAATAAATGTCTTAGGGGTTAGCTTAGAGTGACTAGCCTCTGCGTGACTCTTTAAATTTTTCATGTTTGCAGCTTCCAAATTTTCCATTTTGAGAATAATACTTTCGCCTCCAAACCAGAGTGACTTGGGGACACAAAGGTAGAAGTCGATAATTTTCTTTGCCTGTGTCTGAATATTTACAGTCAGAGGTAGAAAAGGAGGAGTCTGTCCCTTGGCTAGATGATGTCAATCCCCAGGTGTGGGATGTCTCCAGCCCTGGTTTAGCCATAAATGTTCCACCAGTAAAGATTTCTCTGAGACCAAGTGCTCCCTAGCCCTGGAAAAGACAATATCCCTTAAAACCAGTAGCTCTTGAGGGTCTTAAACCATTAGTTAACAAATACCGAGATACTGGAACTCGAATCAGCTGTGAGTCCCCCTGCAACACCCCAATCTTGCCCGTTCAAAAACCAGATGGATCTTTTCGATTCGTCCAGGATCTAAGAGCTGTTAATGAAGCTGTGGTTCCCATCCACCCCATAGTCCCAAACCCATATACCCTCCTATCCCAAGTCCCAGGAAATGCCAAGTACTTCTCAGTCTTGGACCTTCAAGGTGCTTTCTTTTGCATTCCTCTCCATCCTGAATCCCAAAAACTCTTTGCTTTTGAGTGGCGGGACTTGGAAACAAGAGAGACCATACAACTCTCGACTGGACTCGACTACCCCAAGGGTTTAGGGACAGCCCTCATATCTTCGGGACTTCCTCGGGGAGAGAACTAAGGGAATTAACTTTAACAAACAGTAGTCTAATACAGTATGTGGATGACTTGCTCATAGCTAGGCCAGATTTTACCAGCTCTCAAATGGACACTATTTAAAACGCTAACTTTCCTGTATGAAAAGGGTTATCGAGTATCCCCCAAGTAGGCTCAGATTAGCTTAACCCAAGTAAAATACCTTGGATTTATAATTACGGAGAGAAAAAGAATGCCTGACCCCGAGGGGAGATCCCTCATCTTAAATGCCCCGTACCCCCAAACAAAACAACAGCTTAGGGGATTTTAAGGAAGGACCGGGTTTTGCAGGATCTGGATTCCTAATTATGGCAATCTGGCCAGACCCCTATATGAAAATTTAAGGGGGAAAGAGGAAGAGCCACTCGACTGGCATGAGACCTGCAAGGTGGCCTTTAATGCCCTAAAAGAGTCCATCACTACAGCCCCAGCTTTAGGCCTCCCCAACCTGGAGAAGCCTTTTAGACTCTATGTTTCTGGAAGGACAGGAACTGCTCTTGGGGTGTTAGAGCAGATGATGGGGCCCGTATAACAACCTGTGGCTTATCTCTCAAAATAACTAGATGAGGTGGCCAGAGGGTGGCCCACTTGCCTCCGGGCAGTAGCAGGCACCGCTCTTATGGTTAAGGAGGCATCTAAGCTGACCCTGGGTCAGCCCACTACAGTGTATACGCCTCACCGGGTGCAAGCAGTCTTGGAAACGAAAGGGGACAGGTGGATGACAGGAGGAAGGATCACCCAATACCAAGCCCTCCTCCTTGACACTCCAGAAATAAAGTTGAGGGTCTGCCAGACTTTAAATCCAGCAACCTTACTGCCAGATCCCCCTACCTCCCCTCTGGATCACCAATGCATACAAATCACAGACGAGTTATACTCTTCTCGCCGGGACCTATCAGAGACACCTTTATCTGACCCAGAGGAAAACTGGCACACAGATGGCAGCAGTTTTGTAGAAAAGGGAGAGAGGAAAGCAGCATATGCTGTAGCAAGCCTGGAAGAAACTAAGGAAAGTGGGTCTCTTCCCCCAGACACCTCAGCCCAGAAAGCTGAACTTTTTGCCCTGACAAGAGCTTTGGAGTTAGGAGAAGGAAAGAGGATTAATGTGTGTATGGACTCTAAGTATGCTTTCCTCATTCTGCATGCCCGTGCAGCAATTTGGAAAGAAAGAGGGATGCTCAGTGCCCGAAGCTCTGCTATTAAACACAAAGAGCTCATTCTCAGGCTCCTGGAGGCAGTCAAACTTCCTGCAAAATTAGCTGTCATCCACTGCAAGAGTCACCAAAAGGGGCAAGAAAAAGAGGCTCAGGGAAATAGAAAAGCTGATCAAGAGGCAGGACGAGCTGCCGGGGAAGCTACCTCTGCCACTGCTATCTGCCCCTTTTCCCCATGGAAACCCTGACTCCAGATTTTACCCCAGGGGGACATTCCCGATATGCTGAGCGGGGCTGGGAGATTGGGTCACATGGGTGGTTTCAGCCTGATCAGGCCCAAATAATACTCCCTGATTCTCAGGTTTAAAACATTACTAACTCCTTACATAAGAGCGCCCAGTTTGGAAAAGATAATCTAGAAATCTTGCTTAAGCCTATTCTCTCCCATCCCCAGTTAGCTAAGGTTGTTAAACAAGTCACACAAAATTGTGACACCTGTCTAAAAAATAACCCAAAAACCAGACCTCCTCTAATTACACCTGTCCAACATCGGGGATCATACCCAGGAGCGGACTGGCAAGTAGAATTTACAGCCATGCCCAAGACCCAAGGGTTTTCTTACTTGCGAGTCTTTATTGACACATTCACAGGATGGATCGAAGCGTTCCCTACTGAGACTGAGAGAGCTACAGAAGTCTGTAAAGCTCTGCTGAAGGAGATAGTGCCTAGGTTTGGGCTGCCTCGGTCACTTCAGAGTGACAACGGGCCCTCACTTACAGCCACGATACCCCAGAACCTAGCCACATGCTTAGGCATAAAATACCAGCTCCGCTCATCCTGGAGGCCTCAAGCTTCAGGAAAGGTAGAGAGAGCCAACCAGACTCTTAAAAGGGCTCTGGCTAAGCTATGTCAGAAACACATAATAAGTGGACACATATGCTGCCCATAGCCCTCATGAGGCTACGGACATCCCCCAAACGGCCACTATTGTTAAGTCCTTATGAAATGATGTATGGACGACCATTCTGAACTTCTGATTTGTTTCTTGACGAGGATGCCAATACACTCTTAAAACATATAATTGACCTGGGAAGGTTTCAGCAAGAACTCCAACGGTATGGAGAACAAACCACAGGAAGACTTGAAAAATCCCCAGGTAAAGCCAGGGGATCAAGTATCAGTAAAGACCTGGCAAGAAAAAGGGAGTCCAAACCAGCTGTCTGAGAAATGGACAGGGCCATATCAGGTTGTTCTAGTGACTTCAACTGCTGTAAAAGTGAAGGGTCTATCTGCCTGGGTCCACAATTCTAGAATAAAACCCTATGGCCTACAGGAGGGGGAGACAGAAACTGAGACTCCAAAGCCAGAGGACAGCTATTCCTGTGAACCTGTTGAAGATCTCAGGCTCTTGTTCAAGCAGAACCCCATCAATCCTGCCTCAGATAAGTAAAATGCATCATATGATGTTCTTCCTCTTTCTAATCAAATCTCCCTGTATGGCTATTGATCTCTCCCTAAACGAGGCATGTTCACTTGCAAACCACACTGCTTCTCAACTCAACCTAACCAGCCCGGGCTGCATCTGCATTAATGACAAAGGTTGGGGGTATGTCCAACCCATCCCAGGGTATCACTATCAAAGGCCCACCCTTCCAGCCGAGCTATGGGCTGTTACTCAGCGCCCCCATGTGGTCGTAATATGGCCTTTTGGGGAAAGGGGGAAAAAAAACTTCATGTCTTGGTACCAGCAACAACTGTCTCTATTTACCCCCTGGATGACATCTGCAATCCCACCTGAGCCCTTATTTTCTCTCATGACTAACATCCCCCAAGTGGCCTTCCATATCTCTCTAAAAAGCCACTCCCTAACAGGGGTGTCAGTGAGAAATCTAGACGACTCACAATGTGGGGTGACCGTCACTGTTGAAACTGATGGGAAAAACCGGGACAGGCCCTGCAGCTGGGAGACCAGCCGACGCCACCCCCGGCCAGCACGCGCCTGGCCCGGCCCGGGGCGCTTCCCGGACACCGAGCGGCCTGGCGAGGCTGCGGGAGCTCTGGCGGGGTTTGGGGAGGGGGGTGGCTTGAGCGGGGAGGACGTCTCGGTGCCCCCCCACCCCCGGCCCCCCACCATCCCGTTCGCTGCTCAGGGTCACGTGGATCCGGACGAGCGGGGCGTCGGTCCGGGGCCGCGGTCCCCGGAGCCTCCTGCGGGCTTAGGGGCAGCCCAGCCGGGGCCACAGGCGCCCATCCTGCCGGCTGTGCAAACCCCCTGGAGTGCCTCAGCCCCGCCCTGTCCCCAAACCGAGGCCCGCCCTGCCCCCACGCCACGGGCCCAGCACAGGACCTTCCAGAGAGAGCGGACGAGCGACAGCCAGGCACACGGACAGGCACTCGCACGCACCCACGCCAGGTGAGACAGAGGCAGAAAGAGTCGAGGGTTCAGAGAGAGACTGGAAGACAGCGTGTGGGCAGGGCGGGCCTCGGGCAGGATGCCGGGCAGCTGCAGAGACCACCCGGCCCTGAGCAGCCAAAGCGATGGGGGCGGGGGGAGGCCACTGAGCAGCGGCGGGCCTGGAGAGGCCCAGGGTGGGAGGACACCTGAGATCTCCGCGCTCCGCGCCCCGCCCCCCTCCCCCCAACCCCCTGCACGCATGCCACGCCGGGGCGCTCTGACACTAGCTTCTCTGGAGTTTTGTCACTTGAATTTCTCTCCCTCTGCTCAACTGAGTGATGACAGTGTATTGAACAGCTAGGTCATTTCCAAATAAATTAAGCTTAGTGTTTCACAGGACACCCGGACATGTATGGAGAGACCAGCACAGATGCATGGACACCAACTTTGGTAACTGGACAACCAATGGGAAATTACTGTCTGACTCAGGAGAGAGAAAGAAACCCGAACAGATGGAATGAAATGAACAGAAACACAGGCTTTGCAACTCACACCCTAATTCAATTACCAGAAAATAAACAACACTATAACCATTTTAGAAAAACAATAGACCTCTCTATGACCTTTGGTCGGGTGAGGAGTTCAAACACACAGCAAAAAAAAGCCAACTTTTCCAAGTCGTGAATATGTTAGTTCACACATTGACTTTTACATTGAAATGTGTAACAAATAAACTTAAAATCATTGACTCACTACATAAGCATGGAAGTATTTTAAATATAAACTATGTTCTATAGTATTCAGGAAGCACTTGGCACATCTCTATGTGTATCAGACCCAAAACTGGAACGTAGTGGAAGAGTCAGGATAGTCTCAAAATGAATCCCTAACTAAAAGGAACACACAGGATTACTGTAGATAAAAAAGGTTAAAGAAGAGAAGCTAGAAATCAGTCAATAAATGTCTTAGGGGTTAGCTTAGAGTGACTAGCCTCTGCGTGACTCTTTAAATTTTTCATGTTTGCAGCTTCCAAATTTTCCATTTTGAGAATAATACTTTCGCCTCCAAACCAGAGTGACTTGGGGACACAAAGGTAGAAGTCGATAATTTTCTTTGCCTATGTCTGAATATTTACAGTCAGAGGTAGAAAAGGAGGAGTCTGTCCCTTGGCTAGATGATGTCAATCCCCAGGTGTGGGATGTCTCCAGCCCTGGTTTAGCCATAAATGTTCCACCAGTAAAGATTTCTCTGAGACCAAGTGCTCCCTAGCCCTGGAAAAGACAATATCCCTTAAAACCAGTAGCTCTTGAGGGTCTTAAACCATTAGTTAACAAATACCGAGATACTGGAACTCGAATCAGCTGTGAGTCCCCCTGCAACACCCCAATCTTGCCCGTTCAAAAACCAGATGGATCTTTTCGATTCGTCCAGGATCTAAGAGCTGTTAATGAAGCTGTGGTTCCCATCCACCCCATAGTCCCAAACCCATATACCCTCCTATCCCAAGTCCCAGGAAATGCCAAGTACTTCTCAGTCTTGGACCTTCAAGGTGCTTTCTTTTGCATTCCTCTCCATCCTGAATCCCAAAAACTCTTTGCTTTTGAGTGGCGGGACTTGGAAACAAGAGAGACCATACAACTCTCGACTGGACTCGACTACCCCAAGGGTTTAGGGACAGCCCTCATATCTTCGGGACTTCCTCGGGGAGAGAACTAAGGGAATTAACTTTAACAAACAGTAGTCTAATACAGTATGTGGATGACTTGCTCATAGCTAGGCCAGATTTTACCAGCTCTCAAATGGACACTATTTAAAACGCTAACTTTCCTGTATGAAAAGGGTTATCGAGTATCCCCCAAGTAGGCTCAGATTAGCTTAACCCAAGTAAAATACCTTGGATTTATAATTACGGAGAGAAAAAGAATGCCTGACCCCGAGGGGAGATCCCTCATCTTAAATGCCCCGTACCCCCAAACAAAACAACAGCTTAGGGGATTTTGAGGAAGGACCGGGTTTTGCAGGATCTGGATTCCTAATTATGGCAATCTGGCCAGACCCCTATATGAAAATTTAAGGGGGAAAGAGGAAGAGCCACTCGACTGGCATGAGACCTGCAAGGTGGCCTTTAATGCCCTAAAAGAGTCCATCACTACAGCCCCAGCTTTAGGCCTCCCCAACCTGGAGAAGCCTTTTAGACTCTATGTTTCTGGAAGGACAGGAACTGCTCTTGGGGTGTTAGAGCAGATGATGGGGCCCGTATAACAACCTGTGGCTTATCTCTCAAAATAACTAGATGAGGTGGCCAGAGGGTGGCCCACTTGCCTCCGGGCAGTAGCAGGCACCGCTCTTATGGTTAAGGAGGCATCTAAGCTGACCCTGGGTCAGCCCACTACAGTGTATACGCCTCACCGGGTGCAAGCAGTCTTGGAAACGAAAGGGGACAGGTGGATGACAGGAGGAAGGATCACCCAATACCAAGCCCTCCTCCTTGACACTCCAGAAATAAAGTTGAGGGTCTGCCAGACTTTAAATCCAGCAACCTTACTGCCAGATCCCCCTACCTCCCCTCTGGATCACCAATGCATACAAATCACAGACGAGTTATACTCTTCTCGCCGGGACCTATCAGAGACACCTTTATCTGACCCAGAGGAAAACTGGCACACAGATGGCAGCAGTTTTGTAGAAAAGGGAGAGAGGAAAGCAGCATATGCTGTAGCAAGCCTGGAAGAAACTAAGGAAAGTGGGTCTCTTCCCCCAGACACCTCAGCCCAGAAAGCTGAACTTTTTGCCCTGACAAGAGCTTTGGAGTTAGGAGAAGGAAAGAGGATTAATGTGTGTATGGACTCTAAGTATGCTTTCCTCATTCTGCATGCCCGTGCAGCAATTTGGAAAGAAAGAGGGATGCTCAGTGCCCGAAGCTCTGCTATTAAACACAAAGAGCTCATTCTCAGGCTCCTGGAGGCAGTCAAACTTCCTGCAAAATTAGCTGTCATCCACTGCAAGAGTCACCAAAAGGGGCAAGAAAAAGAGGCTCAGGGAAATAGGAAAGCTGATCAAGAGGCAGGACGAGCTGCCGGGGAAGCTACCTCTGCCACTGCTATCTGCCCCTTTTCCCCATGGAAACCCTGACTCCAGATTTTACCCCAGGGGGACATTCCCGATATGCTGAGCGGGGCTGGGAGATTGGGTCACATGGGTGGTTTCAGCCTGATCAGGCCCAAATAATACTCCCTGATTCTCAGGTTTAAAACATTACTAACTCCTTACATAAGAGCGCCCAGTTTGGAAAAGATAATCTAGAAATCTTGCTTAAGCCTATTCTCTCCCATCCCCAGTTAGCTAAGGTTGTTAAACAAGTCACACAAAATTGTGACACCTGTCTAAAAAATAACCCAAAAACCAGACCTCCTCTAATTACACCTGTCCAACATCGGGGATCATACCCAGGAGCGGACTGGCAAGTAGAATTTACAGCCATGCCCAAGACCCAAGGGTTTTCTTACTTGCGAGTCTTTATTGACACATTCACAGGATGGATCGAAGCGTTCCCTACTGAGACTGAGAGAGCTACAGAAGTCTGTAAAGCTCTGCTGAAGGAGATAGTGCCTAGGTTTGGGCTGCCTCGGTCACTTCAGAGTGACAACGGGCCCTCACTTACAGCCACGATACCCCAGAACCTAGCCACATGCTTAGGCATAAAATACCAGCTCCGCTCATCCTGGAGGCCTCAAGCTTCAGGAAAGGTAGAGAGAGCCAACCAGACTCTTAAAAGGGCTCTGGCTAAGCTATGTCAGAAACACATAATAAGTGGACACATATGCTGCCCATAGCCCTCATGAGGCTACGGACATCCCCCAAACGGCCACTATTGTTAAGTCCTTATGAAATGATGTATGGACGTCCATTCTGAACTTCTGATTTGTTTCTTGACGAGGATGCCAATACACTCTTAAAACATATAATTGACCTGGGAAGGTTTCAGCAAGAACTCCAACGGTATGGAGAACAAACCACAGGAAGACTTGAAAAATCCCCAGGTAAAGCCAGGGGATCAAGTATCAGTAAAGACCTGGCAAGAAAAAGGGAGTCCAAACCAGCTGTCTGAGAAATGGACAGGGCCATATCAGGTTGTTCTAGTGACTTCAACTGCTGTAAAAGTGAAGGGTCTATCTGCCTGGGTCCACAATTCTAGAATAAAACCCTATGGCCTACAGGAGGGGGAGACAGAAACTGAGACTCCAAAGCCAGAGGACAGCTATTCCTGTGAACCTGTTGAAGATCTCAGGCTCTTGTTCAAGCAGAACCCCATCAATCCTGCCTCAGATAAGTAAAATGCATCATATGATGTTCTTCCTCTTTCTAATCAAATCTCCCTGTATGGCTATTGATCTCTCCCTAAACGAGGCATGTTCACTTGCAAACCACACTGCTTCTCAACTCAACCTAACCAGCCCGGGCTGCATCTGCATTAATGACAAAGGTTGGGGGTATGTCCAACCCATCCCAGGGTATCACTATCAAAGGCCCACCCTTCCAGCCGAGCTATGGGCTGTTACTCAGCGCCCCCATGTGGTCGTAATATGGCCTTTTGGGGAAAGGGGGAAAAAAAACTTCATGTCTTGGTACCAGCAACAACTGTCTCTATTTACCCCCTGGATGACATCTGCAATCCCACCTGAGCCCTTATTTTCTCTCATGACTAACATCCCCCAAGTGACCTTCCATATCTCTCTAAAAAGCCACTCCCTAACAGGGGTGTCAGTGAGAAATCTAGACGACTCACAATGTGGGGTGACCGTCACTGTTGAAACTGATGGGAAAAACCGGGACAGGCCCTGCAGCTGGGAGACCAGCCGACGCCACCCCCGGCCAGCACGCGCCTGGCCCGGCCCGGGGCGCTTCCCGGACACCGAGCGGCCTGGCGAGGCTGCGGGAGCTCTGGCGGGGTTTGGGGAGGGGGGTGGCTTGAGCGGGGAGGACGTCTCGGTGCCCCCCCACCCCCGGCCCCCCACCATCCCGTTCGCTGCTCAGGGTCACGTGGATCCGGACGAGCGGGGCGTCGGTCCGGGGCCGCGGTCCCCGGAGCCTCCTGCGGGCTTAGGGGCAGCCCAGCCGGGGCCACAGGCGCCCATCCTGCCGGCTGTGCAAACCCCCTGGAGTGCCTCAGCCCCGCCCTGTCCCCAAACCGAGGCCCGCCCTGCCCCCACGCCACGGGCCCAGCACAGGACCTTCCAGAGAGAGCGGACGAGCGACAGCCAGGCACACGGACAGGCACTCGCACGCACCCACGCCAGGTGAGACAGAGGCAGAAAGAGTCGAGGGTTCAGAGAGAGACTGGAAGACAGCGTGTGGGCAGGGCGGGCCTCGGGCAGGATGCCGGGCAGCTGCAGAGACCACCCGGCCCTGAGCAGCCAAAGCGATGGGGGCGGGGGGAGGCCACTGAGCAGCGGCGGGCCTGGAGAGGCCCAGGGTGGGAGGACACCTGAGATCTCCGCGCTCCGCGCCCCGCCCCCCTCCCCCCAACCCCCTGCACGCATGCCACGCCGGGGCGCTCTGACACTAGCTTCTCTGGAGTTTTGTCACTTGAATTTCTCTCCCTCTGCTCAACTGAGTGATGACAGTGTATTGAACAGCTAGGTCATTTCCAAATAAATTAAGCTTAGTGTTTCACAGGACACCCGGACATGTATGGAGAGACCAGCACGGATGCATGGACACCAACCTTGGTAACTGGACAACCAATGGGAAATTACTGTCTGACTCAGGAGAGAGAAAGAAACCCGAACAGATGGAATGAAATGAACAGAAACACAGGCTTTGCAACTCACACCCTAATTCAATTACCAGAAAATAAACAACACTATAACCATTTTAGAAAAACAATAGACCTCTCTATGACCTTTGGTCGGGTGAGGAGTTCAAACACACAGCAAAAAAAAGCCAACTTTTCCAAGTCGTGAATATGTTAGTTCACACATTGACTTTTACATTGAAATGTGTAACAAATAAACTTAAAATCATTGACTCACTACATAAGCATGGAAGTATTTTAAATATAAACTATGTTCTATAGTATTCAGGAAGCACTTGGCACATCTCTAAGTGTATCAGACCCAAAACTGGAACGTAGTGGAAGAGTCAGGATAGTCTAAAAATGAATCCCTAACTAAAAGGAACACACAGGATTACTGTAGATAAAAAAGGTTAAAGAAGAGAAGCTAGAAATCAGTCAATAAATGTCTTAGGGGTTAGCTTAGAGTGACTAGCCTCTGCGTGACTCTTTAAATTTTTCATGTTTGCAGCTTCCAAATTTTCCATTTTGAGAATAATACTTTCGCCTCCAAACCAGAGTGACTTGGGGACACAAAGGTAGAAGTCGATAATTTTCTTTGCCTATGTCTGAATATTTACAGTCAGAGGTAGAAAAGGAGGAGTCTGTCCCTTGTCTAGATGATGTCAATCCCCAGGTGTGGGATGTCTCCAGCCCTGGTTTAGCCATAAATGTTCCACCAGTAAAGATTTCTCTGAGACCAAGTGCTCCCTAGCCCTGGAAAAGACAATATCCCTTAAAACCAGTAGCTCTTGAGGGTCTTAAACCATTAGTTAACAAATACCGAGATACTGGAACTCGAATCAGCTGTGAGTCCCCCTGCAACACCCCAATCTTGCCCGTTCAAAAACCAGATGGATCTTATCGATTCGTCCAGGATCTAAGAGCTGTTAATGAAGCTGTGGTTCCCATCCACCCCATAGTCCCAAACCCATATACCCTCCTATCCCAAGTCCCAGGAAATGCCAAGTACTTCTCAGTCTTGGACCTTCAAGGTGCTTTCTTTTGCATTCCTCTCCATCCTGAATCCCAAAAACTCTTTGCTTTTGAGTGGCGGGACTTGGAAACAAGAGAGACCATACAACTCTCGACTGGACTCGACTACCCCAAGGGTTTAGGGACAGCCCTCATATCTTCGGGACTTCCTCGGGGAGAGAACTAAGGGAATTAACTTTAACAAACAGTAGTCTAATACAGTACGTGGATGACTTGCTCATAGCTAGGCCAGATTTTACCAGCTCTCAAATGGACACTATTTAAAACGCTAACTTTCCTGTATGAAAAGGGTTATCGAGTATCCCCCAAGTAGGCTCAGATTAGCTTAACCCAAGTAAAATACCTTGGATTTATAATTACGGAGAGAAAAAGAATGCCTGACCCCGAGGGGAGATCCCTCATCTTAAATGCCCCGTACCCCCAAACAAAACAACAGCTTAGGGGATTTTGAGGAAGGACCGGGTTTTGCAGGATCTGGATTCCTAATTATGGCAATCTGGCCAGACCCCTATATGAAAATTTAAGGGGGAAAGAGGAAGAGCCACTCGACTGGCATGAGACCTGCAAGGTGGCCTTTAATGCCCTAAAAGAGTCCATCACTACAGCCCCAGCTTTAGGCCTCCCCAACCTGGAGAAGCCTTTTAGACTCTATGTTTCTGGAAGGACAGGAACTGCTCTTGGGGTGTTAGAGCAGATGATGGGGCCCGTATAACAACCTGTGGCTTATCTCTCAAAATAACTAGATGAGGTGGCCAGAGGGTGGCCCACTTGCCTCCGGGCAGTAGCAGGCACCGCTCTTATGGTTAAGGAGGCATCTAAGCTGACCCTGGGTCAGCCCACTACAGTGTATACGCCTCACCGGGTGCAAGCAGTCTTGGAAACGAAAGGGGACAGGTGGATGACAGGAGGAAGGATCACCCAATACCAAGCCCTCCTCCTTGACACTCCAGAAATAAAGTTGAGGGTCTGCCAGACTTTAAATCCAGCAACCTTACTGCCAGATCCCCCTACCTCCCCTCTGGATCACCAATGCATACAAATCACAGACGAGTTATACTCTTCTCGCCGGGACCTATCAGAGACACCTTTATCTGACCCAGAGGAAAACTGGCACACAGATGGCAGCAGTTTTGTAGAAAAGGGAGAGAGGAAAGCAGCATATGCTGTAGCAAGCCTGGAAGAAACTAAGGAAAGTGGGTCTCTTCCCCCAGACACCTCAGCCCAGAAAGCTGAACTTTTTGCCCTGACAAGAGCTTTGGAGTTAGGAGAAGGAAAGAGGATTAATGTGTGTATGGACTCTAAGTATGCTTTCCTCATTCTGCATGCCCGTGCAGCAATTTGGAAAGAAAGAGGGATGCTCAGTGCCCGAAGCTCTGCTCTTAAACACAAAGAGCTCATTCTCAGGCTCCTGGAGGCAGTCAAACTTCCTGCAAAATTAGCTGTCATCCACTGCAAGAGTCACCAAAAGGGGCAAGAAAAAGAGGCTCAGGGAAATAGGAAAGCTGATCAAGAGGCAGGACGAGCTGCCGGGGAAGCTACCTCTGCCACTGCTATCTGCCCCTTTTCCCCATGGAAACCCTGACTCCAGATTTTACCCCAGGGGGACATTCCCGATATGCTGAGCGGGGCTGGGAGATTGGGTCACATGGGTGGTTTCAGCCTGATCAGGCCCAAATAATACTCCCTGATTCTCAGGTTTAAAACATTACTAACTCCTTACATAAGAGCGCCCAGTTTGGAAAAGATAATCTAGAAATCTTGCTTAAGCCTATTCTCTCCCATCCCCAGTTAGCTAAGGTTGTTAAACAAGTCACACAAAATTGTGACACCTGTCTAAAAAATAACCCAAAAACCAGACCTCCTCTAATTACACCTGTCCAACATCGGGGATCATACCCAGGAGCGGACTGGCAAGTAGAATTTACAGCCATGCCCAAGACCCAAGGGTTTTCTTACTTGCGAGTCTTTATTGACACATTCACAGGATGGATCGAAGCGTTCCCTACTGAGACTGAGAGAGCTACAGAAGTCTGTAAAGCTCTGCTGAAGGAGATAGTGCCTAGGTTTGGGCTGCCTCGGTCACTTCAGAGTGACAACGGGCCCTCACTTACAGCCACGATACCCCAGAACCTAGCCACATGCTTAGGCATAAAATACCAGCTCCGCTCATCCTGGAGGCCTCAAGCTTCAGGAAAGGTAGAGAGAGCCAACCAGACTCTTAAAAGGGCTCTGGCTAAGCTATGTCAGAAACACATAATAAGTGGACACATATGCTGCCCATAGCCCTCATGAGGCTACAGACATCCCCCAAACGGCCACTATTGTTAAGTCCTTATGAAATGATGTATGGACGACCATTCTGAACTTCTGATTTGTTTCTTGACGAGGATGCCAATACACTCTTAAAACATATAATTGACCTGGGAAGGTTTCAGCAAGAACTCCAACGGTATGGAGAACAAACCACAGGAAGACTTGAAAAATCCCCAGGTAAAGCCAGGGGATCAAGTATCAGTAAAGACCTGGCAAGAAAAAGGGAGTCCAAACCAGCTGTCTGAGAAATGGACAGGGCCATATCAGGTTGTTCTAGTGACTTCAACTGCTGTAAAAGTGAAGGGTCTATCTGCCTGGGTCCACAATTCTAGAATAAAACCCTATGGCCTACAGGAGGGGGAGACAGAAACTGAGACTCCAAAGCCAGAGGACAGCTATTCCTGTGAACCTGTTGAAGATCTCAGGCTCTTGTTCAAGCAGAACCCCATCAATCCTGCCTCAGATAAGTAAAATGCATCATATGATGTTCTTCCTCTTTCTAATCAAATCTCCCTGTATGGCTATTGATCTCTCCCTAAACGAGGCATGTTCACTTGCAAACCACACTGTTTCTCAACTCAACCTAACCAGCCCGGGCTGCATCTGCATTAATGACAAAGGTTGGGGGTATGTCCAACCCATCCCAGGGTATCACTATCAAAGGCCCACCCTTCCAACCGAGCTATGGGCTGTTACTCAGCGCCCCCATGTGGTCGTAATATGGCCTTTTGGGGAAAGGGGGAAAAAAAACTTCATGTCTTGGTACCAGCAACAACTGTCTCTATTTACCCCCTGGATGACATCTGCAATCCCACCTGAGCCCTTATTTTCTCTCATGACTAACATCCCCCAAGTGACCTTCCATATCTCTCTAAAAAGCCACTCCCTAACAGGGGTGTCAGTGAGAAATCTAGACGACTCACAATGTGGGGTGACCGTCACTGTTGAAACTGATGGGAAAAACCGGGACAGGCCCTGCAGCTGGGAGACCAGCCGACGCCACCCCCGGCCAGCACGCGCCTGGCCCGGCCCGGGGCGCTTCCCGGACACCGAGCGGCCTGGCGAGGCTGCGGGAGCTCTGGCGGGGTTTGGGGAGGGGGGTGGCTTGAGCGGGGAGGACGTCTCGGTGCCCCCCCACCCCCGGCCCCCCACCATCCCGTTCGCTGCTCAGGGTCACGTGGATCCGGACGAGCGGGGCGTCGGTCCGGGGCCGCGGTCCCCGGAGCCTCCTGCGGGCTTAGGGGCAGCCCAGCCGGGGCCACAGGCGCCCATCCTGCCGGCTGTGCAAACCCCCTGGAGTGCCTCAGCCCCGCCCTGTCCCCAAACCGAGGCCCGCCCTGCCCCCACGCCACGGGCCCAGCACAGGACCTTCCAGAGAGAGCGGACGAGCGACAGCCAGGCACACGGACAGGCACTCGCACGCACCCACGCCAGGTGAGACAGAGGCAGAAAGAGTCGAGGGTTCAGAGAGAGACTGGAAGACAGCGTGTGGGCAGGGCGGGCCTCGGGCAGGATGCCGGGCAGCTGCAGAGACCACCCGGCCCTGAGCAGCCAAAGCGATGGGGGCGGGGGGAGGCCACTGAGCAGCGGCGGGCCTGGAGAGGCCCAGGGTGGGAGGACACCTGAGATCTCCGCGCTCCGCGCCCCGCCCCCCTCCCCCCAACCCCCTGCACGCATGCCACGCCGGGGCGCTCTGACACTAGCTTCTCTGGAGTTTTGTCACTTGAATTTCTCTCCCTCTGCTCAACTGAGTGATGACAGTGTATTGAACAGCTAGGTCATTTCCAAATAAATTAAGCTTAGTGTTTCACAGGACACCCGGACATGTATGGAGAGACCAGCACGGATGCATGGACACCAACCTTGGTAACTGGACAACCAATGGGAAATTACTGTCTGACTCAGGAGAGAGAAAGAAACCCGAACAGATGGAATGAAATGAACAGAAACACAGGCTTTGCAACTCACACCCTAATTCAATTACCAGAAAATAAACAACACTATAACCATTTTAGAAAAACAATAGACCTCTCTATGACCTTTGGTCGGGTGAGGAGTTCAAACACACAGCAAAAAAAAGCCAACTTTTCCAAGTCGTGAATATGTTAGTTCACACATTGACTTTTACATTGAAATGTGTAACAAATAAACTTAAAATCATTGACTCACTACATAAGCATGGAAGTATTTTAAATATAAACTATGTTCTATAGTATTCAGGAAGCACTTGGCACATCTCTAAGTGTATCAGACCCAAAACTGGAACGTAGTGGAAGAGTCAGGATAGTCTAAAAATGAATCCCTAACTAAAAGGAACACACAGGATTACTGTAGATAAAAAAGGTTAAAGAAGAGAAGCTAGAAATCAGTCAATAAATGTCTTAGGGGTTAGCTTAGAGTGACTAGCCTCTGCGTGACTCTTTAAATTTTTCATGTTTGCAGCTTCCAAATTTTCCATTTTGAGAATAATACTTTCGCCTCCAAACCAGAGTGACTTGGGGACACAAAGGTAGAAGTCGATAATTTTCTTTGCCTATGTCTGAATATTTACAGTCAGAGGTAGAAAAGGAGGAGTCTGTCCCTTGTCTAGATGATGTCAATCCCCAGGTGTGGGATGTCTCCAGCCCTGGTTTAGCCATAAATGTTCCACCAGTAAAGATTTCTCTGAGACCAAGTGCTCCCTAGCCCTGGAAAAGACAATATCCCTTAAAACCAGTAGCTCTTGAGGGTCTTAAACCATTAGTTAACAAATACCGAGATACTGGAACTCGAATCAGCTGTGAGTCCCCCTGCAACACCCCAATCTTGCCCGTTCAAAAACCAGATGGATCTTATCGATTCGTCCAGGATCTAAGAGCTGTTAATGAAGCTGTGGTTCCCATCCACCCCATAGTCCCAAACCCATATACCCTCCTATCCCAAGTCCCAGGAAATGCCAAGTACTTCTCAGTCTTGGACCTTCAAGGTGCTTTCTTTTGCATTCCTCTCCATCCTGAATCCCAAAAACTCTTTGCTTTTGAGTGGCGGGACTTGGAAACAAGAGAGACCATACAACTCTCGACTGGACTCGACTACACCAAGGGTTTAGGGACAGCCCTCATATCTTCGGGACTTCCTCGGGGAGAGAACTAAGGGAATTAACTTTAACAAACAGTAGTCTAATACAGTACGTGGATGACTTGCTCATAGCTAGGCCAGATTTTACCAGCTCTCAAATGGACACTATTTAAAACGCTAACTTTCCTGTATGAAAAGGGTTATCGAGTATCCCCCAAGTAGGCTCAGATTAGCTTAACCCAAGTAAAATACCTTGGATTTATAATTACGGAGAGAAAAAGAATGCCTGACCCCGAGGGGAGATCCCTCATCTTAAATGCCCCGTACCCCCAAACAAAACAACAGCTTAGGGGATTTTGAGGAAGGACCGGGTTTTGCAGGATCTGGATTCCTAATTATGGCAATCTGGCCAGACCCCTATATGAAAATTTAAGGGGGAAAGAGGAAGAGCCACTCGACTGGCATGAGACCTGCAAGGTGGCCTTTAATGCCCTAAAAGAGTCCATCACTACAGCCCCAGCTTTAGGCCTCCCCAACCTGGAGAAGCCTTTTAGACTCTATGTTTCTGGAAGGACAGGAACTGCTCTTGGGGTGTTAGAGCAGATGATGGGGCCCGTATAACAACCTGTGGCTTATCTCTCAAAATAACTAGATGAGGTGGCCAGAGGGTGGCCCACTTGCCTCCGGGCAGTAGCAGGCACCGCTCTTATGGTTAAGGAGGCATCTAAGCTGACCCTGGGTCAGCCCACTACAGTGTATACGCCTCACCGGGTGCAAGCAGTCTTGGAAACGAAAGGGGACAGGTGGATGACAGGAGGAAGGATCACCCAATACCAAGCCCTCCTCCTTGACACTCCAGAAATAAAGTTGAGGGTCTGCCAGACTTTAAATCCAGCAACCTTACTGCCAGATCCCCCTACCTCCCCTCTGGATCACCAATGCATACAAATCACAGACGAGTTATACTCTTCTCGCCGGGACCTATCAGAGACACCTTTATCTGACCCAGAGGAAAACTGGCACACAGATGGCAGCAGTTTTGTAGAAAAGGGAGAGAGGAAAGCAGCATATGCTGTAGCAAGCCTGGAAGAAACTAAGGAAAGTGGGTCTCTTCCCCCAGACACCTCAGCCCAGAAAGCTGAACTTTTTGCCCTGACAAGAGCTTTGGAGTTAGGAGAAGGAAAGAGGATTAATGTGTGTATGGACTCTAAGTATGCTTTCCTCATTCTGCATGCCCGTGCAGCAATTTGGAAAGAAAGAGGGATGCTCAGTGCCCGAAGCTCTGCTATTAAACACAAAGAGCTCATTCTCAGGCTCCTGGAGGCAGTCAAACTTCCTGCAAAATTAGCTGTCATCCACTGCAAGAGTCACCAAAAGGGGCAAGAAAAAGAGGCTCAGGGAAATAGGAAAGCTGATCAAGAGGCAGGACGAGCTGCCGGGGAAGCTACCTCTGCCACTGCTATCTGCCCCTTTTCCCCATGGAAACCCTGACTCCAGATTTTACCCCAGGGGGACATTCCCGATATGCTGAGCGGGGCTGGGAGATTGGGTCACATGGGTGGTTTCAGCCTGATCAGGCCCAAATAATACTCCCTGATTCTCAGGTTTAAAACATTACTAACTCCTTACATAAGAGCGCCCAGTTTGGAAAAGATAATCTAGAAATCTTGCTTAAGCCTATTCTCTCCCATCCCCAGTTAGCTAAGGTTGTTAAACAAGTCACACAAAATTGTGACACCTGTCTAAAAAATAACCCAAAAACCAGACCTCCTCTAATTACACCTGTCCAACATCGGGGATCATACCCAGGAGCGGACTGGCAAGTAGAATTTACAGCCATGCCCAAGACCCAAGGGTTTTCTTACTTGCGAGTCTTTATTGACACATTCACAGGATGGATCGAAGCGTTCCCTACTGAGACTGAGAGAGCTACAGAAGTCTGTAAAGCTCTGCTGAAGGAGATAGTGCCTAGGTTTGGGCTGCCTCGGTCACTTCAGAGTGACAACGGGCCCTCACTTACAGCCACGATACCCCAGAACCTAGCCACATGCTTAGGCATAAAATACCAGCTCCGCTCATCCTGGAGGCCTCAAGCTTCAGGAAAGGTAGAGAGAGCCAACCAGACTCTTAAAAGGGCTCTGGCTAAGCTATGTCAGAAACACATAATAAGTGGACACATATGCTGCCCATAGCCCTCATGAGGCTACAGACATCCCCCAAACGGCCACTATTGTTAAGTCCTTATGAAATGATGTATGGACGACCATTCTGAACTTCTGATTTGTTTCTTGACGAGGATGCCAATACACTCTTAAAACATATAATTGACCTGGGAAGGTTTCAGCAAGAACTCCAACGGTATGGAGAACAAACCACAGGAAGACTTGAAAAATCCCCAGGTAAAGCCAGGGGATCAAGTATCAGTAAAGACCTGGCAAGAAAAAGGGAGTCCAAACCAGCTGTCTGAGAAATGGACAGGGCCATATCAGGTTGTTCTAGTGACTTCAACTGCTGTAAAAGTGAAGGGTCTATCTGCCTGGGTCCACAATTCTAGAATAAAACCCTATGGCCTACAGGAGGGGGAGACAGAAACTGAGACTCCAAAGCCAGAGGACAGCTATTCCTGTGAACCTGTTGAAGATCTCAGGCTCTTGTTCAAGCAGAACCCCATCAATCCTGCCTCAGATAAGTAAAATGCATCATATGATGTTCTTCCTCTTTCTAATCAAATCTCCCTGTATGGCTATTGATCTCTCCCTAAACGAGGCATGTTCACTTGCAAACCACACTGCTTCTCAACTCAACCTAACCAGCCCGGGCTGCATCTGCATTAATGACAAAGGTTGGGGGTATGTCCAACCCATCCCAGGGTATCACTATCAAAGGCCCACCCTTCCAGCCGAGCTATGGGCTGTTACTCAGCGCCCCCATGTGGTCGTAATATGGCCTTTTGGGGAAAGGGGGAAAAAAAACTTCATGTCTTGGTACCAGCAACAACTGTCTCTATTTACCCCCTGGATGACATCTGCAATCCCACCTGAGCCCTTATTTTCTCTCATGACTAACATCCCCCAAGTGACCTTCCATATCTCTCTAAAAAGCCACTCCCTAACAGGGGTGTCAGTGAGAAATCTAGACGACTCACAATGTGGGGTGACCGTCACTGTTGAAACTGATGGGAAAAACCGGGACAGGCCCTGCAGCTGGGAGACCAGCCGACGCCACCCCCGGCCAGCACGCGCCTGGCCCGGCCCGGGGCGCTTCCCGGACACCGAGCGGCCTGGCGAGGCTGCGGGAGCTCTGGCGGGGTTTGGGGAGGGGGGTGGCTTGAGCGGGGAGGACGTCTCGGTGCCCCCCCACCCCCGGCCCCCCACCATCCCGTTCGCTGCCTAGGGTCACGTGGATCCGGACGAGCGGGGCGTCGGTCCGGGGCCGCGGTCCCCGGAGCCTCCTGCGGGCTTAGGGGCAGCCCAGCCGGGGCCACAGGCGCCCATCCTGCCGGCTGTGCAAACCCCCTGGAGTGCCTCAGCCCCGCCCTGTCCCCAAACCGAGGCCCGCCCTGCCCCCACGCCACGGGCCCAGCACAGGACCTTCCAGAGAGAGCGGACGAGCGACAGCCAGGCACACGGACAGGCACTCGCACGCACCCACGCCAGGTGAGACAGAGGCAGAAAGAGTCGAGGGTTCAGAGAGAGACTGGAAGACAGCGTGTGGGCAGGGCGGGCCTCGGGCAGGATGCCGGGCAGCTGCAGAGACCACCCGGCCCTGAGCAGCCAAAGCGATGGGGGCGGGGGGAGGCCACTGAGCAGCGGCGGGCCTGGAGAGGCCCAGGGTGGGAGGACACCTGAGATCTCCGCGCTCCGCGCCCCGCCCCCCTCCCCCCAACCCCCTGCACGCATGCCACGCCGGGGCGCTCTGACACTAGCTTCTCTGGAGTTTTGTCACTTGAATTTCTCTCCCTCTGCTCAACTGAGTGATGACAGTGTATTGAACAGCTAGGTCATTTCCAAATAAATTAAGCTTAGTGTTTCACAGGACACCCGGACATGTATGGAGAGACCAGCACGGATGCATGGACACCAACCTTGGTAACTGGACAACCAATGGGAAATTACTGTCTGACTCAGGAGAGAGAAAGAAACCCGAACAGATGGAATGAAATGAACAGAAACACAGGCTTTGCAACTCACACCCTAATTCAATTACCAGAAAATAAACAACACTATAACCATTTTAGAAAAACAATAGACCTCTCTATGACCTTTGGTCGGGTGAGGAGTTCAAACACACAGCAAAAAAAAGCCAACTTTTCCAAGTCGTGAATATGTTAGTTCACACATTGACTTTTACATTGAAATGTGTAACAAATAAACTTAAAATCATTGACTCACTACATAAGCATGGAAGTATTTTAAATATAAACTATGTTCTATAGTATTCAGGAAGCACTTGGCACATCTCTAAGTGTATCAGACCCAAAACTGGAACGTAGTGGAAGAGTCAGGATAGTCTAAAAATGAATCCCTAACTAAAAGGAACACACAGGATTACTGTAGATAAAAAAGGTTAAAGAAGAGAAGCTAGAAATCAGTCAATAAATGTCTTAGGGGTTAGCTTAGAGTGACTAGCCTCTGCGTGACTCTTTAAATTTTTCATGTTTGCAGCTTCCAAATTTTCCATTTTGAGAATAATACTTTCGCCTCCAAACCAGAGTGACTTGGGGACACAAAGGTAGAAGTCGATAATTTTCTTTGCCTATGTCTGAATATTTACAGTCAGAGGTAGAAAAGGAGGAGTCTGTCCCTTCTCTAGATGATGTCAATCCCCAGGTGTGGGATGTCTCCAGCCCTGGTTTAGCCATAAATGTTCCACCAGTAAAGATTTCTCTGAGACCAAGTGCTCCCTAGCCCTGGAAAAGACAATATCCCTTAAAACCAGTAGCTCTTGAGGGTCTTAAACCATTAGTTAACAAATACCGAGATACTGGAACTCGAATCAGCTGTGAGTCCCCCTGCAACACCCCAATCTTGCCCGTTCAAAAACCAGATGGATCTTATCGATTCGTCCAGGATCTAAGAGCTGTTAATGAAGCTGTGGTTCCCATCCACCCCATAGTCCCAAACCCATATACCCTCCTATCCCAAGTCCCAGGAAATGCCAAGTACTTCTCAGTCTTGGACCTTCAAGGTGCTTTCTTTTGCATTCCTCTCCATCCTGAATCCCAAAAACTCTTTGCTTTTGAGTGGCGGGACTTGGAAACAAGAGAGACCATACAACTCTCGACTGGACTCGACTACCCCAAGGGTTTAGGGACAGCCCTCATATCTTCGGGACTTCCTCGGGGAGAGAACTAAGGGAATTAACTTTAACAAACAGTAGTCTAATACAGTACGTGGATGACTTGCTCATAGCTAGGCCAGATTTTACCAGCTCTCAAATGGACACTATTTAAAACGCTAACTTTCCTGTATGAAAAGGGTTATCGAGTATCCCCCAAGTAGGCTCAGATTAGCTTAACCCAAGTAAAATACCTTGGATTTATAATTACGGAGAGAAAAAGAATGCCTGACCCCGAGGGGAGATCCCTCATCTTAAATGCCCCGTACCCCCAAACAAAACAACAGCTTAGGGGATTTTGAGGAAGGACCGGGTTTTGCAGGATCTGGATTCCTAATTATGGCAATCTGGCCAGACCCCTATATGAAAATTTAAGGGGGAAAGAGGAAGAGCCACTCGACTGGCATGAGACCTGCAAGGTGGCCTTTAATGCCCTAAAAGAGTCCATCACTACAGCCCCAGCTTTAGGCCTCCCCAACCTGGAGAAGCCTTTTAGACTCTATGTTTCTGGAAGGACAGGAACTGCTCTTGGGGTGTTAGAGCAGATGATGGGGCCCGTATAACAACCTGTGGCTTATCTCTCAAAATAACTAGATGAGGTGGCCAGAGGGTGGCCCACTTGCCTCCGGGCAGTAGCAGGCACCGCTCTTATGGTTAAGGAGGCATCTAAGCTGACCCTGGGTCAGCCCACTACAGTGTATACGCCTCACCGGGTGCAAGCAGTCTTGGAAACGAAAGGGGACAGGTGGATGACAGGAGGAAGGATCACCCAATACCAAGCCCTCCTCCTTGACACTCCAGAAATAAAGTTGAGGGTCTGCCAGACTTTAAATCCAGCAACCTTACTGCCAGATCCCCCTACCTCCCCTCTGGATCACCAATGCATACAAATCACAGACGAGTTATACTCTTCTCGCCGGGACCTATCAGAGACACCTTTATCTGACCCAGAGGAAAACTGGCACACAGATGGCAGCAGTTTTGTAGAAAAGGGAGAGAGGAAAGCAGCATATGCTGTAGCAAGCCTGGAAGAAACTAAGGAAAGTGGGTCTCTTCCCCCAGACACCTCAGCCCAGAAAGCTGAACTTTTTGCCCTGACAAGAGCTTTGGAGTTAGGAGAAGGAAAGAGGATTAATGTGTGTATGGACTCTAAGTATGCTTTCCTCATTCTGCATGCCCGTGCAGCAATTTGGAAAGAAAGAGGGATGCTCAGTGCCCGAAGCTCTGCTATTAAACACAAAGAGCTCATTCTCAGGCTCCTGGAGGCAGTCAAACTTCCTGCAAAATTAGCTGTCATCCACTGCAAGAGTCACCAAAAGGGGCAAGAAAAAGAGGCTCAGGGAAATAGGAAAGCTGATCAAGAGGCAGGACGAGCTGCCGGGGAAGCTACCTCTGCCACTGCTATCTGCCCCTTTTCCCCATGGAAACCCTGACTCCAGATTTTACCCCAGGGGGACATTCCCGATATGCTGAGCGGGGCTGGGAGATTGGGTCACATGGGTGGTTTCAGCCTGATCAGGCCCAAATAATACTCCCTGATTCTCAGGTTTAAAACATTACTAACTCCTTACATAAGAGCGCCCAGTTTGGAAAAGATAATCTAGAAATCTTGCTTAAGCCTATTCTCTCCCATCCCCAGTTAGCTAAGGTTGTTAAACAAGTCACACAAAATTGTGACACCTGTCTAAAAAATAACCCAAAAACCAGACCTCCTCTAATTACACCTGTCCAACATCGGGGATCATACCCAGGAGCGGACTGGCAAGTAGAATTTACAGCCATGCCCAAGACCCAAGGGTTTTCTTACTTGCTAGTCTTTATTGACACATTCACAGGATGGATCGAAGCGTTCCCTACTGAGACTGAGAGAGCTACAGAAGTCTGTAAAGCTCTGCTGAAGGAGATAGTGCCTAGGTTTGGGCTGCCTCGGTCACTTCAGAGTGACAACGGGCCCTCACTTACAGCCACGATACCCCAGAACCTAGCCACATGCTTAGGCATAAAATACCAGCTCCGCTCATCCTGGAGGCCTCAAGCTTCAGGAAAGGTAGAGAGAGCCAACCAGACTCTTAAAAGGGCTCTGGCTAAGCTATGTCAGAAACACATAATAAGTGGACACATATGCTGCCCATAGCCCTCATGAGGCTACGGACATCCCCCAAACGGCCACTATTGTTAAGTCCTTATGAAATGATGTATGGACGACCATTCTGAACTTCTGATTTGTTTCTTGACGAGGATGCCAATACACTCTTAAAACATATAATTGACCTGGGAAGGTTTCAGCAAGAACTCCAACGGTATGGAGAACAAACCACAGGAAGACTTGAAAAATCCCCAGGTAAAGCCAGGGGATCAAGTATCAGTAAAGACCTGGCAAGAAAAAGGGAGTCCAAACCAGCTGTCTGAGAAATGGACAGGGCCATATCAGGTTGTTCTAGTGACTTCAACTGCTGTAAAAGTGAAGGGTCTATCTGCCTGGGTCCACAATTCTAGAATAAAACCCTATGGCCTACAGGAGGGGGAGACAGAAACTGAGACTCCAAAGCCAGAGGACAGCTATTCCTGTGAACCTGTTGAAGATCTCAGGCTCTTGTTCAAGCAGAACCCCATCAATCCTGCCTCAGATAAGTAAAATGCATCATATGATGTTCTTCCTCTTTCTAATCAAATCTCCCTGTATGGCTATTGATCTCTCCCTAAACGAGGCATGTTCACTTGCAAACCACACTGCTTCTCAACTCAACCTAACCAGCCCGGGCTGCATCTGCATTAATGACAAAGGTTGGGGGTATGTCCAACCCATCCCAGGGTACCACTATCAAAGGCCCACCATTCCAGCCGAGCTATGGGCTGTTACTCAGCGCCCCCATGTGGTCGTAATATGGCCTTTTGGGGAAAGGGGGAAAAAAAACTTCATGTCTTGGTACCAGCAACAACTGTCTCTATTTACCCCCTGGATGACATCTGCAATCCCACCTGAGCCCTTATTTTCTCTCATGACTAACATCCCCCAAGTGACCTTCCATATCTCTCTAAAAAGCCACTCCCTAACAGGGGTGTCAGTGAGAAATCTAGACGACTCACAATGTGGGGTGACCGTCACTGTTGAAACTGATGGGAAAAACCGGGACAGGCCCTGCAGCTGGGAGACCAGCCGACGCCACCCCCGGCCAGCACGCGCCTGGCCCGGCCCGGGGCGCTTCCCGGACACCGAGCGGCCTGGCGAGGCTGCGGGAGCTCTGGCGGGGTTTGGGGAGGGGGGTGGCTTGAGCGGGGAGGACGTCTCGGTGCCCCCCCACCCCCGGCCCCCCACCATCCCGTTCGCTGCTCAGGGTCACGTGGATCCGGACGAGCGGGGCGTCGGTCCGGGGCCGCGGTCCCCGGAGCCTCCTGCGGGCTTAGGGGCAGCCCAGCCGGGGCCACAGGCGCCCATCCTGCCAGCTGTGCAAACCCCCTGGAGTGCCTCAGCCCCGCCCTGTCCCCAAACCGAGGCCCGCCCTGCCCCCACGCCACGGGCCCAGCACAGGACCTTCCAGAGAGAGCGGACGAGCGACAGCCAGGCACACGGACAGGCACTCGCACGCACCCACGCCAGGTGAGACAGAGGCAGAAAGAGTCGAGGGTTCAGAGAGAGACTGGAAGACAGCGTGTGGGCAGGGCGGGCCTCGGGCAGGATGCCGGGCAGCTGCAGAGACCACCCGGCCCTGAGCAGCCAAAGCGATGGGGGCGGGGGGAGGCCACTGAGCAGCGGCGGGCCTGGAGAGGCCCAGGGTGGGAGGACACCTGAGATCTCCGCGCTCCGCGCCCCGCCCCCCTCCCCCCAACCCCCTGCACGCATGCCACGCCGGGGCGCTCTGACACTAGCTTCTCTGGAGTTTTGTCACTTGAATTTCTCTCCCTCTGCTCAACTGAGTGATGACAGTGTATTGAACAGCTAGGTCATTTCCAAATAAATTAAGCTTAGTGTTTCACAGGACACCCGGACATGTATGGAGAGACCAGCACGGATGCATGGACACCAACCTTGGTAACTGGACAACCAATGGGAAATTACTGTCTGACTCAGGAGAGAGAAAGAAACCCGAACAGATGGAATGAAATGAACAGAAACACAGGCTTTGCAACTCACACCCTAATTCAATTACCAGAAAATAAACAACACTATAACCATTTTAGAAAAACAATAGACCTCTCCATGACCTTTGGTCGGGTGAGGAGTTCAAACACACAGCAAAAAAAAGCCAACTTTTCCAAGTCGTGAATATGTTAGTTCACACATTGACTTTTACATTGAAATGTGTAACAAATAAACTTAAAATCATTGACTCACTACATAAGCATGGAAGTATTTTAAATATAAACTATGTTCTATAGTATTCAGGAAGCACTTGGCACATCTCTAAGTGTATCAGACCCAAAACTGGAACGTAGTGGAAGAGTCAGGATAGTCTAAAAATGAATCCCTAACTAAAAGGAACACACAGGATTACTGTAGATAAAAAAGGTTAAAGAAGAGAAGCTAGAAATCAGTCAATAAATGTCTTAGGGGTTAGCTTAGAGTGACTAGCCTCTGCGTGACTCTTTAAATTTTTCATGTTTGCAGCTTCCAAATTTTCCATTTTGAGAATAATACTTTCGCCTCCAAACCAGAGTGACTTGGGGACACAAAGGTAGAAGTCGATAATTTTCTTTGCCTATGTCTGAATATTTACAGTCAGAGGTAGAAAAGGAGGAGTCTGTCCCTTCTCTAGATGATGTCAATCCCCAGGTGTGGGATGTCTCCAGCCCTGGTTTAGCCATAAATGTTCCACCAGTAAAGATTTCTCTGAGACCAAGTGCTCCCTAGCCCTGGAAAAGACAATATCCCTTAAAACCAGTAGCTCTTGAGGGTCTTAAACCATTAGTTAACAAATACCGAGATACTGGAACTCGAATCAGCTGTGAGTCCCCCTGCAACACCCCAATCTTGCCCGTTCAAAAACCAGATGGATCTTATCGATTCGTCCAGGATCTAAGAGCTGTTAATGAAGCTGTGGTTCCCATCCACCCCATAGTCCCAAACCCATATACCCTCCTATCCCAAGTCCCAGGAAATGCCAAGTACTTCTCAGTCTTGGACCTTCAAGGTGCTTTCTTTTGCATTCCTCTCCATCCTGAATCCCAAAAACTCTTTGCTTTTGAGTGGCGGGACTTGGAAACAAGAGAGACCATACAACTCTCGACTGGACTCGACTACCCCAAGGGTTTAGGGACAGCCCTCATATCTTCGGGACTTCCTCGGGGAGAGAACTAAGGGAATTAACTTTAACAAACAGTAGTCTAATACAGTACGTGGATGACTTGCTCATAGCTAGGCCAGATTTTACCAGCTCTCAAATGGACACTATTTAAAACGCTAACTTTCCTGTATGAAAAGGGTTATCGAGTATCCCCCAAGTAGGCTCAGATTAGCTTAACCCAAGTAAAATACCTTGGATTTATAATTACGGAGAGAAAAAGAATGCCTGACCCCGAGGGGAGATCCCTCATCTTAAATGCCCCGTACCCCCAAACAAAACAACAGCTTAGGGGATTTTGAGGAAGGACCGGGTTTTGCAGGATCTGGATTCCTAATTATGGCAATCTGGCCAGACCCCTATATGAAAATTTAAGGGGGAAAGAGGAAGAGCCACTCGACTGGCATGAGACCTGCAAGGTGGCCTTTAATGCCCTAAAAGAGTCCATCACTACAGCCCCAGCTTTAGGCCTCCCCAACCTGGAGAAGCCTTTTAGACTCTATGTTTCTGGAAGGACAGGAACTGCTCTTGGGGTGTTAGAGCAGATGATGGGGCCCGTATAACAACCTGTGGCTTATCTCTCAAAATAACTAGATGAGGTGGCCAGAGGGTGGCCCACTTGCCTCCGGGCAGTAGCAGGCACCGCTCTTATGGTTAAGGAGGCATCTAAGCTGACCCTGGGTCAGCCCACTACAGTGTATACGCCTCACCGGGTGCAAGCAGTCTTGGAAACGAAAGGGGACAGGTGGATGACAGGAGGAAGGATCACCCAATACCAAGCCCTCCTCCTTGACACTCCAGAAATAAAGTTGAGGGTCTGCCAGACTTTAAATCCAGCAACCTTACTGCCAGATCCCCCTACCTCCCCTCTGGATCACCAATGCATACAAATCACAGACGAGTTATACTCTTCTCGCCGGGACCTATCAGAGACACCTTTATCTGACCCAGAGGAAAACTGGCACACAGATGGCAGCAGTTTTGTAGAAAAGGGAGAGAGGAAAGCAGCATATGCTGTAGCAAGCCTGGAAGAAACTAAGGAAAGTGGGTCTCTTCCCCCAGACACCTCAGCCCAGAAAGCTGAACTTTTTGCCCTGACAAGAGCTTTGGAGTTAGGAGAAGGAAAGAGGATTAATGTGTGTATGGACTCTAAGTATGCTTTCCTCATTCTGCATGCCCGTGCAGCAATTTGGAAAGAAAGAGGGATGCTCAGTGCCCGAAGCTCTGCTCTTAAACACAAAGAGCTCATTCTCAGGCTCCTGGAGGCAGTCAAACTTCCTGCAAAATTAGCTGTCATCCACTGCAAGAGTCACCAAAAGGGGCAAGAAAAAGAGGCTCAGGGAAATAGGAAAGCTGATCAAGAGGCAGGACGAGCTGCCGGGGAAGCTACCTCTGCCACTGCTATCTGCCCCTTTTCCCCATGGAAACCCTGACTCCAGATTTTACCCCAGGGGGACATTCCCGATATGCTGAGCGGGGCTGGGAGATTGGGTCACATGGGTGGTTTCAGCCTGATCAGGCCCAAATAATACTCCCTGATTCTCAGGTTTAAAACATTACTAACTCCTTACATAAGAGCGCCCAGTTTGGAAAAGATAATCTAGAAATCTTGCTTAAGCCTATTCTCTCCCATCCCCAGTTAGCTAAGGTTGTTAAACAAGTCACACAAAATTGTGACACCTGTCTAAAAAATAACCCAAAAACCAGACCTCCTCTAATTACACCTGTCCAACATCGGGGATCATACCCAGGAGCGGACTGGCAAGTAGAATTTACAGCCATGCCCAAGACCCAAGGGTTTTCTTACTTGCGAGTCTTTATTGACACATTCACAGGATGGATCGAAGCGTTCCCTACTGAGACTGAGAGAGCTACAGAAGTCTGTAAAGCTCTGCTGAAGGAGATAGTGCCTAGGTTTGGGCTGCCTCGGTCACTTCAGAGTGACAACGGGCCCTCACTTACAGCCACGATACCCCAGAACCTAGCCACATGCTTAGGCATAAAATACCAGCTCCGCTCATCCTGGAGGCCTCAAGCTTCAGGAAAGGTAGAGAGAGCCAACCAGACTCTTAAAAGGGCTCTGGCTAAGCTATGTCAGAAACACATAATAAGTGGACACATATGCTGCCCATAGCCCTCATGAGGCTACGGACATCCCCCAAACGGCCACTATTGTTAAGTCCTTATGAAATGATGTATGGACGACCATTCTGAACTTCTGATTTGTTTCTTGACGAGGATGCCAATACACTCTTAAAACATATAATTGACCTGGGAAGGTTTCAGCAAGAACTCCAACGGTATGGAGAACAAACCACAGGAAGACTTGAAAAATCCCCAGGTAAAGCCAGGGGATCAAGTATCAGTAAAGACCTGGCAAGAAAAAGGGAGTCCAAACCAGCTGTCTGAGAAATGGACAGGGCCATATCAGGTTGTTCTAGTGACTTCAACTGCTGTAAAAGTGAAGGGTCTATCTGCCTGGGTCCACAATTCTAGAATAAAACCCTATGGCCTACAGGAGGGGGAGACAGAAACTGAGACTCCAAAGCCAGAGGACAGCTATTCCTGTGAACCTGTGGAAGATCTCAGGCTCTTGTTCAAGCAGAACCCCATCAATCCTGCCTCAGATAAGTAAAATGCATCATATGATGTTCTTCCTCTTTCTAATCAAATCTCCCTGTATGGCTATTGATCTCTCCCTAAACGAGGCATGTTCACTTGCAAACCACACTGCTTCTCAACTCAACCTAACCAGCCCGGGCTGCATCTGCATTAATGACAAAGGTTGGGGGTATGTCCAACCCATCCCAGGGTATCACTATCAAAGGCCCACCCTTCCAACTGAGCTATGGGCTGTTACTCAGCGCCCCCATGTGGTCGTAATATGGCCTTTTGGGGAAAGGGGGAAAAAAAACTTCATGTCTTGGTACCAGCAACAACTGTCTCTATTTACCCCCTGGATGACATCTGCAATCCCACCTGAGCCCTTATTTTCTCTCATGACTAACATCCCCCAAGTGACCTTCCATATCTCTCTAAAAAGCCACTCCCTAACAGGGGTGTCAGTGAGAAATCTAGACGACTCACAATGTGGGGTGACCGTCACTGTTGAAACTGATGGGAAAAACCGGGACAGGCCCTGCAGCTGGGAGACCAGCCGACGCCACCCCCGGCCAGCACGCGCCTGGCCCGGCCCGGGGCGCTTCCCGGACACCGAGCGGCCTGGCGAGGCTGCGGGAGCTCTGGCGGGGTTTGGGGAGGGGGGTGGCTTGAGCGGGGAGGACGTCTCGGTGCCCCCCCACCCCCGGCCCCCCACCATCCCGTTCGCTGCTCAGGGTCACGTGGATCCGGACGAGCGGGGCGTCGGTCCGGGGCCGCGGTCCCCGGAGCCTCCTGCGGGCTTAGGGGCAGCCCAGCCGGGGCCACAGGCGCCCATCCTGCCGGCTGTGCAAACCCCCTGGAGTGCCTCAGCCCCGCCCTGTCCCCAAACCGAGGCCCGCCCTGCCCCCACGCCACGGGCCCAGCACAGGACCTTCCAGAGAGAGCGGACGAGCGACAGCCAGGCACACGGACAGGCACTCGCACGCACCCACGCCAGGTGAGACAGAGGCAGAAAGAGTCGAGGGTTCAGAGAGAGACTGGAAGACAGCGTGTGGGCAGGGCGGGCCTCGGGCAGGATGCCGGGCAGCTGCAGAGACCACCCGGCCCTGAGCAGCCAAAGCGATGGGGGCGGGGGGAGGCCACTGAGCAGCGGCGGGCCTGGAGAGGCCCAGGGTGGGAGGACACCTGAGATCTCCGCGCTCCGCGCCCCGCCCCCCTCCCCCCAACCCCCTGCACGCATGCCACGCCGGGGCGCTCTGACACTAGCTTCTCTGGAGTTTTGTCACTTGAATTTCTCTCCCTCTGCTCAACTGAGTGATGACAGTGTATTGAACAGCTAGGTCATTTCCAAATAAATTAAGCTTAGTGTTTCACAGGACACCCGGACATGTATGGAGAGACCAGCACGGATGCATGGACACCAACCTTGGTAACTGGACAACCAATGGGAAATTACTGTCTGACTCAGGAGAGAGAAAGAAACCCGAACAGATGGAATGAAATGAACAGAAACACAGGCTTTGCAACTCACACCCTAATTCAATTACCAGAAAATAAACAACACTATAACCATTTTAGAAAAACAATAGACCTCTCTATGACCTTTGGTCGGGTGAGGAGTTCAAACACACAGCAAAAAAAAGCCAACTTTTCCAAGTCGTGAATATGTTAGTTCACACATTGACTTTTACATTGAAATGTGTAACAAATAAACTTAAAATCATTGACTCACTACATAAGCATGGAAGTATTTTAAATATAAACTATGTTCTATAGTATTCAGGAAGCACTTGGCACATCTCTAAGTGTATCAGACCCAAAACTGGAACGTAGTGGAAGAGTCAGGATAGTCTAAAAATGAATCCCTAACTAAAAGGAACACACAGGATTACTGTAGATAAAAAAGGTTAAAGAAGAGAAGCTAGAAATCAGTCAATAAATGTCTTAGGGGTTAGCTTAGAGTGACTAGCCTCTGCGTGACTCTTTAAATTTTTCATGTTTGCAGCTTCCAAATTTTCCATTTTGAGAATAATACTTTCGCCTCCAAACCAGAGTGACTTGGGGACACAAAGGTAGAAGTCGATAATTTTCTTTGCCTATGTCTGAATATTTACAGTCAGAGGTAGAAAAGGAGGAGTCTGTCCCTTCTCTAGATGATGTCAATCCCCAGGTGTGGGATGTCTCCAGCCCTGGTTTAGCCATAAATGTTCCACCAGTAAAGATTTCTCTGAGACCAAGTGCTCCCTAGCCCTGGAAAAGACAATATCCCTTAAAACCAGTAGCTCTTGAGGGTCTTAAACCATTAGTTAACAAATACCGAGATACTGGAACTCGAATCAGCTGTGAGTCCCCCTGCAACACCCCAATCTTGCCCGTTCAAAAACCAGATGGATCTTATCGATTCGTCCAGGATCTAAGAGCTGTTAATGAAGCTGTGGTTCCCATCCACCCCATAGTCCCAAACCCATATACCCTCCTATCCCAAGTCCCAGGAAATGCCAAGTACTTCTCAGTCTTGGACCTTCAAGGTGCTTTCTTTTGCATTCCTCTCCATCCTGAATCCCAAAAACTCTTTGCTTTTGAGTGGCGGGACTTGGAAACAAGAGAGACCATACAACTCTCGACTGGACTCGACTACCCCAAGGGTTTAGGGACAGCCCTCATATCTTCGGGACTTCCTCGGGGAGAGAACTAAGGGAATTAACTTTAACAAACAGTAGTCTAATACAGTACGTGGATGACTTGCTCATAGCTAGGCCAGATTTTACCAGCTCTCAAATGGACACTATTTAAAACGCTAACTTTCCTGTATGAAAAGGGTTATCGAGTATCCCCCAAGTAGGCTCAGATTAGCTTAACCCAAGTAAAATACCTTGGATTTATAATTACGGAGAGAAAAAGAATGCCTGACCCCGAGGGGAGATCCCTCATCTTAAATGCCCCGTACCCCCAAACAAAACAACAGCTTAGGGGATTTTGAGGAAGGACCGGGTTTTGCAGGATCTGGATTCCTAATTATGGCAATCTGGCCAGACCCCTATATGAAAATTTAAGGGGGAAAGAGGAAGAGCCACTCGACTGGCATGAGACCTGCAAGGTGGCCTTTAATGCCCTAAAAGAGTCCATCACTACAGCCCCAGCTTTAGGCCTCCCCAACCTGGAGAAGCCTTTTAGACTCTATGTTTCTGGAAGGACAGGAACTGCTCTTGGGGTGTTAGAGCAGATGATGGGGCCCGTATAACAACCTGTGGCTTATCTCTCAAAATAACTAGATGAGGTGGCCAGAGGGTGGCCCACTTGCCTCCGGGCAGTAGCAGGCACCGCTCTTATGGTTAAGGAGGCATCTAAGCTGACCCTGGGTCAGCCCACTACAGTGTATACGCCTCACCGGGTGCAAGCAGTCTTGGAAACGAAAGGGGACAGGTGGATGACAGGAGGAAGGATCACCCAATACCAAGCCCTCCTCCTTGACACTCCAGAAATAAAGTTGAGGGTCTGCCAGACTTTAAATCCAGCAACCTTACTGCCAGATCCCCCTACCTCCCCTCTGGATCACCAATGCATACAAATCACAGACGAGTTATACTCTTCTCGCCGGGACCTATCAGAGACACCTTTATCTGACCCAGAGGAAAACTGGCACACAGATGGCAGCAGTTTTGTAGAAAAGGGAGAGAGGAAAGCAGGATATGCTGTAGCGAGCCTGGAAGAAACTAAGGAAAGTGGGTCTCTTCCCCCAGACACCTCAGCCCAGAAAGCTGAACTTTTTGCCCTGACAAGAGCTTTGGAATTAGGAGAAGGAAAGAGGATTAATGTGTGTATGGACTCTAAGTATGCTTTCCTCATTCTGCATGCCCGTGCAGCAATTTGGAATGAAAGAGGGATGCTCAGTGTCCGAAGCTCTGCTATCAAACACAAAGAGCTCATTCTCAGGCTCCTGGAGGCAGTCAAACTTCCTGCAAAATTAGCTGTCATCCACTGCAAGAGTCACCAAAAGGGGCAAGAAAAAGAGGCTCAGGGAAATAGGAAAGCTGATCAAGAGGCAGGACGAGCTGCCGGGGAAGCTACCTCTGCCACTGCTATCTGCCCCCTTTTCCCCAAGGAAACCCTGACTCCAGATTTTACCCCAGGGGGACATTCCCGATATGCTGAGCGGGGCTGGGAGATTGGGTCACATGGGTGGTTTCAGCCTGATCAGGCCCAAATAATACTCCCTGATTCTCAGGTTTAAAACATTACTAACTCCTTACATAAGAGCGCCCATTTTGGAAAAGATAATCTAGAAATCTTGCTTAAGCCTATTCTCTCCCATCCCCAGTTAGCTAAGGTTGTTAAACAGGTCACACACAATTGTGACACCTGTCTAAAAAATAACCCAAAAACCAGACCTCCTCTAATTACACCTGTCCAACATCGGGGATCATACCCAGGAGCGGACTGGCAAGTAGAATTTACAGCCATGCCCAAGACCCAAGGGTTTTCTTACTTGCTAGTCTTTATTGACACATTCACAGGATGGATCGACGCGTTCCCTTCTGAGACAGAGAGAGCTACGGAAGTCTGTAAAGCTCTGCTGAAGGATATAGTGCCTAGGTTTGGGCTGCCTCGGTCACTTCAGAGTGACAACGGGCCCTCACTTACAGCCACGATACCCCAGAACCTAGCCGCATGCTTAGGCATAAAATACCGGCTCCGCTCATCCTGGAGGCCTCAAGCTTCAGGAAAGGTAGAGAGAGCCAACCAGACTCTTAAAAGGGCTCTGGCTAAGCTATGTCAGAAACACATAATAAGTGGACACATATGCTGCCCATAGCCCTCATGAGGCTACGGACATCCCCCAAATGGCCACTATTGTTAAGTCCTTATGAAATGATGTATGGACGACCATTCTTAACTTCTGATTTGTTTCTTGACGAGGATGCCAATACACTCTTAAAACATATAATTGACCTGGGAAGGTTTCAGCAAGAACTCCAACGGTATGGAGAACAAACCACAGGAAGACTTGAAAAATCCCCAGGTAAAGCCAGGGGATCAAGTATCAGTAAAGACCTGGCAAGAAAAAGGGAGTCCAAACCAGCTGTCCGAGAAATGGACAGGCCCATATCAGGTTGTTCTAGTGACTTCAACTGCTGTAAAAGTGAAGGGTCTATCTGCCTGGGTCCACAATTCTAGAATAAAACCCTATGGCCTACAGGAGGGGGAGACAGAAACTGAGACTCCAAAGCCAGAGGACAGCTATTCCTGTGAACCTGTTGAAGATCTCAGGCTCTTGTTCAAGCAGAACCCCATCAATCCTGCCTCAGATAAGTAAAATGCATCATATGATATTCTTCCTCTTTCTAATCATATCTCCCTGTATGGCTATTGATCTCTCCCTAAACGAGGCATGTTCACTTGCAAACCACACTGCTTCTCAACTGAACCTAAGCAGCCCGGGCTGCATCTGCATTAATGACAAAGGTTGGGGGTATGTCCAACCCATCCCAGGGTATCAATATCAAAGGCCCACCCTTCCAGCCGAGCTATGGGCTGTTACTGAGCGCCCCCATGTGGTCGTAATATGGCCTTTTGGGAAAACGGGGAAAAAAAACTTCATGTCTTGGTACCAGCAACAACTGTCTCTATTTACCCCCTGGATGACATCTGCAATCCCACCTGAGCCCTTATTTTCTTTCATGACTAACATCCCCCAAGTGACCGTCCCTATCTCTCTAAAAAGCCACTCCCTAACAGGGGTGTCAGTGAGAAATCTAGACGACTCACAATGTGGGGTGACCGTCACTGTTGAAACTGATGGGAAAAACCGGGACAGACCCTGCAGCTGGGAGACGAACCGACGCCACCCCCGGCCAGCACCGGCCTGACCCGGCCCGGGGCGCTTCCCGGACCCCGAGCGGCCTGGCGAGGCTGCGGGAGCTCTGGCGGTTGTTGGGGAGGGGGGTGGCTTGAGCGGGGAGGACGACTCGGTGCCACCCCACCACCCGCCCCCCACCATCCCGTTCGCTGCTCAGGGTCACGTGGCTCCGGACGAGCGGGGCGTCGGCCCGGGGCCGCGGTCCCCGGAGCCTCCTGCGGGCTTAGGGGCAGCCCAGCCGGGGCCCCACGCGCCCATCCTGCCGGCTGTGAAAACCCCCTGGAATGCCTCAGCCCCGCCCTGTCCCCAAACCGAGGCCGGCCCTGCCCCCACGCCACAGGCCCAGCACAGGACCTTCCTGAGAGAGCGGACGAGCGACAGCCAGGCACACGGACAGGCACTCGCACGCACCCACGCCAGGTGAGACAGAGGCAGAAAGAGATGAGGGTTCAGAGAGACACCGGAAGACAGCGTGTGGGCAGGGGGGGCTTCGGACAGGATGCCGGGCAGCTTCAGAGACCACCCGTCCCTGAGCAGCAAACGGGATGGGGGCGGGGGGAGCCTGCCGAGCAGAGGCAGGCCTGCAGTGGTCCAGGTTCGGAGGGCACCTGAGATATCCGCGGTCCGCGCACCTCCCAACCCAACCCCCTGAACGCACGCCCCTCTCCAACGAAAGCTTCTCCGGAGTTTGATCACCTGAATTTCTATCCTTGTGCTCAACTGAGTGATGACAGTACATTGCACAGCTAGGTCATTTCCAAATAAATTAAGCTTAGTGTTTCACAGGACACCCGGACATGAATGCAGAGACCAGCACGGATGCATGGACACCAACCTTGGTAACTGGACAACCAATGGGAAATTACTGCCTGACTCAGGAGAGAGAAAGAAACCCGAACAGATGGAAACATTGAACAGAAACACAAACTTTGCAACTCACACCCCAATTCAATTACCGAAAAAAACAACAACACTATTACCATTTTAGAAAAACAATAGACCTCTCCATGACCTTTGGTCCGGTGAGGAATTCTTACACACAACAAAAAAAGCGACCTTTTCCAAATCGAGAATATGTTAGTTCACACATTGATTTTACATTGAAATGTGTAACAAATAAACTAAAAATCATTGACTCACTACATACGCATGGAAGTATTTTAAACATAAAATATGTTCTATAGTATTCAGGAAGCATATGGCACATCTGTAAGTGTATCAGACCCCAAACTGGAACTTAATGGAAGAGTCAGGATAGTCTTAAAATGAATCCCTAACTAAAAGGAATACACAGGATTACGTAGATCAAAAAGGTTAAAGAAGAGAAACTAGAAATCAGTCAATAAATGTTTTAGGGTTTAGCCTAGTGTGACTAGCCTTTGCGTTACTTTTTAAATTTTTCATGTGTGCATCTTCCAAATTTTCCATGCTGAGAATAATACTTTCATATCTGTTTCGAGATCAGTCTCACACTAAAGACAGTAAGAGTGGAATAAGAAATAAGAAATGCTTGGGGGGGGGGGGAAGAAATGCTTGAACTAAAGGTTGTACCGATGAAATTATTTGCAGGGCAGCCAAGGAGTCACAGATGTAGAGAACAGACTTATGGACACGGGCAGGGGGGAGGAAGGAGAGGGTGAGATGAATGCAGAGGAACATGGATACATAGTACCATACGTTAAAAGAGATGCCAATGCAATTTGCTGTATGACTCAGGGGACTCAAACAGGGGCTCTGCAACAAGCTAGAGGGGTGGAATGGGGAGGAGGAGATGGGAGAGAGGTTCAGGAGGGAGGAGACATATGTACACCTGTGGCTCATTCACGTTGATGTTTGGCAACAAAATTCTGTAAAGCAACTATCCTTCAATTGAAAGAAAAAGTCATGTTTGGACTTACCAAACAAGGTCTTGTGTACTTCTAGCATGGCCTTCTGTTTCGTGCTGCCATCCTTAATTCATTCTTCCATATCATTAAACAGACTAGTCAAGTTTTTGCCAAAAACATCTTGAGCTCCTGCATCATGCTGATCAACTGCCTTCTCTCGATCCAGTATAGAATGGAGACCAAAGAAACCTTTTGTCGTTTATTCAAGTGATTGAAGCCACTCTATGTGATTTTAAAAAATAAATGTGGATAAGACGGATATGACCAAAGCAATCTAATGACAATATCTGTGCTTCATTAAAAATCTGCAGAGAACTAGTAAATTTTTTGTTTCGTATCAGAAGAATTTTTTAAATCCACACCAACATTTCTTTCGTGTCCGCTAGCCATCTAGACAAGGAAAACTGATTTTACCAATCAATGTCCCTAGTTCTGCCCCCTCACCGTTTTTTACCCAATATGTGTTACTCAGGCAGGAGACCCTGGTTCAATTCCTGGGTCAGGAAGATCTGCTGGAGAAGGGATAGGCTACCCACTCCAGTATTAGTGGGCTTCCCTTGTGGCTCAGTTGGTAAAGAATCATTCCTCTGTACCAAGAGTAGCTCAACTCCTCTCAAAGCAAATACAGGATGGTAGTAACTATGCAGGACAAAGCTGATTCTGTATATTTATAGTACTCACTCATGAGCTTGACAGAGGTCCTAGATCTGTTACCACATTTTTTTTTTAAGTGATATCTGCATGTGCAGGTGAAAGTGGCTCAGTTCGTGCCTGACTCTTTGCAGCCCCAAGGACTATACAGTCCATGGAATTCTCTAGGCCAGAATACTGGAGTGGGTAGCCTATCCCTTCTCCAGTGGATCTTCCCGACCCAGGACTCAAAGCGGCGTCTCCTGCGTTGCAGGCAGATTCTTTAGCAACTGAGCTAATAGGGCTTCCCTGGTGGCTCAGTTGCTAAAGAATATCTGCATAACTGTCTATCGATTTGGAATTAGCAATCTGTCTGTGACCAGGGCCGGTCATAAGCAGCTTCTGTGAGAAAACAGAAGCATGTCTGCCTGACTTGCTTCTCTAGGGAGCTTTCACTGTTCTTGCGCTAGTGCACATGGCAAGTTTCTAAGTGAGAAAGTAATGGCTATTATCACAGCTGGCCACTGAGGTATTTAATGGCAGAGGCAATCCCAGCTCTGCCAAGCAGTAGCCACCACGAAATCAGCTATTGTCATTGTAGCCAAGTTCCTTGAATTTGTGGTGTTATTTGCTGTGTTCTTCAAGAAGATGCCTTCGCCCTGCCAGTAAGACATATTTCCATAACACAGCCATGAACTCAGTCGATGTGCATCCTCGAGTAAAGCCCAGCCACGATGTCTTAGAGGAGCCTCTCTGCCCATTGTCATAAGCCAGTCTAATTTTGTGTGAGACCGTGAAAACTCAGTGTCTTTATTACGCTTGTGCTTCTGACGGGAGGTCTGAGAAGGCACTTCTGAAGGTTTATTCCTACCAGTCGTTGTCATATTTATCGAGTCTTTATTTGATATTTTTTCTTATTTTTTACTTCTACCAGTTTCTTGCTACGAACCCGTCTACCTCCACCCTCGTGCACACACGGTCAGTCATGGAATCCCATGGACTTCAGCCCGCCAGACTCCTCTGCCCATGGATTTTTCCAGGCAAGAATACTGGAGTGGGTTGCCATTTCCTTCTCCATGTATGGAGTCTTTAAAGATTCCATCACTGAGGTGTTGCTTCTCTACTTGTACATGCCCTTCCTCCCTAAGTGCAGTAGAAGTCATCCCCACTTCCCAACATGTCTGTCTTCCGTCCTCTGGAGTATATATTGCTTGAGCTCACCACAGCGTCACGATATTCTAGAAACCCTTCTGATTGCAGTCTCTTTGGGAAGTTACAAGTGCTTCAAACCTCAGAATTTTACAAAGCACTTTTTACGACCTCAGCTGAAAGGGAAGTCAACACTCAGTTACAGTCACAGGCTTCCATGGCCTGGACTTGATTATGGGCTGTGCTTTCATAATCATCGTGTTTCTGATACCAACTAAGATGTCACTGAGAAATTTTTTTCTTTCTCATCATTGTATCTTTCATGTTTATTTAGATATATTATGGGTTTTCCTATATATCTTCCCTTCGGGATGAGGTTGTGAAGTCAGTAGAACTTACTACAACTGATTTCCAGTTAGCTGTGTTAGGACAGGAAAAAGAATGGCCAGCTGCTGGATTCTTAAGATTATGTATGAAAATATGATTCGTTTTACTGTGTGATGTCATCCGATTCTAACTTTCTGAAGTAGGCATTCAGAAAAATAAAAAAAAATCGCCTAACTACTAGGCGGTCTCCCATCCAAGTACTGACCAGGCCAGACCTGCTCAGTTTCCCAGATCAGAGGAGAGAGGGCACGTTCAGGGTGTTATGGCCTTAGACCGAGGCGGCTGCCAGGCGCCCCAGGAGCCCCGCGTTGCGCCTCCCTTGCGGTCTGACCTGCTGGTCAGGCCTGGGGCTGCAGTACTCCAGCGGGCGCGCGCTGCACTTGAGCCGCACGACCCGCGACTGGACTCCGGCTGGCCAGAGCCTGCAGCTTGGCGGCCTGCGGAGGGCGTCCTCGCTCCGCACACCGCGAGCCCAGGCCAGCACGCGTCTGGGTCGGCCTGCAGGGGCCTGGCTTGCCTGCGGAACCTGGGGTGGGGGGAGGGGGGGTGGGCAGAGCAGCGAGGACATCTCGGTGCCCCCTCACCCCCTGTCACCCACCATCCCGTTCGCTGCTCAGGGTCAGGACGAGCGGGGCTTCGGCCCGGGTCCACGGTCCCCGCAGCCTCCTGGGGCTTAGGGGCAGCCCAGCCGGAGTCCCAGGCGCCCGTCCTGCCGGCTGCGCAAACCCCCTGGAGCGCCTCAGCCCCGCCTTTTCGCCCTACGGAGGCCCGCCCTGTCCCCACGCCGCGGGCCCAGCACAGGACCTTCCTGGGAGAGCAGACGAGCGACAGCCAGGGACACGGACAGGCACTCGCACGCACCGACGCCAGGTGAGACAGAGGCAGAAAGAGTCGAGGGTTCAGAGAGAGACTGGAAGACAGCGTGTGGGCAGGGGGGGCCTCGGGCAGGATGCCGGGCAGCTGCAGAGACCACCCGGCCCTGAGCAGCCAAAGCGATGGGGGCGGGGTGAGGCCACTGAGCAGCGGCGGACCTGGAGAGGCCCAGGGTGGGAGGACACCTGAGATCTCCGCGCTCCGCTCTCCGCCCCCCTCCACCCAACCCCCTGCACACATGCCACGCCGGGGAGCTCTGACACTAGCTTCTCTGGAGTTTTGTCACTTGAATTTCTCTCCCTCTGCTCAACTGAGTGATGACAGTGTATTGAACAGCTAGATCATTTTCAAATAAATTAAGCTTAGTGTTTCACAGGACACCCGGACATGTATGGAGAGACCAGCACGGATGCATGGACACCAACCTTGGTAACTGGACAACCAATGGGAAATTACTGTCTGACTCAGGAGAGAGAAAGAAACCCGAACAGATGGAATGAAATGAACAGAAACACAAGCTTTGCAACTCACACCCTAATTCAATTACCAGAAAATAAACAACACTATAACCAGTTTAGAAAACAATAGACTTCTCCATGACCTTTGGTCGGGTGAGGAGTTCAAACACACACCAAAAAAATGCCAACTTTTCCAAGTCGTGAATATGTTAGTTCACACATTGACTTTTACATTGAAATGTGTAACAAATAAACTTAAAATCATTGACTCACTACATAAACATGGAAGTATTTTAAACATAAAATATGTTCTATAGTATTCAGGAAGCACTTGGCACATCTCTAAGTGTATCAGACCCAAAACTGGAACGTAGTGGAAGAGTCAGGATAGTCTAAAAATGAATCCCTAACTAAAAGGAACACACAGGATTACTGTAGATAAAAAAGGTTAAAGAAGAGAAGCTAGAAATCAGTCAATAAATGTCTTAGGGGTTAGCTTAGAGTGACTAGCCTCTGCGTGACTCTTTAAATTTTTCATGTTTGCAGCTTCCAAATTTTCCATAGTGAGAATAATACTTTCGCCTCCAAACCAGAGTGACTTGGGACGCAAAGGTAGAAGTCGATAATTTTCTTTGCCTATGTCTGAATATTTACAGTCAGAGGTAGAAAAGGAGGAGTCTGTCCCTTGTCTAGATGAGGTCAATCCCCAGGTGTGGGATGTCTCCAGCCCTGGTTTAGCCATAAATGTTCCACCAGTAAAGATTTCTCTGAGACCAAATGCTCCCTAGCCCTGGAAAAGACAATATCCCTTAAAACCAGAAGCTCTTGAGGGTCTTAGACCATTAGTTAACAAATACCGAGATACTGGAACTCGAATCAGCTATGAGTCCCCCTGCAACACCCCAATCTTGCCCGTTCAAAAACCAGATGGATCTTATCGATTCGTCCAGGATCTAAGAGCTGTTAATGAAGCTGTGGTTCCCATCCACCCCATAGTCCCAAACCCATATACCCTCCTATCCCAAGTCCCAGGAAATGCCAAGTACTTCTCAGTCTTGGACCTTCAAGGTGCTTTCTTTTGCATTCCTCTCCATCCTGATTCCCCAAAACTCTTTGCTTTTGAGTGGCGGGACTTGGAAACAAGAGAGACCATACAACTCTCGACTGGACTCGACTACCCCAAGGGTTTAGGGACAGCCCTCATATCTTCGGGACTTCCTCGGGGAGAGAACTAAGGGAATTAACTTTAACAAACTGTAGTCTAATACAGTATGTGGATGACTTGCTCATAGCTAGGCCAGATTTTACCAGCTCTCAAATGGACACTATTTAAAACGCTAACTTTCCTGTATGAAAAGGGTGATCGAGTATCCCCCAAGTAGGCTCAGATTAGCTTAACTCAAGTAAAATACCTTGGATTTATAATTATGGAGAGGAAAAGAATTCCTGACCCCGAGGGGAGATCCCTCATCTTAAATACCCCGTACCCCCAAACAAAACAACAGCTTAGGGGATTTTTAGGAAGGACCGGGTTTTGCAGGATCTGGGTTCCTAATTATGGCAATCTGGTCAGACACCTATATGAAAATTTAAGGGGGACAGAGGAAGAGCCACTCGACTGGCATGAGACATGCAAGGTGGCCTTTAATGCCCTAAAAGAGTCCATCACTACAGCCCCAGCTTTAGGCCTCCCCAACCTGGAGAAGCCTTTTAGACTCTATGTTACTGGAAGGACAGGAACTGCTCTTGGGGTCTTAGGGCAGATGATGGGGCCCGTATTACAACCTGTGGGTTATCTCTCAAAATAACTAGATGAGGTGGCCAGAGGGTGGCCCACTTGACTCCGGGCAGTAGCAGCCACCGCTCTTATGGTTAAGGAGGCATCTAAGCTGACCCTGGGTCAGCCCAACACAGTTTATACACCTCACTGGGTGCAAGCAGTCTTGGAAACGAAAGGGGACAGGTGGATGACAGGGGGAAGGATCACCCAATACCAAGCCCTCCTCCTTGACACTCCAGAAATAAAGTTGAGGGTCTGCCAGACTTTAAATCCAGCAACCTTACTGCCAGATCCCCCTACCTCCCCTCTGGATCACCAATGCATACAAATCACAGACGAGTTATACTCTTCTCGCCGGGACCTATCAGAGACACCTTTATCTGACCCAGAGGAAAACTGGCACACAGATGGCAGCAGTTTTGTAGAAAAGGGAGAGAGGAAAGCAGGATATGCTGTAGCGAGCCTGGAAGAAACTAAGGAAAGTGGGTCTCTTCCCCCAGACACCTCAGCCCAGAAAGCTGAACTTTTTGCCCTGACAAGAGCTTTGGAGTTAGGAGAAGGAAAGAGGATTAATGTGTGTATGGACTCTAAGTATGCTTTCCTCATTCTGCATGCCCGTGCAGCAATTTGGAAAGAAAGAGGGATGCTCAGTGCCCGAAGCTCTGCTATTAAACACAAAGAGCTCATTCTCAGGCTCCTGGAGGCAGTCAAACTTCCTGCAAAATTAGCTGTCATCCACTGCAAGAGTCACCAAAAGGGGCAAGAAAAAGAGGCTCAGGAAAATAGGAAAGCTGATCAAGAGGCAGGACGAGCTGCCGGGGAAGCTACCTCTGCCACTGCTATCTGCCCCTTTTCCCCAAGGAAACCCTGACTCCAGATTTTACCCCAGGGGGACATTCCCGATATGCTGAGCGGGGCTGGGAGATTGGGTCACATGGGTGGTTTCAGCCTGATCAGGCCCAAATAATACTCCCTGATTCTCAGGTTTAAAACATTACTAATTCGTTACATAAGAGCGCCCATTTTGGAAAAGATAATCTAGAAATCTTCCTTAAGCCTATTCTCTCCCATCCGCAGTTAGCTAAGGTTGTTAAACAGGTCACACAAAATTGTGACACCTGTCTAAAAAATAACCCAAAAACCAGACCTCCTCTAATTACACCTGTCCAACATCGGGGATCATACCCAGGAGCGGACTGGCAAGTAGAATTTACAGCCATGCCCAAGACCCAAGGGTTTTCTTACTTGCTAGTCTTTATTGACACATTCACAGGATGGATCGACGCGTTCCCTACTGAGACAGAGAGAGCTACAGAAGTCTGTAAAGCTCTGCTGAAGGAGATAGTGCCTAGGTTTGGGCTGCCTCGGTCACTTCAGAGTGACAACGGGCCCTCACTTACAGCCACGATACCCCAGAACCTAGCCGCATGCTTAGGCATAAAATACCAGCTCCGCTCATCCTGGAGGCCTCAAGCTTCAGGAAAGGTAGAGAGAGCCAACCAGACTCTTAAAATGGCTCTGGCTAAGCTATGTCAAGAAAGACATAATAAGTGGACACATATGCTGCCCATAGCCCTCATGAGGCTACGGACATCCCCCAAACGGCCACTATTGTTAAGTGCTTATGAAATGATGTATGGACGACCATTCTTAACTTCTGATTTGTTTGTTGACGAGGATGCCAATACACTCTTAAAACATATAATTGACCTGGGAAGGTTTCCGCAAGAACTCCAGCGGTATGGAGAACAAACCACAAGAAGACTTGAAAAATCCCCAGGTAAAGCCAGGGGATCAGTATCAGTAAAGACCTGGCGAGAAAAAGAGAGTCCAAACCAGCTGTCCGAGAAATGGACAGGGCCATATCAGGTTGTTCTAGTGACTTCAACTGCTGTAAAAGTGAAGGGTCTATCTGCCTGGTTCCACAATTCTAGAATAATACCCTATGGCCTACAGGAGCAGGAGACAGAATCTGAGACTCCAAAGCCAGAGGACAGCTATTCCTGTGAACCTGTTGAAGATCTCAGGCTCTTGTTCAAGCAGAACCCCATCAATCCTGCCTCAGATAAGTAAAATGCATCATATGATGTTCTTCCTCTTTCTAATCATATCTCCCTGTATGGCTATTGATCTCTCCCTAAACGAGGCATGTTCACTTGCAAACCACACTGCTTCTCAACTGAACCTAAGCAGCCCGGGCTGCATCTGCATTAATGACAAAGGTTGGGGGTATGTCCAACCCATCCCAGGGTATCAATATCAAAGGCCCACCCTTCCAGCTGAGCTATGGGCTGTTACTCAGCGCCCCCATGTGGTCGTAATATGGCCTTTTGGGAAAAGGGGGAAAAAAAACTTCATGTCTTGGTACCAGCAACAACTGTCTCTATTTACCCCCTGGATGACATCTGCAATCCCACCTGAGCCCTTATTTTCTCTCATGACTAACATCCCCCAAGTGACCTTCCCTATCTCTCTAAAAAGCCACTCCCTAACAGGGGTGTCAGTGAGAAATCTAGACGACTCACAATGTGGGGTGACCATCACTGTTGAAACTGATGGGAAAAACCGGGACAGGCCCTGCAGCTGGGAGACCAGCCGACACCACCCCCGGCCAGCACGCGCCTGGCCCGGCCCGGGGCGCTTCCCGGACCCCGAGCGGCCTGGCGAGGCTGCGGGAGCTCTGGCGGGGGTTGGGGAGGGGCGTGGCTTGAGCGGGGAGGACGTCTCCGTGCCCCCCCACCCCCCACCATCCCGTTCGCTGCTCAGGGTCACGCGGCTCCGGACTAGGGGGGCGTCGGCCCGGGGCCGCGGTCCCCGGAGCCTCCTGCGGGCTTTGGGGCAGCCCAGCCGGGGCCCCAGGCGCCCATCCTGCCGGCTGTGCAAACCCCCTGGAGTGCCTCAGCCCCGCCCTGTCCCCAAACCGAGGCCCGCCCTGCCCCCACGCCACGGGCCCAGCACAGGACCTTCCTGAGAGAGCGGACGAGTGACAGCCAGGCACACGGACAGGCACTCGCACGCTCCCACGCCAGGTGAGACAGAGGCAGAAAGAGACGAGGGTTCAGAGAGACACCGGAAGACAGCGTGTGGGCAGGGGGGGCATCGGGCAGGATGCCGGGCAGCTGCAGAGACCACCCGGCCCTGAACAGCAAACGCTATGGGGGCGTGGGGAGGCTGCCAAGCATAGCAGGCCTGGAGAGGCCCAGGTTGGGAGGGCACCTGAGATATCCGCGGTCCGCGCCCCTCCCACCCCAACCCCATGAACGCACGCCCCACTCCGACAAAAGTTTCTCCGGAGTTTGATCACCTGAATTTCTACCCTTGTGCTCAACTGAGTGATGACAGTATATTGCACAGCTAGGTCATTTCCAAATAAATTAAGCTTCGTGTTTCACAGGACACCCGGACATGAATGCAGAGACCAGCACAGATGCATGGACACCAACCTTGGTAACTGGACAACCAATGGGAAATTACTGTCTGACTCAGGAGAGAGAAAGAAAGCGGAACAGATGGAAAAAATGAACAGAAACACAAACTTTGCAACTCAGACCCCAATTCAATTACCGAAAAAAACAACAACACTATAACCATTTTAGAAAAACAATAGACCTCTCCATGACCTTTGGTCCAGTGAGGAATTCTTACACACAACAAAAAAAGCCACCTTTTCCAAATCGAGAATATCTTAGTTTACACATTGATTTTACATTGAAATGTGTAACAAATAAACTTAAAATCATTGACTCACTACATACGCATGGAAGTATTTTAAACATAAAATATGTTCTATAGTATTCAGGAAGCACTTGGCACATCTGTCAGTGTATCAGACCCCAAACTGGAACTTAATGGAAGATTCAGGATAGTCTAAAAATGAATCCCTAACTAAAAGGAATACACAGGATTACGTAGATCAAAAAGTTTAAAGAAGAGAAACTAGAAATCAGTCAATAAATGTTTTAGGGGTTAGCCTAGAGTGACTAGCCTCTGCGTTACTTTTTAAATTTTTCATGTTTGCATCTTCCCAATATTCCATGCTGAGAATAATACTTTCATATCAGTTTTGAGATCAGTCTCACACTAAAGACAGTAAGAGTGGAATAAGAAATAAGAAATGCTTGGGGGGGGGGGGGAAGAAATGCTTGAACTAAAGGTGGTACTGATGAAATTATTTGCAGGGCAGCCAAGGAGTCACAGATGTAGAGAACAGACTTATGGACACGGGCAGGGGGGAGGAAGGAGAGGGTGAGATGAATGCAGAGGAACATGGATACATAGTACCATACGTTAAAAGAGATGCCAATGCAATTTGCTGTATGACTCAGGGGACTCAAACAGGGGCTCTGCAACAAGCTAGAGGGGTGGAACGGGGAGGAGGAGATGGGAGAGAGGTTCAGGAGGGAGGAGACATATGTACACCTGTGGCTCATTCACGTTGATGTTTGGCAACAAAATTCTGTAAAGCAACTATCCTTCAATTGAAAGAAAAAGTCATGTTTGGACTTACCAAACAAGGTCTTGTGTACTTCTAGCATGGCCTTCTGTTTCGTGCTGCCATCCTTAATTCATTCTTCCATATCATTAAACAGACTAGTCAAGTTTTTGCCAAAAACATCTTGAGCTCCTGCATCATGCTGATCAACTGCCTTCTCTCGATCCAGTATAGAATGGAGACCAAAGAAACCTTTTGTCGTTTATTCAAGTGATTGAAGCCACTCTATGTGATTTTAAAAAATAAATGTGGATAAGACGGATATGACCAAAGCAATCTAATGACAATATCTGTGCTTCATTAAAGACTTCTGCAGAGAACTAGTACATTTTTTGTATAGTATCGGAAGAATTTTTTAAATCCACACCAACATTTCTTTCACCTCCGCTAGCCATCTAGACAAGGAAAACTGATTTTACCAATCAATGTCCCTAGTTCTGCTCCCTCACCGATTTTTACCCAATATGTGTTACTCAGGCAGGAGACCCTGGTTCAATTCCTGGGTCAGGAAGATCCGCTGGAGAAGGGATAGGCTACCCACTCCAGTATTAGTGGGCTTCCCTTGTAGCTCAGTTGGTAAAGAATCATTACTCTGTACCAAGAGTAGCTCAACTCCTCTCAAAGCAAATACAGGATGGTAGTAACTATGCAGGACAAAGCTGATTCTGTACATTTAAACTACTTGCTCATGAGCTTGACAGAGGTTCTAGATCTGTTACCACATTTTTTTTTTTAAGTGATATCCGCATGTGCAGGTGAAAGTGGCTCAGTTTGTGCCTGACTCTTTGAGGCCCCAAGGACTACACAGTCCATGGAATTCTCTAGGTCAGAATACTAGGAGTGGGTAGCCTATCCCTTCTCCAGGGGATCTTCCTGACCCAGGACTCAAAGCGGGGTCTCCTGCGTTCCAGGCAGATTCTTTAGCAACTGAGCTAGTAGGGCTTCCCTGGTGGCTCAGTTGCTAAAGAATATCTGCATAACTGTCTATCGATTTGGAATTAGAAATCTGTCTGTGACCAGGGCCGGTCATACGCAGCTTCTCTGAGAAAACAGAAGCATGACTGCCTGACTTGCTTCTCTGGGGAGCTTTCACTGTTCTTGCGCTAGTGCACATGGCAAGTTTCTAAGTGAGAAAGTAATGGCTATTATCACAGCTGGCCACTGAGGTACTTAATGGCAGAGGCAATCCCAGCTCTGCCAAGCAGTAGCCATCACGAAATCAGCTATTGTCATTGTAGCCAAGTTCCTTGAATTTGTGGTGTTATTTGCTGTGTTCTTCAAGAAGATGCCTTCGCCCTGCCAGTAAGACATATTTCCATAACGCACAGCCATGCACTCAATCGATGTGCATCCTCCAGTAAATCCCAGCCCCGATGTCCTAGAGCTGGGAGATTGGGTCACATGGGTGGTTTCAGCCTGATCAGGCCCAAATAATACTCCCTGATTCTCAGGTTTAAAAAATTACTAACACCTTACATAAGAGCACCCATTTTGGAAGACATAATCTAGAAATCGTCCTTAAGTCTATGCTCTACCATCCCCAGTTAGCTAAGGTTGTTAAACAGGTCACACAAAATTGTGACACCTGTCTAAAAAATAACCCAAAAACCAGACCACCTCTAATTACACCTGTCCAACATCCGGGATCATACCCAGGAGAGGACTGGCAAGTAGAATTTACAGCCATGCCAAAGACCCAAGGGTTTTCTTATTTGCTAGTCTTTATTAACACATTCACAGGATGGATCGAAGTGTTCCCTACTGAGACAGAGAGAGCTACAGAAGTCTGTAAAGCTCTGCTGAAGGAGATAGTGCCTAGGTGTGTGCTGCCTCGGTCACTTCAGAGTGACAATGCGCCCTCATTTACAGCCACGATATCCCAGAACCTAGCCGCATGCTTAGGCATAAAATACCGGCTCCGCTCATCCTGGAGGCCTCAAGCTTCAGGAAAGGTAGAGAGAGCCAACCAGACTCTTAAAAGGGCTCTGGCTAAGCTATGTCAAGAAACACATAATAAGTGGACACATAGGCTACCCATAGCCCTCATGAGGGTACGGACATCCCCCAAACGGCCACTATTCTTAATTCCTTATGAAATGATGTATCTAGGTCCATTCTTAACTTCTGATTTGTTTTTTGACGAGGATGCCAATACACTCTTAAAACATATAATTGACCTGGGAAGGTTTCAACAAGAACTCCAACGGTATGGAGAACAGGTCCTCCCTAAACCACAGGAAGACTTGAAAAATCCCCAGGTAAAGCCAGGTGATCAAGTATCAGGAAAGACCTGGCAAGAAAAAGGGAGTCCAAACCAGCTGTCCGAGAAATGGCAGGGCCATATCAGGTTGTTCTAGTGACTTCAACTGCTGTAAAAGTGAAATGTCTATCTGCCTGGGTCCACAATTCTAGAATAAAACCCTATGGCCTACAGGAGGGGGAGACAGAAACTGAGACTCCAAAGCCAGAGGACAGCTATTCCTGTGAACCTGTTGAAGATCTCAGGCTCTTGTTCAATCAGAACCCCATCAATCCTGCCTCAGATAAGTAAAATGCATCATATGATGTTCTTCCTCTTTCTAATCATATCTCCCTGTATGGCTATTGATCTCTCCCTAAACGAGGTATGTTCACTTGCAAACCACACTGCTTCTCAACTCAACCTAACCAGCCCGTGCTGGATTTGCATTAATAGCAAAGCTTGGGGGTATGGCTTCTTCCCTCAAGCCTCATGAATCAGTCTCTGCTACCTTCAAACTCTTCTGCAGCTGCCTCACCTCTCTCACCCTTCAGAGAACTGAAGAGACTTATGAAAGTTTTAAGGCTTCCCTTGTAGCTCAGTCGGTAAATCTGCCCTCAATGCGGGAGACCCGAGTTCAATCCCTGTGTCATGAAGATCCACTGGAGAAGGAAATGCCAACCACTCCCAGTACTCTTGTCCGGAGAATCCCACAGACATAGGAGCCTGGCAGGCCACTGTCCATGGGGTTGCAGAGAGTCAGATGCGACTTATTGACTAAATCATCATCAGGGTTTGCTCAAGATTTGGCTTTGGCTTAAGGGTCATTCAAACTTTTTCCGCATCATCAATAAGGTTGTTTCACTTTCTTATTATTCCTGTGTTCACGAAATAGCCCTTTTACTTTCAAGAACTTTTCTTTTGCACTCACAACTTGACTAACCAGCACAGAGTTCTAGTTGTCAGCCTATCTTGGCTGTCAACACACTTTCCTCACTAAGCTCATAATCATTTATATCTTTTGGTTTCAAGTAAGAGATACGCAACTCTTCCTTTCACTTGAACACCTGGTGCCTCAGATGGTAAAGAATCTGACCCAATGCAGTAGGCTGGGGTTTGATCCCTTGGTCAGGAGGATCCCCCAGAGAGGGAAATGGCAACCCACTCCAGTATTCTTACCTGCAGAACTCCATGGACAGAGAAGCCTGGCGAGCTACAATCCAGGGGTCACAAAGAGTTGGATACAACTGAGTGACAAACACACATACACTCAGAGGCCACTGCAGGGTTATTAACTGCCCTAATTTCAATACTGCTGAGTCTCACGGAATAGGGAGACTTGAGGAGAAGGAGAGAGATAGGGAATGGCTGGCTGGTGGGGCAGTCAGAACACACATATTTTACTAAGATCACTGCACTATCTCCTGTGGGCACGGTTCATGGTTACAATTAATTACAAACTCCGAAACAATGACAACAGTATTATCAAAAGTCACCGATCACAGCTCACTCTAAGAAATAACAATGAAAAAGTGTGAAATACTGCGAGAATCACCAAACTGACACAGAGACCCAGAGTGTGCAAATGCTACTGGAAAGATGACGGACACCCTCAGTGCAGGGCTGCCGCAGAACTTCAGTTTCCAAAAACTGAATTTGCAGGTACAATAAAACACGGTCTACTTGTATGCTAAAGTATCGACAATGGGCATTTTGTCAAACAGTTTAAGAAAAGAGAAGTTCTTTGTACTGCAATTGTAATTTTTCTCCAAGTCTGAGATTGTTTCAAAACAAAAGTAAACAAAAATACAAACAGAGACACACAAACATACATATATACAGGGAGTCTTCACTTTTGCAACTAGTGTTAACTGAAATTTGCGTACATCAGAATCCTGACTTCATAAGTGCACAACTCCAGAACAGGCATGGCAGTTTGCTACAGTGTGGAAATTGAGAGTTTTTTAAAAATATAAAAAATTTTAACAAGATTTTGTACACTTAATTTCTACACTGAAGTATTTTCTACCTAATTTTATACAGAAATGTCACACACATAAAACTGTTAATAAAATCAGAGGTTTCAAAAACAAAGAAAAATGTTCTATTTCTTAAACTAGAGTAATGTTTTATTATTATTCTTCAGAATTTAGTTAAAAAGTAGTCTTTTCAAACCATTCAAAATTTTATAAATGACAATTAAAATTAACCTTAAAACCTTGCACTGGCTCTGGAAAAGACACTTCCATTTGGGAATGATATCTCTGTCCAAAGATTCCTTTTCCCTTTTAACTACTATTTCCATCATTAATGGCAAGATCATACAATTCTTCCTTCAGTGTTTGGAAGAAATGATCATGAAGATACTAAATGAAAACTGCAAGGTCCAAATCAGAGTATGTTGTGTCTATAAAAGGAGAAGCCAAAAGAATATATATATATAATCATTTGTGAAGACACAGAAGTTATCCAAAAGAATACATTTAGAAACTAAGGAATGGACATGGATGGCTGGCAGACAGAGACTGGACGGACACTTTTACTGTTATCCTTCTGTTCTTCTACACTGTCCTGTGGGACTTTCCTAGTGGTCCAGTGGTCCAGAATATGCCACTCAGTAGGGGATACAGGTTCAATCCCTGGTCTTGGGAGGTTCCACAGGGCAGCTAAGCCTGTGTGCCAGAACTAACGAAGCCCTCGAGCCCATGCTCTGCAACAAGAGGAGCCGCCGCAGAGAGGGGCCCGCGTCCCACAGCTGAAGAGCAGCCCCAGATAGTAATCCCCACTTGCTGCAACTGGAGAAAGCCTGTACATGGTGAAGACCTCATACTGCCGTATATACATAAGTAAATTCTTAAATGTGTTAAGTAGGTAAGTAAATAAATTATACTTTGTGAAGAAAATCTACTCAGAAAAAAAAAGGTCCGATTTAAAAAAAAAAAACAAAACACTTCAGACTAAGCAGATAGAACAAACTAAGCAAACTCACGCCATTGACTAGTAACTTTTTCAAATGAAATAATAATAAAAAATCAATTTTTACACTAAGGCTGTCAAAAACTACATATATTTCAAATAATTTCATGTGATAAGGCCAACTTAAAGGCAAATTTTATCAAAAATAGAACTGGAATCTTCATTTAACTTCAAAAGCTAAGAAAGAAACTTTCAGATTTTTCCTAATTTATGTCTTAACATTTCAAAGACAGCATCCTTGAAGTTTAATACATGTTCTTGCCAATGTACACTCAGAAATATAACCAATCACATTTTCACGACATCTGTGTCTTTACACAGATGACGTGATTCAGAAAAATTAAAATTGTCAGAGAGAGATTATTGGAGTTGTTCAAGTTATCAAACTAGACACTTAACAAGTCTCTGTCTGGAATCTGGGGCCCACTGATCAATCCCCATACCACGCTTTCCCCAATCCATGCATGAGGTAGTTTAAAAACATCAGAAACAAGCTTACAGAACACTTACTGACACTAAACCCAACCCTTCAAATCCAGCAGTGTGCAAGGCTTCACTCTCTGCATGTACTATGGATTAAGATAAAATGCCAGATATTAAATATGCAGGTTGGTTACCCAACTCCTTAGTTTTCATTGTTTCTAATCCACTATTTTTTGAAAGCCAATATATGAACATAGTTAGGCACTAGGTGATACAGAGAAGAAAGTGTCCCTGGCATGACCCAAGTATTGTGATCACAGTCAAACAAAACCATGAGAGAAATGTGTTAAATGTCTACAAAAGGTGTAGCCCTAAGATACAGGAAGAACGTAAAGAGTATTCTGGAAAAGAATGAAAGAAGTCGTCAATAGATCAGCTGAATAAAATCAATTGGTACAGCAATAAAACAGATTCAGGTTCTAGAGACGACCCTGTTGAGAACACTTACAAAGGTTATCTTTTGTTTGGAAAGGCTATGGCCGAGCAATTACGAGTTACAAGGAAAGAAGTTCCCAAGGACTTCAGTGCCCCAACCAAAACCTTATGAATCATTAAAAAAAAAAAAAAAAAATGCTAGCACAGAACACAACCTCGGAATGTGCAAGAAAGGTTCCAACCAACATTATTTGGAATGACACAACTACAATTCTACTGGGCAAGTACCTTTCAATGCAAGGAAAGAAACTGAAGAAATAAATAAAAGAAATTAACTAATATATAAATATCTTACAGACTCAAATCCTTAGTACCAGTATTTATGATGCTTTACATATTTATATATTTGTAACGTAAAACAATTCTGACTATTAGCGTAAAATATCAGCCCTATAATTTCAATTTAAAACAGAATTAACAGCTAACCTAGACTTGTAATTTTAATTTGAATTTCACTATAAATAGTACTGAAACTTAAGAAATTAATATGTACCATGCTTGTAAGTTTATTAAATGTTTTAAGATTTACCATAACATTTGTGAAGGTTTGTCTGAAAACTGAACTACTTACCAAATAGTGAATATATTAAGTTATTTAAACAGTTTTTTAAAGTTTTAAATATGTATGTAAAAGGGATGCAATATAGTTTAAGTCTCCTTTTAAAATGATTCCCTAAACTTACTATATGTATCTAAAAAGATTTGTTAAGTTGAACTTTAAAATTTAAGGGAAATTTGGGGTTTAAAATGTAACTTTGATAAACTACATACTAATTCTTTAAAACCAAAGGAGCTTCCAAATAATTATTTCTGTTTAGAAAAACCCACCTTCAAGGATACAAAATCCTACTTAACTCTTATTAATCCTTCAGTATCTACGTAAAATTCTTCCTTTTCCATGAAGTCTTTCCTCTTTTTCCTTTTACCCTATACTAGGCAAAAAGAAAATAAATGTGTCTCTATCATTCAAACTGCTAATTTATTCTATTCTAGTGGCATAACTTTATGAAAACTCTTCTTTCAGGAATCCACATCGCCTATCCAAGGGTCACACGCACTTTCAGAACAGGGACTGTGCTTTATACTGCTCTCAACCTCTAGAAACATCTTACACAAGGCAACGCTAGCACACAGTAACTATTGGCGGTGGATGAACTGAATTCTAACAATCTTCCATGCCTTTCCAAATGGACCATTACCTCTGTTATGTCCCAATGGTGTGAAAACTGATCCAAGTCAGTGAGGTAAAGTAGCACGGGAGAAAGCTGCGTCTGGATGACATGGGGCACTCCTCAAAGGCTCTGAAGCCAAGTCAGTTCCTCTTTTGAAAACCCTAATTTGAGTATAAAGAAATCCAATTTAAAATAAATCACAAAGCAAGTAACATTCTTAAGTAATTTTTAAAAAATAGACATGTATCTTCAAGTTAAATTCTTCAAGCTAACAAGCTATTTTCTCTGAATTTCTGTACTTTATGTATTATTTTAAAAAATGAAATGCCAGCGATGTAGTAAAATTCATATAATTATGTACACAAAGATTTGACCTGAATCAAATGTGTAATACATCAAGAAACAATATTATATCCCTTAAACTGAGGGCTTTGCCACCTTTATACTTAAATAAGTGTGAAAGACATAATCATTCTAATTAATGTCAGGTTTAAAAAAGCAAATGAACAAGAAAAACAATATGCTCCTTCATACATATACCAAACTCTGTATTCTTACATAATAGCCTTTCAAGTGTCTTAAAACTACTCCATCCCCCCTAAGTCTATTTCTTCAACAATTACTGTGTACTTCCTTCTACCTATTCCATATAATAAGATTTCTGATTCTCTTACCACCTCTATTACACCTAGTCTGACCTATACAAACAACTTGCCCAAGTCCCACCTGAAAGACAGCTCTTAGAATGATCAGAATACGAGCACAATGTGGTCTGACCCTAGCTACCTGCTTTGATGTTTTCAGGTCACTGTACTTCCATGAACATGCCCTAAAGAGCCATCATCTAATTTGGAAGCCATATCACACTCCTGGCTGATTCCTAATGAGTTTCCTAAAACCACTAAACCCTTTGACAGGTACTACTAATTAAAACATAAAGCCCTCACATCCATCTCAAACGCATACATCCAAAACTATCAAACAAACATGTACAAGTCTACTTGTTACTTGTTTCTTTTATATAATATTTATCTTGCTACATTCAGCTCCTTATCAGAACTTTTCAAGCTCTTTTTGGATTCTGACAACATATTTCAATAAGTCTCTTAATTTTAAGTCTTCAGAAAATTTCAAACACTGTCATCTTTATCATCCAGTTACAAAACAAAACTACCAAAGACAGTATGATCATTTAAAACAACAGTAATAATACTTACTAATCTAACACATCAAGACTCATTTTACTAATTTTTCTCTGACATCAATGGAAAGCAAAATATGGCTAATTAAAATGTGATGTTTTTCCTAACACACCGAACATGTTAAACATGCTTAAAATGGATATTCTGTTCCCCATCTTATTAAGCTATGCAGTGAGGTCCAAAACTTAGACCCAAACAGGTAAGACAGTAAATCTCAGGAGAATTTTCATACTCGGTTCTTTTCCTTTCCTTAACTTGGTGGATCAGGGCAGTTACCTGTAAGTGTTGAAAATAAGAAGCTGAAATAGTCCTCATTACTGATGTTTAACTGATCACTTCCATTCCATTCTTTCACTGAAGACTTCCATCCAGAAAATGATGATCTACAATAAACAATGGAGACCTAGTACTAGAAGTGACCAAATTGAAGACTCAGGAATAAAGCACAGAATATATGACTATTCTTTATGGAATACAAGTATAATTTAAGAGCTCAGTCAAAAATCCGTAGCATGTATCATCTTTACACGTAAGGGGGTTCAAGTATCGTAATATGGAAAATATAATTTCTAACATATGTTTATGTAAAGTTTCCTTGAAAAGCATAACCAGCCCACTTATATGGTACAACTGGAAAATTTTTCCACACCACTCAAAACTCAGTTTCAAGGAGCCAAGGTGAAGTTCTGCTTTTCAGTAGTAGGTTCAGCTGCTATGTATTTACTACCTCATCTTCATTTAAAAAAAAAAAAAAAGTCTTACCTTGTTTATATGAATGAGCTAAGTTTAAACAAGCTCCTGCTTCCTACCTAAACCAAAGCATCTTAACTAGGTAAAGAATACTTCAATTTAAAGCCACTCTGCAATAACTATGCACTCCTATACTTTGCGAGGCTTTATAACTAGTCTACGTCACAATACTGCAGCTAAAGTATTGGTAGTGGACTTAAGGGAATAGCTAAACATAAAGCAGCTTCTCATTAAATGAAGATTATCTGGTTCCTGCTATGAGATCAGTTTCCAGTGATACCTTTAAAAACTCTCCTCAAAGTAAGACTAAGAAGGAATACAGCAAATGTCAGCCATGAATACAGCAAAAAAACAAAAAGCTGAGAATAATCAGATCCAAAAAGCTATCTTTTTGGATAGCTTTTTGTGACAAATTTTTTTTTTGGGACAAACTTTTATAATAGAAATCTGAATAAATGTCAAGACAAAATAAGGAGTTTCTAATTCAATGAGAAGCACTTTTTTTTTTTAACCACTGAAACAACTGTATTTATTAACATTCTTAAAAGTTGGGGAGTTAAAAATAATGGCAACATTTTTCTGAATCACTTCTACTTAAAGGACTTCTCTTTGCTTAAAGGGCTATGGGAGAGAATATCACAAGCTAAGAGGTTATAAAAAGTCAGAGATGCTCAATGGAAATGAGTACAAAATGGGTGATTAGAAAAGAAGCTAATATCCTCTTATACCCAGTGAACACTGTGCTGTCCAGTGGCTAAAAAGAGTAGCAAATCCATTTAAAAATCTAGTTTGGACAAAAGACAAGCAATGTATCACTCTGTCCTTAAAACTACAATGACCACACATACTGGCCACACCAGAACAGTTCTGAGACTAGAAGGGATGCTATATCAATTATGCTTGGACAACAGAAGCAAACCAGACCTGCTCCTGGCAGGCCAGCTCACATATTCACCCTGCTTCAAAACCAGGCTGAATTTCTCAGTAATTTCTCCCTTCTCTGGTATTTTTATCTAACAGCATAGACTACGTTTCCACATGCATGTCTCATGTTCCCCAAACCAGCTGTAAATGAACTAGGGGCAGAGAGGGCAAGAAGAGTAACGGTCAGCAGAACACCACAGGTAGATGGAGAGGAAAAACTCAAAAAACCTCTAAGTGAATAGTGAAAAAGGCAGGAACAGCAATTCTAAGTACAGTTTTTAAGACAAACTAAACACCAACAACTCTAAGTTGATGGGTTTTTCACACACTGAACAAACGGAGATGGTCTGGTGGTGACCTGCTCTCCGATGAACTTCCCCTGCTGAAGACAACAGTGTCAGAACGCTAACACCCAGAGTGAACTAGACCGCAGAGCCCAATTAATATAGCAGATGAGAATCAGAAATTATTGAAGGAATATTTCAGGAAAAGGAGCCTGCCAACAGTCCTTGGCACAGACGGAGCTGAGGAGTGGGATGCCTCAGGTGAACGGTGCAGGTGGGAGACAGTGAGAAAGCTAGCTGGTTTACCGTCACCATCAAGGACGGAGGGGAAAACCAAAGACGTGAAATAACCCAGGTGATGTCTAAGGAACGGTATTCCTTAGAAGAACATCATTCCTTAAGAATAACCGAACATTATTCTTCAATTCTAAATCTAGGAAAAGTGATGCAATGATAATACCACTGGCCTGGGAAAGTTGAAAAGGCCCCATCTTGTTTTAATTTTTAAAGAGATTAGTTTGAATAGGGACAATACATCTACAGAAAGAGAAGTCTACTAAGACTCTGTGCAAATGCTAAAAGGCAAAGTTTAACTTGGTACACTTTTAACTACATGACAACTTGCTTTTGATGATTATAAACTTCTATTACCATTACTTGTAAATTAATATTTTCTCAGTACTCACCACAAACCCACAAAAAAATGTAAAAAAAGACTTGTGAAAAAATCCTTGACCAAAGTTATTGAGCACAAGTCAATCGTAATTAATGCCAAAAAAGATACTAAATACAAGTTCTAAAGAGAATTAATTTTAAGAGGTGTTCAAAAGTCACTTTTAAATGAATGCCAAAACAGATCCTCCACAAGTTCTATCATGGGAAATGAGTGCCCTCTACTGGAAGTTAACAGTCATAAAACCACTTAAGTTAAATTGTATTTCTTAAAGACCTGGCATTTAGTACTGAACTAGACAAAGAGGGGTTTCATATATAGACAACATATTGCAAACAGCTCTCTTTTGCTAAAAGGAAAAAGTAATTATCAGTTATGAAGCACAATTTGGGCGACAACATTCAAACATACGTCTTATCCTGGTACGAAGAGACTGGCAAACAAAGCTAAAGAAAGTCTACTAATAAAGCGAGCCACTCCTGTTTAATTGGGGCAGAGGGTCTGCACAAGAAGCCACAAAGAAGCTAGTTTTTAAATTTTTCAGCTACAGCCCAGATTCAACTCCTGCCTAAAACTGTATCAGACCCTGGCCTTGAGCCACAATCAGTAACAAATGGCTGAATATGAAAGTACTATGCCTGATACAAACATTACATTTTAAAGGATACTTTGAACACTAGCAACATGAAACATTATTAGTTTTAAGACCTTTGAGAGTAAAACACCACAGTCACATTCTGGAAAGTAGCTCCTTGAAAAATTAAACAGAAAATTAACATATGATTCAGCAATTCTACTTCTGGGTATACAGCCAAAAGAATTAAAAGGATTCAAACAGGTGTCTGCACACCAATGTTTATAGCTGCATTATTTGTAACAGCCAAAAGGCAGAACAACCGAGTATCCATTAACAGATGAATATATCAAAATCATGAAGACAAAATAGTGGTAAACAAGGGCTGGGAGAAGGGGAAATAATCAGTACAGAGTTTCAGTCTGCAACGATGACAGTGCTGGAGATGAATAGTGGTAGCAGTCGCACAACAGTGTGAATGTACTTAATGCCCCAAACAATTCTCACTGTATACCTAAAACTGGTTAAAATGGGAAGTTTTAGGTTATGTATATTTTGCCACACACACACACACCCACCCACCCACCCACAGATATTTTAATGATTCCCTGTCTGAGTCCGCAAGCTTTTATTTCACCACCTACATTGAACTGAGCTCCCTTCCAAAAAGAAAGACCTGTATTACAATTTCATAACACCAGAAGTTTTAAAACACAGCACTCTCATCCGTCACTGAATCCTTACTATGGCTACACACTTCTGATAATCTTAACCCTTGTTTCAATGCACCTACACAAATCACTGTATGTTTCTACCTGATGGTTCAGCGGTAAAGAATCCACCTGTGGTGTAGCAGAACAAGATTCAATCCCTGGGTCAGGAGGATCCCCTGGAAAAAGAAACAGCAACCCACTCCAGTATCCTTGCCTGGAAAATCCCATGGGCAGAGGCGCCTGGTGGACTACAGCCCATGGACTTAGTGACTGCAACCATGACAATGCAAACCGCTAAGCAAACCACCTGGAACAGTCTTGCCCCAGTGACCTTCCTCTTACCCAGTATCATCAACAGTTTTAACTGCTGTTTTAAGAGCAAATGAAGGGAGGGGCGGCATTTTAAAAAGTCAGTTCATAAACTGCCAGTGACAGGGGAAGGGTGAGGGAGAAGATTATACACTTGAAATACAGCTCACTTTAGCATGCTACCTCATGTGCAGTATCCCGATAAGCATGGCAGCCAAATTTGCACTGAGTCTTCCCATAATACAGCAGCAGCTTAACCGAGAAAGCAAGTCAGCAGGCAGACTGGGTAGAAAATACACAAGCTGGACCAAAAGCTGCTGAGACTCTGCTGACAGAACCACCACTGTGCCTTCTTGTGGATCTAGTGAGGCAGGAAGACAAGTTAAATTTTAAAAGATATACAAACAAGAATTAATAAAGCAGACTGACCATTTTCACTGTGCTATGTTGAATTCTAACATATCAACTACATGAAAAAAAAATATATATGTATGGCTTAAGGTACTGCCTAGAGTAAGACTAAATACAATCATTATTTAAAGATAACATTTAACACTCGATTTCATAATATTCAAATGTGTTATTTGAAATAATAACTGATGGAGTTAAAGGTATTAGAAACAAAGCAAAACAGTAAAAAAAAAAAAAAAAAAAAAAAACAAGCACTTTTGCCAAACAGGGACAATTATAATATCAACCTAATCTGGCCCCATCACTTCATGGCTAATAGATGGGGAAACAGTGGAAACAGTGGCTGACTTTATTTTTCTGGGCTCCAAAGTCACTGCAGATGGTGACTGCAGCCATGAAATTAAAAGATGCTTACTCCTTGGAAGGAAAGTTAGGACCAACTCAGATAGCATATTAAAAAGCAGAGACATTACTTTGTCAACAAAGGTCTGTCTAGTCAAGGCTATGGTTTTTCCAGTGGTCATGTATGGATGTGAGAGTTAGACTGTGAAGAAAGCTGAACGCAGAACAATTGATGCTTTTGAACTGTGGTGTTGGAGAAGACTCTTAAGAGTCCCTTGGACTGCAAGGAGATCCAACCTGTCCACCCTAAAGGAGATCAGTCCTGGGTGTTCATTGGAAGGACTGATGCTGAAGCTGAAACTCCAATACTTTGGCCACCTGATGCAAAGATTTGACTCGTTGGAAAAGATCCCGATGCTGGGAAAGATTGAAGGCAGGAGCAGAAGGGGACAACAGAGGATGAGATGCTTGGATGGCATCACCGACTTCATGGACATGGGTTTAGTTGGGCTCCAGGAGTTGGTGATGGACAGGGAGGTCTGGCATGCTGCAGTTCATGGGGTTGCAAAGAGTTGGACACGACTGAGCAACTAAACTGAACTGAATTTAAAACCAAAGACTTATCTGAGTATACACACACACTCCTATATATAAGCAATACTGAAAAATACAGATTTTTAAATACCACACACAAAAGGTAGACACAAACCAACGTTTGTCATTTAATAAATGGGTAAATATAAAGTGGTGTATATTCAACAGTGGAATGTTACTCAGCATTAAAAAGAAATACAGTAGTCGTATATGCTCGTAAATCCTAAGAACAGTATGCCAAGTGACGGAAGCCATACTGAGAAGATCCACATCACACAATGTCATCTGTGAGAAATGATGAAAACAGGCAAATACAGAGAGAAAGAAATGGTGAGCAGTGGTTGTCAGGAGCTGAGGTAGGAAGAAATGAGGAAATAGGGATGGACTACTAATGGTAGAGTTTCTTTTTGAGGTGATAAAAATATTCTGGAATAAGATAATAGTGACTATCGCACAATCTTGGGAATATGATAAAAATTAATGAATTGCACAGTGTAAAATGGCCAATTTTATGGTATATAAACTGTGTCCTAATAATAAATACTAATTATACATATGCATATATGTATATTTTTATTGATATTTTTGCTAAAAGAATGAAAAGGTTTCAGGGGCGAGTGAAAGCCGTACAAGATCTCAATAACGATTAAATAAGTAAAATTTGCCATCAAAGTTTCAAAAGAATTCTATAAAAATACCTGATCAGTTTTGAATTTGTGAATTTCGTGGCTTAAAAGATAATTTAAGATCTGAAGAAACATCTCCAACCTTTAGTTTTCTTAAACTATTGTATTAAGTAATACTATTGAAAATGAATTTACTGTTTGATATTTTATTCATTTTACCATGGTACAATTAATGTATAATTTGAAGGAAAAGTAAAACCTAAAGATCTCCCCTTTGAAACATTGTTCTTAAGTCGGGGTAGACCGATTATTACATACACAGGTAAACAACACTCTTACCATAGATTCGGAGAGCAGTAACTTGTAAACTTTTGAGTAGCTCTTTATTTGCTCGGGCTGCAGCAGTATGGATAATGTCAATAAACTGTGTTGAAATCTCAGGATTTCGGGAGCCGAGATGTGCAAGCTGCAGTGGTAAACCAGCCAACCAACGTGATAACACTTTACTACGGTATCTAAGGCCATCAAAGAAAAGGGAAATACACCACATTTATTTAAACATTTGAGAGCCTATAAGATGACTGGCATACTATATTCATCTATAGTATTCTCTAAGGTTTTACCCACTGTATTTTAAAAGTTTATGTAGTTTGGGGCACTATGTACATTGTAATTTTATCTTAAAGGACACAGGCTCTACTTAGCTTGTGAACTATTTACACTAATTTGTAATGACCGTTTTACTATATTAAGTCATTTATGCATTCAGTATAGGGTGCCCCCACATTAAGTGGCTTCAAACTTGGGTTATTTCCATTCTTGCACATACTTGCTCACTCTCTAATGTCTCATCTTGGACACGGCAATCACTTTTGCTGTCCCCCAAGAGTTCAGTGATTTACACACAACCTTTGGAGTCTACCAGACTTGAACTTAAGTCTCAGTCTGGCTGCCCTTTAACAGCATGACACTCACCAACTTATTTAACCTAAGCTTCCTTCTATAAGGCAGAAACCAACAGTACCTACATAAAAGTATGAGAATTACTGAAAAATTAAGAAAAGCACCTGACTCACAGTAAAGACTTGAATATGTTCTAACAACTACCTATGTATGCTGAGGTACCACAAATCCCGTTATCTTTCACCCAAACATCTCTTCCAGACTATCCCAAGTAAACCTCAAACTCACCACATCTAAGACTGATTCCTGAGTTCTACTCTTCGTGTTGTCTGCATCACCAGACAGCACCAAACCAAGCTGGACACTTTTGCTCTTTAAGATACCGCCATTTAAAAATTTATTGAAACATTTTTGACACCCAGTATTATGTTAGTTTCAGGTATGTATCACATAATACTCTGACATCTGTACACATTGCAAATGGTCACCATACGTCTAGTAACCACCTGTCCTAATAAAAGTTACTGGTCATATTCTTTATGCTGTATATTATATCCCCATGACTTATTTACTTTATAACTCAGTTTGCACCTTTTAATCTCTTTCACCTATTGTACACCTCTCCTCTTCTACTGCCCTCATTCTTATACCATATGTCCCAATATGTCACTAAGGGCCGGAGGTTAAACCTCCATAATTTTTATGGGAAGCAAAACAAAATTCTGAGGCTGCTACAGGTGGTTCCAATAATTGTCCTTTAGCTGTTAAGCAGACAAGTGGAAATATATGCTCAAAGAGACTTTTACCTTCTCAGTTATGTGTATAAAGGTTACTGAAACTATTATGTATGCCTTTTTATTTAAAAAAAAAAAAATAATAAAACCAAAAAGGATAAAAAGAAGATTTTCTCCAAAGATTTAATCACCCTATCATCTTATTCATACAGATTACAAAGTAACCTGGTAAGAAAAAGAAAAGCAAAATAACAAAGGAACTGTACCGGATTCTGTAAGGTCTCAGTTCTTCTTTTTGATAGCTTTTACTGAAAAACTTCAGTAACAAAGTCGGAACTGGAAGGAGAAGGCCTCTCTGCTGATACAATGTATAAACTGCCTTTATGAGAGACTCTGTAGCCTCTAAGAAACAAGAGAAAACAGCTGCATGTGAGTCAAAATGTTTCTTCACCAGCACCATAATTCTTCTAAAAAGCACAGAAGCACCTTGTTCCTATGAGGAAGCAGATTTTAGCCACAAACTGATGACTACCATCAAAATCCTACATCAATGGCCTAATAAAAAAGTCAAACCAATCGGAGATTACAGTACAAATTTTCCTAAGAGACAACAAACCTAGGAAAGGACAACAAATACCACAATACTAGAAAGGTGGATAAGCCAGGAACCAAACAGCAAAGTTCTGCTTCAATGAAAAGAATTAGTAAGTCACACTAAAAACTGACTTAATGCAACATAACTTCAAGTTACAAGAAAGGTAAAGAGATAAGGATCCACCAATTTCTAGTCAAACTAGATCAGAAAAGTATTTCTTTATCCTTAGGCTCAATGTCATTTCCTATTAATAAAACTTACCTTCTTTCACTCCAACTTTGTAATCTAGTAGAAAACCTACCCATCAGCTTCAGAGTGGACCTACCCACCGAAAAGGGGGTGTTCTCAGCCATCAGGGTTCAAGCAGACATTCCTTCATGATTATGCGGGCTACCTTTTATGGCTCGAACGTAAATGACTATGAAATGTTTGACAGGTATGAACTCAAAATTAGATGCTCAACATTAACAGTATGCGTAAGAGCCCCTCTCTTAAGTAAGGACAGAGCATTGACACCCACCTCTGTCTGACTGCATCTGTATTAACCTCCAGGAGACACCAAGCAATCTGTTCAGCTGCTTACTGTTTAGCCTAGACCCATCTTCAAGGGTTTCTGTTACAAATTTCCTTATCCTTTCTATCCAACTGGAATCCTTCTGCAAAGTTGAGGCATTTGCCAGGGAGACCATGATATCAGACAGTGTTAAATTCAGTAAAAGGTGATCTACATTATTCGAGAGAATTGTGCAATGCTTGATGCTAAAAACAAAGACACACATAACTGTTAAGTGTTGTATCTACCATGCCTGTTTCACTTAAACACTTAACTATTCCTCCCAGAATGAACTGTCAAGAAGGTAAGTATATTAAAGCGACTGTAAGCAAACCATTCATTACAGAATCAGAGTTGTTAAGGCATAAATTAAGAATGCATACAGGGATAAGAACACTTGAAAACTTCAACACACTTTAAGATTTTCATTAAGCAGATATTTATATTAGGATGAAACTCACGACAGACCTTGATTCTGCTTCTAACTAATTTTGACTTGACAGAATCACTAATTTCTCCTGGCCACAATTTCCTTATATGTGAAACAGGAGACTGGTCTAGATAAGCCCAATTCTGAAACAATTTAATTTTATGACTCACATATTACAATCACTTTTTCTAACAGATTATCTTAAGAAAAACAAAGTTTGCAACTTAGGATAAAAACCACTAGATATATAAACACTATATAAACATAGTGTAGATTTCAGGCTACACTGCATTCAACAGCAGAGCCTATTTATTCTCATGTTCAGAAACATGTAAAGTTGATTAAACTAAAAAAATACCTGAAACTAATTTATTTTAAAAGAAAGTTAACCCTGGATTAGGCATGAGAAAGGACACAGTCGTAAGGAACCACAAATACAAGGGGAGGGAAATTTTTAATATTTGGTGTTATTAGGGTATCAAATGTAGGGTTAGGAATGACAAATGGGACCAGATCACAAAGAGTTGAAAACTAAGGACACTAAAATCAATTCTGCAAGCACAGGAGTAACATAGTTGTAAAGTTCTTTCATTTCTGCTGATGAAAAAGAAAATATCAGTTACAAGACTCTAAACAAAGAAGTAGTTGTATGTCTACTTGAGCAATACAGGCAAGACGTGACAAGCTCAAGAAACAATGCTGGTACAGACTAGGAGAAAGGGGGATGTATAGCAAGAATAAAAATTAGCTGGATTTGAAGTCTGCTTAAATGCATACATGTATGTGAGCTTTTAGCTGAGCTGGTAAAGAATCCGCCTGCAATGCTGGAGACCCCAGTTCGATTCCTGGGTTGGAAAGATCCTCTGGAGAAGGGGTAGGCCACCCACTTCAGTATTCTTGGGTTTCCCTGGTGCCTCAGTTGGTAAAGAATATGGCCGCATTGTGAGAGCCCTGGGTTCCATCCCTGGGTTGGGAAGATCCCCTGGAGAAGGGCATGGCAACTCACTCCAGTATTCTTGCCTTGAGAATCCCCATAGATAGAGGAGCCTGGTGGCCTACAGTCATGGTTTCGCAGAGAGTCGGGACCTGGCTGAGTGAGTGAGTAAGCACAGCACAGCCCAGCAAAAAACTGGGAATTCTATCACGGAGAGAGAATGAATGAAAACTGGGACAGATAAGTAGCAATCTATACTACAAACCCAAAACTACTGGTAGGTTCTTTGCCCAACTGTTCAGTGCCCAAAACCAAGGCACATTTTATACTAACCAGACTACACAAAAACTCAACTGCATCATTTATTCACCACAGGTAGAGCTTTTGAAGATCTACTTACCTATTACTGTTTGGAAGGTGTCAACAGACATTCAAAAGTTGGGAGAATTCATCCCGCTCCTCCAAGAATTTACACAAAATTTTAAAGTCTAAATACACTGACCACCAATTCTATGAGGGAGACAGGAAACTGGGGAAACTCATTTTCAGCAATGATAGAGGAGGAAATTAGAACTGATTCCCGTCCTGAAAATAACTTTAAAAGCTGGATGAAATAGTTTTTAACAACTCAAAAGCATTCAAGAGGTAACAAGGTGATGAACAATTGCTGGGTCCCCAAAATAAAGCAAGATCACAGTACTCAGGTTCCAAGGGCTGTGGAACCAAATACCCAATTCCAACGAAAAGGCTGGAAAACGGAACTAACCTTTCAGAGGCCTCACAGGGAAAAGTCAAACTCCAGAGCCAGACAAACATGGGGACTCTGGTATATTATCTCTACTTCAAGCTGAACCTGTAAGGGCTCCCTGCCAGAGTAACGGTGAACTGGAAGTAAAAAGAGCTCTTACATAAAACAATCCCAGTTATACATCATCTCAGTAGTTAACGCAACAATTTTTCCCAACTAGATCTATAGATTCAACACAATTCCAATCAAAACCCCAGCCAGTTACTTTATAGTTATCAACAAAATGATTTCTGAAGTTTACACACAAAGGCAAACACTAGACTACCCAACACAAGACCAAAGCGGAACAATGTTGGAGGACTCACACCACTCGATTTCAAGGCTTACTGTACTACAGTAATCAAGACAGCACAGAACTGGTGAACGAACAGACAAACATAGGTCAGTGGAAGAGCCCCAAGACAGGCCTACAAGTACAGTCAACTGATGATTTCAGACAAAGGAGCCGAAGCAATCCAAAAGAGAAACAAGAGTCTTTTTCTGCAAACAGTGCTGGAATAACTGGACAGAAACTCTAGAACTGAAAAATAAAAATAAAAAAATTCAACAAATGTATGTTTGAATGAGACAAAGAGAAACAAAAAATTCAGTAAGTGGGTCTTATATACAATCAATTAGTCTTTAAAGGGAAGGAGAAAAATGGCATTAATATTTTAAAGATGAGAATTTTTCAGATGTGTTTAGACACTTCACTCAAGATCTCAGATTTAAGAAGCTCACTGAATTCCAAGGAAAATCAATAAAAAAGAAAACCACACCTGGATACATCATTGTCAAACAGCAGAAAATAAAAGACAAGGAGCAAAGTCTTATGGGGGAGGTGGGGGGGTGGGGAGGGAAGTAACTTTTATAAAGTAGCAACAGTTCAGACTCGTAGCGGACTTCCTAACAGCAGTGGGAACCAACAGAGCGAAGCGTTGCAGTCAGTACGGTCAGTACGCTCAAACAAGAAAACTGCCAAGCTCAAGCACTGTGCTCTGTTAAAACAGTCCTTGGAAATAAAGGAGAATACATATATTCTCCTTCATTTTATATTATATATATATATATATATATATATATATATATATATATATATATATATATATGTATGTATGTATTTGTGTGTGTGTGTGTAAATCCTCTAGCAGCTTCTAAATAAGCCTAATGAAGAGAGATGAAAAAAATGAAGAGCAAAAAAATAGAATATACAGATAAAACTCAGATGGTGGATACAAGTTCTCCAAAAATATTAATTTTTGCTTGAAAGTTCAAATTTTATCTCTAGCACAGACACTATTTTCCTGAAACTGATAGGCTTATTTTTTTCATTTCTGAGAAAATATCTACAAATACCCAAGTCTGAATAAGCATAGTTAGTCATTTAAATTAAAATCATGTCCATTGCAGAAAATACAAACAGAATGACAAGTGCATTTCCTCGAGACAACCATCATTCTTTGGCATGCAGCCAAAATACTTCAGGCACACTTTCCATTTCACCACACAGAATATTAAAATTACGTGTTTTCAAGGATTGTGACTTAATAAGATTAGTAATTTTTTACTTAATTAAGAACAATTTTAAGTGAAACTGGCATGTTCTTTTAAACTGTGAATGCATAGTGGTGAAGAATACTGTTAACCCTCCATACCGTTCTGCCTCCACATATTCAACCAACTGCAGATGGTGTATCATGTGTATGGATTGTGGCTTTCTGAATCCATAGATGCAGAATGTGTATTTGGAGGGCAACTTGCTTCTGGATCAGTGAAAATACGACGTATGACACTATGTCTTTACACAAAACTCAGACTGTACAACAAGAAGAGTGACCCCTCACATAAACCAAGGACTCCAGTGTAAATGATGTATCACTGAGGTTTGTATTTTACAACAGATACACAACTCTGGTGTGGGACGCTGACGTGAGGGAGGCTGTGCATCCATGGGGGTAGGAGTAGTGTATGAGGACTCCGTACTTTCTGTTCAATTTTAATACGAATCTAAAATTGCTCTAAAAAATGAACTCCATTTAAAAAAAAAAAAGGAATGAAATGCTAGTAGTGCCACAACATGAATAAACCTTAAAGATATCATGCTAAGTGAAGTTAAGCCAGACATAAAACAGTGTTTTCAGTTTCTACAGATACATGGTACCAGAACAGTCAAATTAATAAAGGGGAAAAATGCAATAGTGGTTCCCAGTACCTGGAGGGAGAAGAGCATAGGAAGCTGTTATTTAATGTGTACCGAGTTTCAGACTGGTAACATGAAAAATGTGAAATGTACTTAATGCCACCAATCAGTACACTTTAAAAATGGTTAAAATGCTAATTTTTATGCTATGGACATCTTACCACAATGAAAATAATATCTTTTGTAACTCCACAGTTCAACCCAAGATTAAAAAAAATCTAGACATCAGGTCAAAATTGAAGACCACCAGCTTAGGCCACATTGGCTCCTCTAACATGAATCTGTGAATTTAGTAGATAGCCTCCAAAGGCTATCTGAGAAATATTCAACACGCTTCCTTATGGAAGTTCAAGAGCAGCCTGCGGACCCTCAAAACAAATCACTAGGGAAATTTATGGTAATACTGTCAATCCACTTTTGTTAAAAATGCCACAATTTCACCACCTCAGTGTCTTCATCGTTAACTCCTTTTTCACCTTCTATATCTTAGCACAAATCACTACCTAGGCAGGCAGCCCTCCCTAGGACCTATGCCCCCCATGAAAGAGCAGGACCAGCTCCCTACTATACTGATATACTTTTATTACCCTACATTCTTTTTCCTAAGTGCCTTCAACATATTAAGTGCCCAATAAAGTGAATAATGACAGTACACCCATATGCTTTGAGTAGTTTACTTACATTTAATGGTCTACCAAATTCCAAACATCCTTTTATTTAATCTCATTTTGATGAAAATTACACCTGAAACCTCTTCCTTGACAACATAAAAATCACATGTAATTATATTCACGCATTGAAGGATATTCTCAACCTTATCCATGGACCTGATTAAAAACTTCTGTGTTAATAAGAAAACTGTATCTGGAGCAAGTAACAACTCACTTGCTCAAGAAAGTATCTCCATATTTGATTCTCTGTCACCTCCAACTCCAGAAACTCTAAATTAATGGTCCTAAAACATGGTTTTGATCCAACCAATAATAGTCTTCAATGCCTAAAGGATCAAGGATGAAAGAGAAATGAGAGTCAGAGACAAAAAATGACTTTCAGCATTAAAGTTAGTCATCAGTAGAAACCAATTTGATCCAGGTCTGTCCCATGTCCTCCATTATGCAATTTTATAGCTTTCTCATACCCTATAATATCTCCTTCCATTACTGCAATCATCCCTCACTTCACTTCTGCCTGCTAAAATCACATTCACATTAAAACACTACTCTCCAACACTGCCTTGTCTGTTTATCCTAACAAGGATCTGTCTTCTCCTATTAATTCCTATAGCATTTCTTGACTATAAAGTTCTAATGACACTTAAATATGCCTTGTGTGAAAGATGTAGATTCATTTTTCTTCCTGCAAGTTATTGAGCTTTTGTTTCTCAGCCTTAAAACTACCCTTCCACGCTCTTACTTTGTGATCCTGGGGGTGAGTCACATTTTCTCCTTTACAGTTTGCTTCTTGTTAGGCTCTGCCAATAAAGTGCTTGTTATTGTTTAGTCACTAAGCTGTGTCAGACTCTTCAGCAACCCCGTGGACTACAGCCCGCCAGGCTCCTCTTTCCATGGGATATTCTAGGCAAGAATACTGGAATGGGTAGTCATTTCCTTCTCCAGCAGATCTTACCAACCCAGGGATTGAAATCTGTCCCTGCACTGGCAGGAGGGCTCTCCACCACTGAGCCACCTGGAAGTCAAGGGGTACTTGAGACCAGAAAGCTGGAGGAGGAAAATGCGGCACTTTCTGTTTGCTTCCTGGTCCTATTTTTTGCTTCCTTTTGCCACCAGTGCAACCCAACCACTCTTCAGGCCAGCAGCAGTTCATTCTAGCAGCCAGAGTTGGTTCCAGTCTGTATCTTCCTGACACAGAACCAGTATCACCGTGCCCCTAGAACACCAGCGCCAGCCAGCAGAACCCTCTTCGCTGAGCCCTGTACCCTTACCCCACTGGGCCCCTCTCCTGATCCCAAAGACATTAGTCCCAGCTGAGTGCAAACCCCTTCCTCGAGGCCTGAGTTTGGGCTGCAGCCTTTCTTTCCAGCCACTTGCCCTCTTCTCTTTGCTCTCCAGTCAGGAGGCAGTGGTGGCTTCCGACAAGACCTTGCTGTTCCCTTTTGTCTTTCCACTATTAAGTGGAAATGCCTAGTTAACAACCGGTTGTATTAAATTCTCTGTGAAAATCACTGGTATGATTTCCATCTCATGACTAGAGTCTGACACACATTTTTATCAATTTTAAGATTTTGTATTGATTTTTGCAATTTATGAATCACTTAAGAGATCAAAGAATATACCTTAGGGCATCTAATTATCTGTCATAATACTTTACTTACAGTGAGAGACCAAAAAACTTCAGTGAATGAAGTTTATCTGCCTACAACATACTTATCACTTCTGAGCATATCCTCTGAACTCTGCCCAAAGAGCCTCACTGATTCTCCAAGTAGTTTCTTCCTTTTGATAAGTTTAAGAACCTTCTGACAAAGACTTTAAAATCTGTTCAAGCGTTTGCTCATTTGGGGAATTGCACCTTGAGTATCTGTATCTGCTTGTCAAGTTTTATTTGGTAATTTGTTTTTACGTTTATCTGCTCTTACTTCAGGTAAACATTTCAAATAACTTCCAGGCTTACACTTTTCCAGTGAAACTTCATCCATAATTTGTTCTTTTCACTTATTTTAAAAAAGAGAACTGCTTTTCTTCAATTATCCCTCTTCCATCAGGATACTGATAACAGTTACATTACGCTTCCTTGTGTATATAAATGAGAGCAGAAACTAGTGATGTTATGCTCTCAAAGATTCAGTAATTACACAGTGCCTCTCACAAACAAACTATCCACTCTAAGCAAATTTTTATTAAATTCTTATCTATACAATTTGATAACTGACACTCATTTAGCACAAAACATTCACTTCACAGATTAAAAATAAAAATAAAAACTAAGTAAAATTGGAAGTCCAGGGCTTAAAGTGACTTGTTTAAGATCAGATACTACAGCTTTTACCTTTACTTCACAGTCTAGATAACAACTACTTGCAGTGTACAAAGTTCAGTGTGAGACTGTTTTCTGAAAATGTCAGGTTAAACAGTGGATGAGAATGGCAATATCTTTTATTTGTCCCTTTCCTTTTTTTGCTTGGTTATTTCTTTTAAGGCATATGGAAAATTACTCCTAAAATGGTGTTTGAAATCAGTAAGGTAATTCTTTCAAAGTCATGACTCCTAGTAAAATAAGCACAGATTAGAAAATCTGTAAGAAACAATAACTTAAAATAGCAAATAAGACTTTAAGCAGAAACTTAACAACTTGTCAATATTCACTTACAAATTTACCCTTATAACACACCTTTTGCTAATGATATAATATGTAAATAAATCTTAAAATCTGAATAAACTGTTAGGCCATCCAACTTTCACCCACAGTTCTTTTTGGTGCTTTCATTTTTACATGCATTTCATCTACTTAAAATGAGAAAAAAAGGGAGAAAGTAAAATTTAATAAAATTCTGATTTTGAACTACTAATGCAATATTTATAAAGTATACAAGAAAATCTTCTACTTAGTGTTCCATTTAAGAGTAACTATATTCTCTAGAAATTCTATTGCTCATTAAAGACATTTAATACCTTCACAAATCAATGTGTTTGTCTAAATTCTTCAGCAGTATTCTTCAATGTATCATGTTCTCCTACCTGAAACACTGATTCCCTACTATCCAGAGGACCAATCATTCCAGTCTGCCAGTGGCTGAGGGGTTGCTTGGGATATGGGACATGAGACACTACAATAGCTAGCTCCAGCTCTAGCAAACCTGGAGGCCAAACTCAGACCATAAATCAACAGCTAGCTATTGCAGCATATCTCCTTAGTTACCTTCACTGGGTTTTCCTCTTTTTCTTAACCTAAAAATGTGTCCTTGACAACCTCTGGACTTCTACTAGGTATCTTAAACTTAACATGAATAAACTGAACTCTCCTATGGGCAGTCACATCATCATCTGGACCACAGTACAGGCATCACCCCTGCTCCTCTTTCCTTAACTACATACACCAGCATTCCTGCTGGTTTCACCAGAATCTGGCTGCTTCTCATCACTTCAACCACCACCTGCCGTTCGACTCCAAGCCACCATCACCTCTCACTTAAGACTGCTGTCTCAGGCTCCCAAAGGCCCTCATGCTTTTCCTCTTGCCCCCCTAAACTTAACTCTCTACACGGCAGCCAGGGTGATCTTTTAAAACACAAATCCTACTTCACAATATTACAGGGAAGGATAAAGGAGATAATATATATAAAGGAAGGACAGGTCATCCATGGGATCAACGATCTCAGTTGGGCCCATTTTGCTAGAGTTGGAGAATGAGGGCATGGGGGTTTTTAACTGTTTTATTTGTAAATCTGGCATATTAAAGTTAAATAAACATAATTTAGATCATGCCTCTCCTCTGCTCAAAACCCTCCAATGTCTTTTCACCACACTCAGGTTAAAATTCTAAGTCTTTACCACAGACCACAAGGTACCACATGATGTGGCTACTGTCCGTCATGTCCCCCCTCATCACCCACCATTCTCCCAGGACCTCACTTGCACATGCCTTGCTGCCATTCCTCAAGTATGTCCAATCTGTTCTCACTTCAGGGTTTTGCACTTGCTGTTCCCTGTGCCTAGAAGGGTCTTCCTACAGGTCTTCACAAGACTTGCTCCTTCTCTTCATTCACTGACATGCAAATATTAAGAAGGCATTTCCTGACCACCTAGTTAACAGGTACCTCCCCGCACACTGTTTCATTACATCTTCTCTCTTACCCACTTTCATCTTTCTTCCTAATGATGACATGATGGACATCAGCTATTTGTTTGCCATCTCTCAACCCCACCAGGACCTAAGTGTTTGCCTTGTCAGTCATGTTTATCTCTGTATTCCCAGAGTCTAGACAGAACCTAACTCACTGCAAAGCAGCACTATTCAAAAGACCTTTCTGCAGTGACAGAGCCATTTTGTTCTTGTATTTGTGCTGTCCAATACAGTAGCCACTGCCACCTGAAGCTACTAAGCATCTAAAATGTGACTACTGTTTACTGAGGAACTGAATTTTAATTAAACAGCCAAATTTATAGGTGCTCAATTAACCTTTGCATCTAACTCTTTCTCACAAATTCTGATCTTCATGGTAAAAACAAAACAATAAGGAAAGATTTACACTGAACGCAGCAAGCATTAAAATACAAAGCTAGGACACAACAAAATCTCTATAGTGTATAAAATTATACTACTGACCTAAAGTTAATAATACAGGACTCCAAAAACTGAAGTTAATTAAAAAGTTAACATTACATTGTATTTTAAAACACTGTGTGTTTTAAAAATATTAAATACAGTATACTTTAAATTAAGGATCCTAAGGATACAAAGAGTGTATTACAAATAAACCACCTCAGTCAGGATCTGAGTACTCAACCACTGAAAATAAGATTTAATATTAACTTGAGATTTCTTTCCAAAGATGAAAGATTTCAAATTCCTAAAAAGCTTTACAATAAAAAATACTTGGGCAAAAATGAAACTTCTCAATTATGCAGCAAATACAAACACACTATATGCGTTTAACAAAACTTAAAAAGTAAGCAGTCAGTTACCCTAAGGTTGCACCCTAATACAGATGCCAATTTATCAACAGAAAACCTACACATTTTGAGAGAAAAGAGCTACAATTCAGCCTGTGGTGCATAATTAGAATTTAAGACCAAGAAATGCCATTTCATTCCTCCTAAAGTTTGAACTTTGACCACTCAATACTTTAAGTACTAAGCTATAACTAAGGTGAATGAGAAAGTGGAACTGACAGCAGGAATGGTAATGAAAAATAAACTAACAGACATTTTAATGTAATCTGGTGTAACATACATATTTATACTTTGTCTGCAAAGTAATAGATTTACCTTATTCAGTTATTATAGTTCAAATCTGCCGTGGTAAATTAGAGAACTCTGCCAATGGATGCTTTTAAATACTATTTCAGTTTGAATTTGCACCATACCTGCAACTGCAGCTTACCTACAGTAAAGGTTAACTTTAAGAAATATTTTCCGATTTATATCCTTTATCAAGAAAATAGAGAGAGACTGAGTAACTCTCTTGGTAAATGTCACATTGCACTTGAAAAGATGTGGGTTATTTTCAAATATCTTTTTATGTTGGTTTCTAACGTAATTCCACTGTGATAAGAGAACAGACCCTGTGTGATTTCAATACCTTTAAGACCATGAAATTTTTGCACGTTGTTTTATGTCCTTGGATAAGTTCCAGAGTCTCCCAATTTACAGTCTATGGGAACTTGAATAGAATTTGTGTCCTACTGTTGTGTAAAAATTGTATAAATCTTAATTATATTGAATTGGTTCATAGTGTTTTTCAGGTCTAGTATATCATTCTATTTCTCTACATATTCATTCTATTAATTTTTGAGAGTTTGATACTAAAACTCCAACTAAAAATCTTAATTTATCTCCTTAAAAAATAATTGTAATATACAGTGTATTTTCCAAGTCTCCTGTAAATGTGTTATCATACTTTCAGTATTTAAAAAATTGAAATTAAAAAACTACTATGTATGAAGTAAATAAACCCCAAGGATGTATTGTACAGCACAGAAAAAATAGTCATTATTTCATAATAAAATGGAGTATAATCTGTAAAAATACTGATTCACTGTATTGTATAACTGAAACAAATGTAACATTATAAATCGGCTATGTGCTCATGCATACTCAGTCTCTTCCATCGCGTCTGACTCTTTGCCACCCTATGGACTACAGAACACCAGCTCTTCTTTCCATGGGACTCTCCAGGCAAGAATACTGGAGTGGGTTGCCCTGCCCTCCTCCAGGGGATCTTCCCGACCCAGGGATTGAACCCAAGCCTCCCGTGTCTCCTGCATTGTAGGCGGATTCTTTACTGCTGAACCACCAGGGGAGTAAATCAACTATATTTCAATATAAATACCTTCCTCAAAAGAGAGACTGAGTAGGAAGATAAAGATCAGAGAATCTTAAGTGATACATCAGCCAAGAACCCTGATTTAAACAAAGAAGCTCAATTATATATTATGGCAATCAAGGAAATATGAACACTAGATCTTTGATAATATTAAGGAATCGTGGATAATGATAAAGGAATTTAAATTATTTTTTTAAAAGACTCACTGCTTTTAAGAAAACATGCTGAAACATTTATGGATGAAATGATGGTATAAGATGATTTGCTTTGCTTTGCTTTAGGATTTGCTTCAACCATCTGTATGAAGGGTTGGGGGGTGAGGTGGGTCGAGCAGAAATAGAAAAAGCTTGTCCTTGAGCTGAAAACTTGGAGCTGGAGGATAAGAGAATATGGAGATTTGTGTTCTATTTTTTGTGTGTGAAATTTTCTACACTATAATCTTTAAAAAAAGAAAAAAATAAAAAACTAGTAGAGCCATTTTTTTTTTAAATGCAAGTAGGTCATAAGAGAGTAAGAAGATTTCCAATAATGAATAAACAACCTGCAAATAGCTATATATTATGGTTATCCTACTGGAAATTTTAATATAAATAAATTCACTTATTTGGGAAAGTTTCTTTCAGGTTATATGTTGTATTTGGAAAATATAACAGCCATACCCAGGGGCAAGTGACAAGACTCATCTGCACACCTGGGTCTTCACTGCCAGTGCCTGTGACACTTGACTATTTTACCATTTCCACGTTACCATTCTCAGAATATAAGGCAAATCTTGCCTGAATCACTGTCACTGACCCGAGAGGGTCCTAGCCCAGAGTCTTAAGGAAGGTCTTCCTCCAGAAATTGGACACAGTCCTTGTGTAGTTCTGTCCTCTAGAATCTTTCTCCCAAGTAACATAAGAACAAGAGGAGAAAGGCAGAGATGATCTGGATTTCTTGAGCCATCTGGGTGGATCAAGTTTTTTATTTCTTTCCTCTGCACAAAGTCCCTCACCTGTGACAAGCTTCAGCATTAGGTCCTGGTGACACAGTCCCCTGCGGGGGGAGATAGAGAAGTAAGGAGACAGGTAGTAGTAAGTAGCTTCTTAATCTGACTAAGATCAATTTAATTTGAAAGAGGAAGTAGCTTTACAGCAATCCTTTTTCTCATCATTGCCAGATTACCTCATTGCTTTAAAAGAAAATGAATTCCTCCATCTCAAGTGTTTGGCAAACAATAGTCAGCAGATTTGTGTAAAAAAAAAAGTATACATAGTCAATTAGGGGTCGATTACAAATTTCTATTTGGGGAGTCTCCAAATTGGGAACCTGAGAGTAGAGTAGAAAAAAGATTTTTCCCTTTGAATACTTCATGCTTTTAAAATTTTGAGCCATGTGAATGTATTGCTTTATGTAAATAATTAGTTAACTTATTAAAAATAAAGATTAAATAAATAAATAAAAATAAAGATAAAAATGGAGATCATAATGCCTAAAAAGAGATTAAGATCACAGGGCCATTTGCTTCTAATGTAAAAACTAATACAAATCACTCTGTTAAGAATCAAAAGGCTATTATAATTAAATGACACATAATATCAGATTTTCTTTTGCAAAATAGGCCCTTATGGGCAAAGTTGGTGAATTCTGAATAAAATCTCTAAGTTAGATAACAGTATTGTATCAATATTAATTTCCTGACTTTAATAATAGTACTGTGGTCATATAAAAGTTTTTTTAAGAAACACACTTCAAAACATTAGGGGTAAAGTGGTGTCATATCTGCAACTTTCTCTGAAAGAGTGGGGATGAGATATATAGAGAAAGACAGAGAGAAAATAATAATAATAAAGTAGACTCGATAAAATGTTGATATTTACTGGCAAAGAGGGGGAGCGCCTGGAACTCTCATACACTAATGGCAGAAGTAAAAAAATTATGACTATTTTTGAAACCAGGCAATGCTTTAATAATGTTAAACATAGACTTATCATATGGCCTAGCAATTACAGTCCTAGGTATTTACCCTAGAGAAATTAAAACATAGAGATCCAAAACATGTGTCTAAGAATGTTCATATCAACTTTATTCATAATAGCCCAAAGTGCAAACAATCTCCATGTTCATCAATAGGAGAGTGAATCACATTCATCAATAGGAGATGAATAAACAAATATTTATCAACAGGAGAGTGAATAAACAAATGTATTCTCACACAAATGTTTGACAAACATTATTTTCACAAACAAATGTATCCACCTGCAAAGTGGGAGACCTGGGTTCAGTATAGAAAAGGTGACATAAAATTGTGCTAATTCATTTTACTGTCATTGGTGAAACAAGTGTTATTCAAGCCTTTTGATGTGGCAGAAATATTTTAAGACAACCCCTTCTATTCTTTGAGCAGGAAATAAAATCTAGCAAACTGTGTAGCCAGTAACCTTAGGGATGGTACTTGAGGCTTGATCTCTAAAAGATGTTGAGTCCAAAAGTTGAACCTAAATCTGCCTGTATTGTTCTGCCTTGAGTGAATCTTTCATGCAGGCTGTGATCAGTGCATTTAAAAGAGCAGAGATCTGAATTTTATTGAGATTTACCTTATGTTTTATTATTGTGGGCTTGCCAGGTGGCACTAGTGGTAAAGAACCCACCTGCCAATGCAGGTGATGTAAGAGGTGCTGATTGGATTTCTGGGTCAGGAAGATCGAGGAGGGTGTGGCAACCCACTCCAGTATTCTTGCCTGGAGAATCCTATAAACAGATGAACCTGGTGGGCTACAGTCCGTAGAGTCGCAAAGAGTCGGACACAACTGAAGCAACTTAGCATGCATGCATGTTTTATTAATAATGAATTTCTGTTTAGTAAATGTTTCATAGTTATGTGCCAGACTTGCTTTCCTTATAACATGGTGGCAAGGTTAAGGAGGCATCGTTAGTCTTCATCCACTCTAATTAATAAAAGCTACATGAATCTACCAAAAAGAACCTTATAACTGTGCTTGAAAAGTTGGCTTAGGGTAGCTCTTTATAGGGTGTTTGGGGGAACACTAAACCCCAAGATGCTCATTTGAAGATAGAAGACCTGCAAAAAAAAAAAAAAAAAAAAAAAAAAAAAAGAGAGAGAGAGAGAGAGAGAAGAGAAAGAAGACTTGCATGATTAAATAAACATAGGAAATGCTGCATAGGCGAATATTTTATTTTTTTTTAATTCAGTCCACCATTTACCAAAGTTATTGATTAAAGATTTTAAAATTTCATAAGAATAACATTTTGTGGAATATATATTTAGCAAAGAATTCTCCAGTGCTCTGGTGAAAATTTTAGCTGTGAAGGGGAACACAGGGATAGAGAGGCAAATTAATTTGGCATTCTTGACTTCAAACTTACATTAACCACATTTGTTTCCACTATTAAATGTAAAGAATTTGATGGATTTAACAACAGTCATCAAGGATAGTCAAAAGGTAACTTCCTCAGTGGTCTGGTGCAGCCAAAAATCAACTGGAGAATATACCTCAGGTGCCCGCTGCAACTCGAGAAAAACCATGAGGCTTCCCCCTCGCTACGAGATGAACCCCAATTCCCCAGCATTCCGTGAAGACCAATTCCGTGTTCCCCATCAAACAAGAAAGGAGCCTTGACTTCCTTGATGGAACTCCAGAGAGGCCCCAAGAACACTGTCGCAAGTCTAGAGGGACCTGAGGTCACCGCAATCACACAAAAGAGCTCCATGTACCACAAATCAACTCGAGATGAGGCCTGATTCCCCTGCAATGGCTCCAGAGCTAGCAGGCGTTCCCCTGCAAACACAGCAAGTGGCTTGCCTTCCTTTAGGCAACTCCAGAGATTCCGCGAGAACACCATCCCAAGACTAGAGGAACACGAGTTCAGCACAGCAACTAGAGAGAAGCTCCGAGTACAGCAAATCATCTCGAGATGAGAGCTGATTCTCTGGATTTGACTCAAGAGGAATGCCAACTTTCCACAAGCACCTCAAGAGGAGGCTTCTCTCAGCTATAGGTATGTGAGAGGGACCCTGAGTTTGCTGCCTCAAGTGGAATGGACACCGAGATGCCGTGACTCGAGATAAGGCCGGATTTCCCTGCAGTGACCTGAATGCAAGCTCGTCTTTCATCTCATGAGATGAAGGGATGTCTGAATCCCCTGTGGAGACCCTAGAGAAAGCCCTAGTTCCACGTATCATCTCAACAGGAGGCCTCACACTCCTTTCAAAACTCGAGAGTCACGCAGAGGTCAATGCCTCAAAAGGAGACGATTCCTGACTCCTCTTGAAAATTGATAGGAATCCCAATATCCCTGTGGCAACTGGACAGGAACCCTGGGTCTCTCGCCTCACCTTGAGAGGGGTCCCTATTGCCCTATCAAGCCTCGATGAGAATACCGAGGTGTCCCTAACATCTAGGCAGGAGTCCTGACGTCACTGCACAACATGAGTTTTGAAGGGTCATTCCCGCCGTAACTCGAGAAGATACCCCAGGTCCCCACCACAACTCAAGAAAACCCAGGAGAATTCACCCTCGCCGTGAGATGAGGCCCAATTCCACTGCATCGCATGTAAAGCAATTCCGTGTTCCCCATAAAACAGGATATGAGCCTTGACTTCCGTGATGGAACTCCAGAGAGTCCCCAAGAACACTGTCGCAAGTGTAGAGGGACACTGAGGTCCCCGCAGCAACACGAAAGTGCTCCGAGTACCCAGATCAACTCGAGATGAGACCCGATTCCCCTGCACTGGCTCCAGAGCAATCCCGCTTTCCTCATCAAACTAGACAAGTGGCTTGACTTCCCTTAGGCAACTCCAGAGATTCCCTGAGAGCACCGTCCCAAGTCTAGAGGAACACCAAGTTCAGCACAGCAACTCGAGAAAAGCTCCGTGTACCCCAAATCATCTCGAGTTGAGAGCTGCTTCCCTGGATTCGACTCAAGAGGAATGCCAACTGTCCACAAGTACCTCAAGAGGAGGCTTCTCTCAGTTATATGTATGTGAGATGGGCCCTGAGTTTGTGGCCTCAAGTGAAATGGACACCGAGATGTCCTGACTCGAAATAAGGCTGGATTTCCCTGCAGTGACTTGAATGCAGGCTCGTCTTTCATCTCACGAGATGAAGGGATGTCTGAATCCCCTGTGGTGACCCTAGAGAAAGCCCTAGTTCCTGGCCTCATCCCAACATGAGACCTCACATCCCTGTGAAAACTCGAGAGGCACACGGAGTTAAATGCTTCAAAAGGAGACGATGGCTGACTCTTCTTGAAAAATGATAGGAATCCCAAAATTCCTGTGGCCACTGCAAATGGAACCTGGGTTTCCCCTCTCACCTTGAGAGGCGTCCCTATTGCCCTCCCAAGCCCCGAGGAGAATCCCGAGGTGTCCCTCGCAACTAGACAGGAGTCCTGACATCACTGATCCAACCCGAGTTTTGAAGGGCCATCCTCGTCATAACACGAGAACATAATCCAGGTTCCCACCGCAACTCGAGAAAAACAATGACACTTTCCCCTCGCCACGAGATGAGGCCCGATTCCCCTGCACTGCATGCAGAGCAAGTCCATGTTCCCCATCAAACAGGAAAGGAGCCTTGACTTCCTTGATGGCACTCCAGAGAGTCCCCAGGAACACTTTCACAAGTCTAGAGGGACCCTGAGGTCCCCGAAACAACATGAAAGCGCTCAATGTACTCCAAATCAACTCGAGATGAGGCCTGATTCCCCTGCACTGCATGCAGAGCAAGTCCATGTTCCCCATCAAACACGAAAAGAGCCTTGACTTCCTAGATGAAACTCCACATAGTCCCCAAGAACACTGTCACAGTTCTGCAGGGACCCTGAAGTGACAGCAGCAGCACGAAAGAACTCGTTTAACTCAAATCAACCCTAGATGAGACCCAATTCCCCTGCATTGACTCCAGAGACATCCCTCATTCCCCATTAAACAGGGCAAATAGCCTGACTTCCTTTAGGCAACCCCAGAGATTCACCAAGAGCACCGTCCCATATCTAGAGGAACACCAAGTTCAGCACAGCAACTCGACAAAAGCTCCGTGTACCCCAAAACATTTCGAGATGAGAGTTATGACACAGGAGGAATGGAAACTTTCCACAAGCACCTCAAGAGGAGGCTACTCTGAGCTATAGGTATGTGAGAGGGATCCTGAGTTTGCTGCCTCGTGTGGAATGGACACCGAAATGCCCTTACTCGAAATAAGGCCGGATTTCCCTGCAGTGACTTGAATGCAGTCTCGTCTATCATCTCACAAGAAGAAGGGATGTCTAAATCCCCTGTGGATACCCTAGAGAAAGCCCAAGTTCCCTGCCTCATCTCGACAGGAGGCCTCACATCCCTTTGAAACTTTGAGAGGCACGTGGAGTTCAATGCCTCAAAAGTAGATGATGCCTGCCTCCTCTTGAAAATTGATAGGAATCTCAATATCTCTGTGGCAACTGGAAAGGGACCCTGGGTCTCCACTTTACCTCGAGAGACTTCCCTATTGCCCTCCCAAGCCCCGAGGAGAATCCCGAGGTGTCCCTCGCAACTAGACAGGTGTCCTGACGTCGCTGACCCAACACAAGTTTTGAAGGTCCATCCCCACCGCAACTCAAGAACATACCCCAGGTTCCCACCGCAACTCGAGAAAAACCATGAGACATCCCCCTCGCCGTGAGATGAGGTCTGATTCCCCTGCATTGCATGCAGAGCATGTGTGTGTTCCCCATCATACTTGAAAAGAGTTTTGACTTCCTTGATGGAACTCCAGAGAGTCCCCAAGAACACTGTTACAAAGCTAGAGGGACCCTGTGGACTCCGCAGCAACATGAAAGAGCTCGTGTACCCCAAATCAACTCGAGATGAGGCCCAATTCACCTGAATTGGGTCCAGAGCCATCACACGTTCCCCATCAAATACAACATGTGGCTTGACCTCCTTTACGCAACTCCAGAGATTCCACGAGAACATCATTCCAAGTCCAGAGGAACACCAAGTTCTGCAGAGCAACTCGAGAAAAGCTCCATGTACCCCAAATCATCTCGAGATGAGAGCTGATTCGCTGAACTCGACTCAAAGGGAATTCCAACTTTCCACAAGCACCTCAAGAGGAGGCTTCTCTCAGCTATAAGTATCATAGTGGGACCCTGAGCTTGCTGCCTCAAGTGGAATGTACAATGAGATTCCCAGACTCGAAAAAAGGCCGGATTTCCCTGCAGTGACGTGAATGCAGGCTCGTCTTTCATCTCACAAGATGAAGGGATATCTGAATCCCCCGTGGAGACCCTAAAGAAAGCCCTTGTTCCCCGACTCATCTCGACAGGAGGCCACACATCCCTTTGACAACTCGAGAGGAGTGCAGAGTTCAAGGCGTCAAAAGGAGACGACGCCTGACTCACCTTGAAAATTGATAGGGATCCCAATATCCCTCTGGCAACTGCGAAGGAAGTCTGGGTCTCCTGTCTCACCTCGAGAGGCGTCCCTATTGCCCTGCCAAGCCTCAAGGAGAATCCCGAGGTATCCCTGGCAATTAGACATGAGTCCTGAACTCTCTGAACCAACATGAGTTTTGAAAGGCCATCCCCACCGTAATACGAGAACATACCCCAGATTCCCGCTGAAACTCAAGAAAAACCATGAGACTTCCCCATCGCTGCGAGATGAAGCCCGATTGCAATGCTGCGTGCAGAGCAAGTCTGTGTTCCTCATTAAACACAAAAGGAGCCTTGACTTCCTTGATGGACCTCCAGAAAGTCCCCAAGAACACTATCACAAGTCTAGCGGGACCCTGAGGTCCCCGCAGCAACACAAAAGAGCATCGTGTACCCCAAATCGACTCGAGATGAGGTGTGATTCCCCTGCATTGCATGCAGACCACATCTGAGTTCCCCATCAAACACTAAAGGAGCCTTGACTTCCTAGATGAAATTCCACATAGTCCCCAAGAAGACTGGGGACTTCAGCACCTCACAAGTCTAGAGGTGCTGAGGCCAGAACAGCAACACATAAGAGCTTCGTGTACTACAAATCAACTTGACATGAGGCCAGATTCCCCTCCATTGGCTCCAGAGCCATCGTGCATTCCCCATCAAACAGATCAAGTAGCTTGACTTCTTTTAGCAACCCCAGAGATTAACCGAGAGCACCGTCCCATATCTAGAGGAACACCAAGTTCAGCACAGCAACTCGACAAAAGCTCCGTGTACCACAAATCATCTCAAGATGAGAGCTGATTCCCTGGATTGGACTCAAGAGGAATGCCAACGTTCCACAAGCAACTCAAGAGGAGGCTTCTCTCAGCTATATGTATGTGAAAGGGAACCTGATTTTGCTGCTTCAAGTGGAATGGACATCGAGATGCCCTGATTCAAAATAAGGCCGGATTTCCCTGCATTGACTTGAATGCAGGCTCATCTTTCATCTCACATAAAGAAGGGATGTCTGAATCCCTTGTGGAGACCCTAGAGAAAGCACTAGTTCCCTGCCTTATCTCGACATGAGGCCTGACTTCCCTTTGAAAACTCGAGAGGCATTCGACGTTCAGTGCTTCAAAAGGAGACGAAGCCTGACTCCTTTTCAAAATTGATAGGAATCACGATATCCCTGTGGCAACTGGACAGGAACCCTGGGTCTCTCGCCTCACTTCGAGAGGCATCCCTATTGCCCATGCAAGCCTCGAGGAGAATTCCGAGGTGTCCCTCGCAACTAGAGAGGAATCTTGACGTTGCTGATCCAACACAAGTTTTGAAGGTCCATCCTCGTCGTAACTAGAAAACATAACCCAGGTTCTTGCCGCAACTCGAGAAAAACCATGAGGCTTTCACCTGGCCGTGAGATGAGGCCTGAATCCCCTGCACTGCAGGCAGAGCAATTCCCTGTTCCCCATGAACACGAAAGGAGCCTTGACTTCCTTGATGGAACTCCAAAGAGTCCCCAGGAACACTGTCACTGGTATAGAGGGACACTGAGTTCCCCACAGCAACACGAAAGCGCTCCGTGTACTTCAAATCAACACGAGGTGAGGCCTGATTCCCCTGCATGGTCTCCAGAGCCATCCAGCATTCCCCATCAAACACGACAAGTGGCTTGTCTTCCTTTAGGCAACTCCAGAGTTTACCCGAGAACACCGTCCTAAGTATAGAGGAACACCACGTTCAGCACAGCAACTAGAAAACATCTCTGTGTACCTCAAATCATCTCGAGATGAGCGCTGATTCCCTGGCTTTGACTCAAGAGGAATGCCAGCTTTAAACAACACCTAAAGAGGAGGCTTCTCTCAGCTATAGGTATGTGAGAGGGACCCTGAGTTTGCTGCCTCAAATGGCATGGACACTGAGAAGCCCTGACTCAAAATAAGGCCAGGTGTCCCTGCAGTGGCTTGAATGCAGGCTCATCTCTCATCTCACAAGATGAAGGGATGTCTGAATCCCCTGTGGAGACCCTAGAGAATACCCTAGTTCCCAGCCTCATCTTAAAAGGAGGCCTCACATCCCTTTGACAACTCGAGAGGAACACAGAGCAACATGTAAAGGTTCTGTGTACTCCAAAACAACTCGAGATGAGGCCCGATTCCCCTGCACTGCGTTCAGAGCAAGTCTGTGTTCCCCATCAAACACGAAAGGAGCTTTGACTTCCCTGATGGAAATCCAGAGAGTCCCCAGGAACACTGTCACAAGTTTCGAGGGTCCCTGAGGTCCCCGCAGCAACATGAAAATGCACGGTGTACTTGAAATCAACTCGAGATGAGGCCCGCTTCCCATGCACTGCATGCAAAGCAAGTCTGTGTTCCCCATAAAACACGAAAGGAGCCTTGACTTCCTTGATGGAAATCCAGAGAGTCCCCAGGAACACTTTGAAAAGTCTAGAGGGACCCTGAGAACCCCACAGCAACATGAAAGTGCACTGTGTGCTTCAAATCAACTCGAGATGAGGCCCGATTCCCCTGCATTAGCTCCAGAGCCATCACTCATTCCCCATCAAACACAACAAGTGGCTTGACTTCCTTTAGGCAACTCCAGAGATTACCTGAGAATACCATCTCAAGACAAGAGGAATACCAAGTTCAGCACAGCAACTCGAGAAAATTCCGTGTACCCCAAATCATCTCGAGATGAGAGCTGATTCCCTGGCTTCGACTCAAGAGGAATGCCAACTTTCCACAAGCCCCTCAAGAGGAGGCTTCTTTCAGCTCTAGGTATGTGAGAGGGACCCTGAGTTTGCTGCATCAAGTGGAATGGTTACCCAGATGCCATGACTCGAAATAAGGTTGGATTTCCCTGCAGTGACTTTAATGCAGGCTCGTCTTTCATCACACATGATGAAGTGATGTCTGAATCCCCTGTGGAGACCCTAGAGAAAACCCTAGTTCCCCGGCTCATCTCGACAGGAGGACTCACAGTCTTTAGAAACCTCCAGAGGCACATGGATTTAAATGCTTCAAAAGGAGAGCATGGCTGCCTCCTCTTGAAAATTGATAGGAATCCCCAAATTACTGTGGCAACTGGAATGGACCCTGGGTCTCCCCCCTCACCTCGAGAGGCATCCTTATTGCCCTACCAAGCCTTGAATAGAATCCCGAGTTGTCCCTTGCAGCTAGACAGGAGTCCTAATGTCACTGAATCAACACGAGTTTGAAGGGCCATCCCAACCATAACTTGAGAACATAACTCAGGTTCCCGCCACAGCTCAAGAAAACCGTGAGAATTCCCCCTTGCCATGAGATGAGGCCCGATTCCCCTGCATTGCATGCAGAGCAAGTCCATGTTCCCCATCAAAAACGAAAGGAGCCTTGACTTCCTAGATGAAACTCCACATAGTCCCCAAGAACTGTGTCAGAAGTCTAGAGGGACCCTGAGGTCAGTGCAACAATAGGAAAGAGCACCGTGTACCACAAATCAACTCGAGATGAGGCCCGATTCCCCTGCACTGGCTCCAGAGCAATCCTGCATTCCTCATCAAAGAGCACAAGTGGCTTGACTTCTTTTGGGCAACTCCAAGATTCCCCGAGAACACCATCCCAAGTCTAGAGCAACACCAAGTTCAGCACAGCAACTCGAGAAAAGCTCCGTGTAGCCCAAATCATTTCGAGATGAGAGCAGATTCCCTGGCTTTGAAACAAGAGCAATGCCAACTTTCCACAAGCAGCTCAAGTGGAGGCTTTTCTCAGCTCTTGGTATGTGAGAGGCACCCTGAGTTTGCTGCTTCAAGTGGAATGGACACCGAGATGCCCTGACTCGAAATAAGGCCGGAATTCCCTGCAGTGACTTGAATGCCGGCTCATCCTTCATCTCAAAAGATGAAGGGATATCTGAATCCCCTATGAAGACCCTAGAGAAAGCCCTAGTTCCCCGCCTCATCTCGACAGGAGGCCTCACATCCCTTTGACAACACGAGTAGAACACGGAGTTCAGTGCTTCAAAAGTAGACAATGATTGAGTCCTCTTGAAAATTGACAGAAGTCCCAGTATCCGTGTGGCAACTTGAAAGGACACTGGGTCTCCCACCTCACCTCGAGAGGCATCCCTATTGCCCTGCCAAGACTCGAGGACAATCCCGAGTTGTCCATCGCAACTAGACAGGAGTCCTGACGTAGCTGAAAAAACACGAGTTTTGACGGGCCATCCCCATCGTCACTTGAGAATATAACCCAGGTTCCCTCCACAACTCGAGAAAATCCATGAGACTTCCCGCTCGATGAGAGATGAGATCAGATTCCCCTGCACTGAGTGAAGAGCAATTCCGTGTTCCCCATCAAACATGAAAGGAGCCTTGACTTCCTTGATGGAACTCCAGAGAGTCCCCAAGAACACTGATAAATGTCTAGAGGAACCCTGAGGTCACCGCAGCAACATGAAATAGTTCGGTGTACCCCAAATCAACTCGAGATGAGTCCAGATTCCCCTTCATTGGCTCCAGAGCCATCCGGCGTTCCCCATCAAACATGACAAGTGACTTGACTTCCTTTAAGCAACTCCAGAGATTCCCCGAGAACAACGTCCTGAGCATAGAGGAACACCACGTTCAGCACAGCAACTAGAAAACAGCTCCGTGTACCTCAAATCATCTCGAGATGAGACTTGATTCCCTGGCTTTGACTCAAGAGGAATGCCAGCTTTAAACAACACCTAAAGAGGAGGCTTCTCTCAGCTATAGGTACGTGAGTGGGACCCTGAGTTTGCTGCCTCAAGTGGAATGGACACCGAGATGCCCTGACTTGAAATAAGGCCGGATGTCCCTGCAGTGATTTGAATGCAGGATTGTCTTTCATCTCACAGATGAAGGGATGTTTGAATCCCCTGTGGAGACCCTAGAGAATACGCTAGTTCCCAGCCTCATCTCGACAGGAGGCCTCATATCCCTTTGACAACATGAGAGGCAAGCGGAGTTCAATGCTTCAAAAGGAGACGAAGCCTGACTCCTCTTGAAAACTGACAGGAGTCACAGTATGGCTCTGGCAACTGCAAAGGGAAACCTGGTGTCCCGCCTCACTTCGAGAGGCATCCCAATTGTCCTGCCAAGCCTCGAGAAGAATCCCAAGGTGTCCCTCGGAACTAGACAGGAGTCCTGACGTCGCTGAACAAACACGAGTTTTGAAGGGCCAACTCTGCCGTAACTCGAGAATATAACCCAGGTTCCACACCACAGCTCCAGAAAAACAATGAGACTTTCCCCTCACCGTGAGATGAGGCCCGATTCCCTTGCATTGCATGCAGAGCAAGTCCGTATTCCCCATCAAACACGAAAGGAGCCTTGACTTCCTAGATGAAACTCTCCATAGTCCCCAAGAACTCTGTCAGAAGTCTAGAGGGACCCTGAGATCAATGCAGCAACACGACAGAGCCCCGTGTACCACAAATCAACTCGAGATGAAGCCTGATTTCCCTGCATTGGCTCCAGAACAATCCTGCATTCCTCATCAAAGAGCACAAGTCGCTTGACTTCTTTTAGGCAACTCCAGAGACTCTATGAGAATACCGCCACCAGTCTAGAGGAACACCAAGTTCAGCACAGCAACTCGAGAAAAGCTCCGTGTACCCCAAAACATTTCGAGATGAGAGCTGATTCCCTGGCTTCGACTCAAGAGGAATGCCAACTTTCCACAAGCAGCTCAAGCGGATGCTTTTCTCAACTATAGGTATGTGAGAGGGACCCTGAATTTGCTGCCACAAGTGGAATGGACACCGAGATTCCCTGACTCGACATAAGGCTGGATTTCCCTGCAGTGACTTGAATGCAGGCTTGTCTTTCATCTCAAAAGATGAAGTGATGTCTGAATCCCCTGTGGAGACCCTAGACAAAGCCCTATTTCCCCACCTCATCTCGACAGGTGACCTTACATCCCTTTGACAACACGAGTCGAATGCGGAATTCAATGCTTCATAAGGAGACGATGACTGAGTCCTCTTGAAAATTGACAGGAATCCCAGTATGTCTGTTGCAACTTGAAAGGACACTGGGTCTCCCCCGTCACCTCGAGAGGCGTCACTATTGTCCTGCCAAGCCTTGAGGAGAATCTCAAGGTGTCCCTCGCAACTAGACAGGAGTTCACACATCGCTGAACAAACATGAGTTTTGAAGGGCCATCCCCGCCGTAACTCTAGAACATAACCAGGTTCCCTCCACAACTCCAGAAAAACAATGAGACTTTCTCCTCACCGCGAGATGAGGCCCAGTTCCCATGCAATGTATGCAGGTTAAGTCCGTGTTCCCAATCAAAAGGAAAGGAGACTTGACTTCTTTGAAGGACCTCCAGAGAGACCCCAAGAACACTGTCAGAAGTCTACAGGGACCCTGAGGTCCCCGCAGCAACATGAAAGGGCTCCGTGTACTCCAAATCAACTCAAGATGAGGCCCGATTCCTCTGGACTGCATTCAGAGCAAGTCCGTGTTCCCCATCAAACACGAAAGGAGCCTTTACTTCCTTGATGGAACTCCAGAGAGTCCCCAGGAACACTGTCACAAGTCTAGAGAGACCCTGAGGTCCCCTGCAGCAACATGAAAGTGCACCGTGTACTTCAAATCAACTCGAGATGAGACCCGATTCCCCTGCATTGTCTCCAGAGACATCACTCGTTCCCCATCAGACACACAAAGTGGCTTGATTTCCGTTAGGCTACTCCAGAGATTACCCGAGACTACCATCTCAAGACTAGAGGAACACCAAGTTCAGCACAGAAACTCGAGAAAAGCTCTGTGTACCCCAAATCATCTCGAGATGAGAGCTGATTCCCTGGCTTTGACTCAAGAGGGATGTCAACTTTACACAAGCACCTGACGAGGAGGCTTCTGTCAGGTATATGTATGTGAGAGGGACCCTGAGTTTGCTGCCTCAAGTGGAATGAACACCGAGATGCCCTGACTCATAATAAGGCCGGAATTCCCTGGAGTGACTTGAATGCAGGCTCGTCTTTCATCAAACAAGATGAAGGGATGTCTGAATCCCCTGTGGAGACCCTAGAGACAGCCCTAGTTCCCCGGCTCATCTCAACAGGAGGCCTCACATCCTTTTGAAACTCGAGAGGCACGTGGATTTAAATGCTTCAAAAGGGGAGTATCGCTCCCTCCTCTTGAAAATTGATAGGAATCCCAAAATTCCTGTGGCAACTGGAAAGGACCTTGGGTTGCCCCTCTCACATTGAGAGGCGTCCCTATTGCCCTGCCAAGCTTCGAGGAGAATCTCGATGTGTCCATCACAACTAGACAGGAGTCCTGATATCACTGAACCAACACAAGTTTTGAAGGGCCATCCCAGCTGTAACTCGAGAATATAACCCAGTTTCCCGCCACAACTCGAGAAAACCATGAGAATTCCCCCTCGCCGTGAGACGAGGCCTGATTCCCCTGCATTGCATGCAAAGTAAGTCGGTGTTCCCCATCAAACACGAAAGGAGCCTTGACTTCCTAGATGAAACTCCACATAGTCCCCAATAACTCTGTCACATGTCTAGTGGGACCCTGAGGTCAACGCAGCAACACGAAATATCCCCGTTTACCTCAAATCAACTTGAGGTGAGGCCTGATTTCCCTGCATTGGCTCTAGAGCAATCCAGCATTCCTCATCAAGCAGGACAAGTGGCTTGACTTCTTTTAGGCAACTCCAGAGATTCCCTGAGAACACCGTCCCAAGTATAGAAGAACACCAAGTTCAGCACAGCAACTCGAGAAAAGCTCCGTGTACCCCAAATCATTTCGAGATGAGAGCTGATTTCCTGGCTTCGAATCAAGAGGAATGCCCACTTTCCACAGCAGCTCAAGCGGAGGCTTTTCTCAGCTCTAGGTATGTGAGAGGGACCCTCAGTTTGCTGCCTCAAGTGAAATGGACACCGAGATGCCCTGACTCGAAATAAGGCCGGAATTCCCTGCAGTGACTTGAGTGCAGGCTCGTCTTTCATCTCATCAGATGAAGGGATTCCTGAATCCCCTTGAAGACCCTATAGAAAGCCCTATTTCCCCACCTCATCTTGACATGTGGCCTCACATCCCTTTGACAACACGAATGGAAAGCGGATTTCAATGCTTCAAAAGTAGACGATGACTGAGTCCTCTTGAAAATTGACAGGAATCCCAGTATCCCTGTGGCAACTTGAAAAGACACTGGGTCTCCCGCCTCACCTCGAGAGGTGTCCTCCTTATTGACTTGCCAAGTCTCGAAGTGAATCTCGAGTTGTCCCACGCAACGAGACTGGAGGACTGATGTCGCTGAACAAACACGCGTTATGAGGGGCCATCCCCTTCGTCACTCGAGAATATAACCCAGGTTCCTTCCGCAACGCGAGAAAGTCCATGAGACTTTCCACTCGAAGAGAGATGAGATCAAATTCCCCTGCATTGCGTGCAGAGCAATTCCATGTGCACCATCAAACATGAAAGGAGCCTTGACTTCCTTGATGGAACTCCAGAGAGTCCCCAAGAACACTGATACAAGTCTAGAGTGACCCTGAGGTCACCGCAGCAACACGAAAGTGCTCAGTGTACTGCAAATCAACGTGAGATGAGGCCAGATTACACTACATTGGCTCCAGAGCCATCCGGCGTTCCCCATCAAACACGACAAGTGGCTTGACTTCCTTTAGGCAACTCCAGAGATTCCCTGAAAACACTGTCCTAAGTATAGAGGAACACCACATTCAGCACAGCAATTAGAAAACAGCTCCGTGTACCTCAAATCATCTCGAGATGAGAGTTGATTCCCTGGCTTCGAATCAAGAGGAATGCCAACTTTCCAGAACCCCCTCACGGGGAAGCTTCTCTCAGCTATAGGTACGTGAGAGGGACCCTGAGTTTGCTGCCTCAAGTGGAATGGACACCGAGATGCCGTGACTCGACATAAGGCCGGATTTCCCTGCAGTGACATGAATGCAGGCTTGTCTTTCATCTCAAAAGATGAAGGGATGTCTGAATCCCCTGTGGAGACCCTAGAGAAAGCCCTAGTTCCCCACCTCATTTCCACAGGAGGTCTCACATTCCTTTGAAAACTCGAGAGGAACATGGAGTTCAATGCTTCAAAAGTAGACGATGACTGACTCCTCTTGAAAATTGACAGGAATCCCAGTATTCCTGTAACAACTTGAAAGTGACAGTGGGTTTCCCTACTCATCTCGAGAGGCATCCCTATTGTCCAACCAAGTTTCGAGGAGAAACCCGAGGTGACCCTCACAACTAGACAGGCGTCCTGACATCATTGAACAAACAGGAGTTTTAAGAGTCCATCCCTGTCGTCACTCGAGAATATACCCCAGGTTCCCTCCGCAACTCGAGAAAAACCATGAGACTTCCCACTCGATGAGAGATGAGATCAGATTCCCCTGCATTGAGTGCAGAGCAAGTCCGTGTTCCCCATCAAACATGAAAGGAGCCTTGACGTCCTTGATGGAACTCTAGAGAGTCCCCAAGAACACTGATACAAGTCTAGAGGGACCCTGAGGTCCCCGCAGCAACATGAAAGCACTCCGTGTACTCCAAATCAACTCAAGATGAGGCCAGATTCCCCTTCATTGGCTCCAGAGCCATCTGGCGTTCCCCATCAAACACGACATGTGGCTTGACTTCCTTTAGGCAACTCCAGAGATTCCCCGAAAACACTGTCCTAAGTATAGAGGAACACCCTGTTCAGCACAGCAACTAGAAAACAGCTCCGTGTACCTCAAATCATCTCGAGATGAGACCTGATTTCCTGGCTTTGACTCAAGAGGAATGCCAGGTTTAAACAACACCTAAAGAGGAGGCTTCTCTCAGCTATAGATATGTGAGAGGGACCCTGAGTTTGCTGCCTCACGTGGAATGGACACCAAGATGCCCTGGTTTGAAATAAGGCCGGATTTCCCTGCAGTGACTTGAATGCAGGTTCGTCTTTCATCTCATAAGAGGAAGCGACGTCTGAATCCCCTGTGGAGACCCTAGAGAATGCCCTAGTTCCCCGCCTCATTTTGACAGGAGGCCTCACATCCCTTTGACAACACGAGAGGCACGTGGAGTTCAATGCTTCAAAAGGAGATGAAACCTGTCTCCTCTTGAAAACTGACAGGAGTCACAGTATTGCTCTGGCAACTGCAAAGGCAAACTTGGTCTCCCCCCTCACCTTGAGAGGCGTCCGTATTGCATTGCAACATCTCGAGGAGAATCCTGATGTGTCTCTCCCAACAAGACAAGAGTCCTGACGTCACTGAACCTCACCCCAGACCCTGCACCTGGGGTCACTCCTTCAGTTTCCAAGGTGACTCCACCTGAAATATCCTGTGTCTGTAATCACATGTGCACATCTCCAGGATGACGCCACTTCCCAGACCCAGTACCTGTGGTCACGCTTCCACAATCTCCAGGGTGATCACAACACACTGGACCATGCACCTGGGGTCACATGTCCACAGTCTGCAGGGTGACATTCTCCCAAACCCTATATCTAGGATCACATATCTACAGTCCCCTGGGTGATCCCTCCCAGACACTGTATCTGGAGTCACACATCCACAGTCTCCACGGTGACCCCTTCCCAAGCCTTGCAACTGGGCTCACAATTTCACAGTCTCCAGGGTGAATTCCTTCTGACCATTCCCCTGGGGTCACATATCCACATTCTTCAGGGTGACCAACCCAGTCCCTGTCCATGGGGTCACATATCAACAGTCTCCAGGGTGACACTCCTCCCCTGAATGCACATTGCAAGGGGAGCACAAAAAGCACACCCAAAATATGCACATTTGACAAAAGGGTTATTTTGGACTGATTAATTAAAAAAAAAAAACAAAACAAAACAAAAGAAAAAAACAAACAGCCGCCCCAGGAGGATCTTTGAAAACCAAGTCGAAATTCCATTTTATGAAGTAGATTTACATTTGTTAAGGATATCTCCATCTTTAAGGACGTGTCCCTGTCTGGACCAGGAAATAGAGGATGGCTAAATATCAAGAATGGACTAAGTATCAAGACTGACTTGATATCACTAAATGACTTGACTAAATATCAAGAAGGTCTATGGAATGGACCTGGAAGTTAATCTGCATACCACCATGTCTTTGTTTACTGTGCTTCACCTAATAATCTCCCTTAAATAGCTTCTTCCATTCCTTAACCTCCTTCTTTCATTCTTAGCTGATGATAGCATTTAGGTAAAGTCTTGGACCATTTCAGAAAGTGACAGTTTTCCCAGGTATCTTTCAACTATATAGGAGGTATGCATGTCATATATTAAACTTCTGATTGTTTTTCTCCAATCCATCTTCCTTTCATTATGAACATCTCAGTGAAGAACATTGAGGCTAGGGGGAAAATTATCTTTCCTCTCATCTAATGCAATAAAATAGCATTCAGAGATATAGAGGAATGAACCACAGACCAATTTAAAATAAAAATAAAGGAAAGCATGAATCTAACACTTACATTACTGAGTGAGGGAATCCAGCCTCAAGTGCTACACACTGTATGATCGTATAAGACATTCTAGCAAAGGTAAAACAGACATGATAAAGAGTTTATGGAATATATGGTTGAAATATTTCACATGGTACTTTAGTGAGGAATACCTGCCACTATGCATTTGTCTAAGCACATAGATTTCTGTTTTCAGAACACAAGTAATTTATTACCTATTCACATTTATTTATTTATGGTATGGAGTGCTAAAGACTGGAATGCAGAATTTAACAAAGAATATAACAGATTGAGAAATAAATGAAAAGCTTCAGACTTCCCTAGGGGCCCAGTGGTTAAGACTCCACGTTGCCAGTGCAGGAAATATGGGTTCAATTCCTGGTCAGGGACCTAAAACCCCACATGACGTGGCACAGCCAAAAGATTTAAAAGGAAGAAGAAAAATTTTAAAAGGCCACTCTCACTCTTAGGACAAAATTATCTGACCTAAGTTCACTGTGTAAATGAATGGAATCTGCAGGCCAAAGGCAAATGTACCATACATAAACAATGGGCTCTGTAAGTTCTTTCCACGGGGGTTTGTAGCTAACAGGACTGAAACTACCATATCAGTTATTGAAGGAGCAAGCCCTGAATTTGATAAGTGATGAGTAGTGGAAGCCAGGTTTCTTACCATTGGAGTGGGAAGTTACAGGCAGACTAAAGGAGAAGGTTATAATACCTGTGTCATAAGAGATCAGGTTGGAGACATCATTATAAACTATCTTTAGCCTAATGCAGAAACATATAACTCCATGTGAAAATCTTCATAACCGTCTGTATGCATAGTCTGGATACATGCATGTGTATTTCCATGCATTGTCTGCTGAGATTATTAAGTTCCCACATACAAGTTTTTATTAATATGCTCTAACAAAAAGGGACAAGGACTCTTTAAATATGTGTCTGATACTAGGACTGAGACAATAAATATGTAAAGCAGCATAATCTTAAAATGTGAGAAAGAAGGACCAAAAAGCCCCATAAAAGCTGAATTATGTAAAATAAAAGCAGGAGAGTATGGAAAAAGCTCTCAATAGCCAAAGCTAGAATGAACTAAGCAGTCTAATTGGCTGGATTATAGCCAAAAGAAAGTGAAAGTGAAGTTGCTCAGTCGTGTCTGACTCTTTGCAACCCCATGGACTGTAAGCTATGAGGCGCCTCCATTCATGAAATTTTCCAGGCAAGAGTACTGGAGTGGGTTGCCATTTCCTTCTCCAGGGGATCTTCCCCACCCAGGGATTGAACCCAGGTATCCTGCATTGCAAGCATATGCTTGTACAGGCTGAGCCACCAGGGAAGCTCCCAAAAGTTTAAAATAATTTTCAGGTGTCCAAACTGGTAAAAAGTAAAAATTAGGTTTTATGAGTAATGTTGAATAAAAATCTCACACAGAAAGATTCTAAATAATTGATACAGACTCAGCTGTCCATCAAGTATATGAAGCTAACTCTCCTCTCCTCAAATGTGGGTCCTGCATTATGACTTCCTCCTTAATAAGGCACTCAGGATGGACGTGAGGAAAATCAACAATAAAGACAAATAACAAATGTTGGCGAAAATGTACGAAATTGAAACTCAAAACTTTACTTGTGGAGAGGTAAAATGGTGCAATCAATGTGTCCAAAACAAGCATTTTCTCGAAAACATAAAAATGTAATTATATCACTCAGTAGTGGCCACAGGACTGGAAAAGGTCAGTTTTCATTCCAATCCCGAAGAAAGGCAAAGCCAAAGAATGTTCCAACTGCCACACAGTTGCACTCATCTCACATGTTAACAAAGTAATGATCAAATTTCTCCAAGCCAGGCTTCAACAGTAAGTGAACCATGAATTTCTAGATGTTCAAGCTGGATTTAGAAAAGACAGAGGGACCAGAGATCAAATTGCCAACACCCGTTGCATCACTGAAAGAGCAAGAGAGAAAAACATCCAGAAAAATATTTACTTCTGCTTTGTTAACAATGCCAAAGCCTTTGACTCTGCAGATCACCACAAACTGTGGAAAATTCTGAAAGGTATGGGAATACCAGACTGCCTTACCTGCCTCCTGAGAAATCTGTATGCAGGTGAAGAAGCAACAATTAGAACTAGACATGGAACAATGGACTGGTTCCAAATCAGGAAAGGAGTACAGCACCCTGCTTATTTAACTTATATGCAGAGTATATCATGTGAAATCCCGGGTCTGGATGAGGCACAAGCTGGAATCAAAATTGCCAGGAGAAATATCAATAATTTCAGATACACAGAGGACACCACTCTTATGGCAGAAAGCAAAGAAGAACTAAAGAGTCTCTTGATGAAAGTGAAAGAGGAGAGTGAAAAAGTTGGCTTAAAAATCAGTATTCAGAAAACTAAGATCATGGCATCTGGCCCCATCACTTCATGGCAAATAGATAGGAAAACAATGGAAATGGTGACAGAATTTATTGGGGGGGGGGGCTCAAAAATCACTGAAGATGGTGACTGCAGCCATGAAATTAAAAGACACCTGCTCCTTGGAATAAAAGTTATGACCAACCTAGACAGCATATTAAAAAGCAGAGACATTACCAACAAAGGTCCATGTACTCAAAGCTATGGTTGTTCCAATAGTCATGTATAGACGTTACAGCTGGACTACAAAGAAAACTGAGCACCGAAGAAGTGATGCTTTGGAACTGTGGTGTTGGAGAAGACTCTTGAGCATCACTTGGACTGCAAGGAGATCCAACAAGTCAATCCTAAGGGAAATCAACCCTGAATATTCATTGGAAGGACTGATGCTGAAGCTGAAACTGCAATACTTTGGCCACCTAATGTGAAGAACTGACTCATTGGAAAAGACCCTGATGCTGGGAAAGATTGAAGGCAGGAGCAGAAGGGGATAACAGAGGATGAGATGGTTGATGGCATCACCAACTCGATAGACATGAGTTTGAGCAAGCTCTGGGAGTTGGTGATGGATAGGGGAGCCTGGTGGGCTGCAGTCCACGGGGTCACAAAGAGCCGGACATGAGTGAGTGACTGAACTGAAATATCATATGTTTTGGTAACTCCACTCCTAGATATACATCCAAAGAATTTAAAAGAGGTGCTCAAATATATACTTGTACACCAATATTTACAGCAGCAGTGTTCTTGATAATCCAAGTTAAAAACAATGAAAATGTCCACCAACAAGTGAATGGAAGAGCAAATAGGGCAGTTCCATCCATGAGATGCATTACTCTGCCATATAAAGGAATATAGTAAAATAATGCCACAGCTTCAGAAAATAGTAGGGGGCTTTACAAAAACTTAAACACAGAGTTAACATAGAATCCATCAATTCCGGTCCAGGTTATACACTCAAGATATTTAAAACCAAATACTGAAACAGATATTCAAACCCCATATTCATAGCAGCATTATTCATAGTAACCAAAAGGTGGCAGCAGCACAAGTGTTCAACAGATGACTGGATAGGCACGATGTAGTATATACACAGTGGGATCTGATTCAACCTTTAAAAACAAGATAACTCATACATGCTATAATGTAGATGAAACTTCAAGTCATTAGGTGAAGTGAAACAAGCCTGACACAAAAGGAAAAATGTTCTATGATTCCACTAGTATGAGATATCCATATAAGACAAATTCCAAGTAGAGTAAGATGGCCAGGGATTGGGGGTTATGAGTATTTAATGGTTACAGTGTCACTTCAGGAAAAGGGAAAGATTCTGGAGATGAATGGTGGGGAAATTTTTACAATGAGAGTGCAGTTAATGCTATAGAAGTTCATACTTCAAATGACTCAAATAATAAATGTTGTTATATGTTTGTAAGCACAGTGAAAAAAATGACACATGGCACAACATGGAAAAGCACTAAAAACATTCTCAGTGAAAGAAACCACACTGAAAAGCCACCCAGATCATAGTCATCTTGTCACTTTAAATCCATGAAGGTTTTTAACATGAGGGAAAGCCCCAGTGATGGCTCCAGAAAAAGAAAACTGCATTAGAATGAAGAAAGACAGTTGCACAAAGCTTGGGCAGCTGATGAAAGTTGAACTGGTCCTATGGATAGGATTGTAATGTGGAAACCATAATTATCCCCCATTTTGGGGTTGTGGGCTGGTTCCCTGGGAAAGTGACCATGTTTTGGGTAAAACACATTGCGGTATTTGGTGTGAATGTAGAAAACTTTGTACCACTATTTAAAGTAGACACGTTTGAAATTTTACTAGAAAGTAAGTTACTTTTCAATACAGCCATGTAAGTCACATGCCAGAAAATCAGAGATGACATCGAACATTGCAATAGAGGCCAAGAGTTAACCTAACTAAATTCAGCTAAAGTAGTTTGATGCTAATTGCCTTGTACTAGTCCACATGGTATTAAAAGGCACCATAGGAAGAGTATATTAGTAGACACCATGCCCTGGGTGCTGTGGATGACCAGATGGAACTGAAACTATTAGATGTCTTAATTCTAGTTTTCCACATAACACTACACCAAAGCAACTGTCAGAACTAAAAAGCGAATTCACAGACTTGCCTGGCAGTCCAGTAGTTAAGACTGCACTTCCACTGCAGGGGGTACAGGTTTGATCCTCGGTCAGAGAACTAAGATCCAACATGTCGAGCTGTGGGGCCAAAAAAAAGAAAAAAGAAAGTCAGCAGAACTGCAAGATCATTTGTGATTCTCTACACTAATAATGAACTATCAGAAAGAGAAATTAAGAAAATAATTCCTTTTACAATTGCATCCCCTCCCCCACATAACTAGAAATCTAACCAAGGACTTGAAAGACCTGAAAGCTAAAAACTACAAGACAATGATCAAAGAAACTAAATGGATACAAGTAAAAAGATATCCCATGCTTATGGGTGAAAATACCATTAAAATATCCATTCTAAACAAAGCAACGTACACATTCATGCAATCACTGCCAACATTTCAATGACATTTTTCACAGAAACAAAAGCAATCTTTACATCTGTGTGGAGCCACAAAGGAACCAGAAGAGCCAAAGGGATCCTGAGAAAGCAGAACAGGCTGGTGGCATGTCTATCCCTGACTTCAATCTAGAGTATGTACCTAAAGTCACCAGAAGACGTGTGGAATTGGCACAGAAATAGTCAAGAGAGCTCAGAAGTAAACCTACAGGTGCATGGTAATTAATTTACAAGAAAGGAACTAAAAATATATACACGGGAAAGGACAGTCCCCCCCACCCCCCTCAATAAACCGTGCTGGGAAAAATGGAAACCACACACCAAGGAACAATATAGGACACCATCTTATACTACAGACAAAAACTGACTAAAATCCCACAACTTTCCACATCAAGCCCTAACAGTCTTGGGTCCTCTTAAGACAGACTTTCAGCAACAGCCACACACAGAAGCTTCTTCCCAATTTCCCTCACTTTTTCTTTCAGCAGCACATCGTTGCAGGAATCTTGAGGAAACCAGACTCCCGTCAGACTCAACTGAACCCCACAATGTCCCAAAGCTGAAGCACCAATGGGTTCTGAGGAGATCATGGGTCCTGAGGAAACTAGATTCCATCAGCCAAAACTAAACCCCATAATGCCCCAAAGCCAAAATACAATGGATCCTGTGGTGACCCATCTCCTGTCAGCCTGAACTGAACCCCACAATGTCACAAAGCTGAACCCCCATAAGGTCCTGAGGAGATCAAATTCTATCAGCCTGAATTGAACCCCACAATGCCCCAAAGCTGAAACCACATGGGTCTTGTGGTGACCCATCTCCTGTCAGCCTGAACTGAACCCCACAATGTCCCAAAGCTGAACACCCAGCAGGTCCTGAGGAGACCAGATTCCATCAACCTGAACTAAACCCCACAATGCCCCCAAACTGAAGCCCCAGTGGGTTCTGAGAAGACCAGATTCCATCTGCCTGACCTGAACCTCAGAGTATCCTGAAGCTGGGTCCTGAGGAGACCAGAGTGCTGTCAGTGGCCACCAACAGCCAGGTGCTCCAGCAGAGTGGGGAGTTCCCCCTGGGGTGAGGAGAGTGTCAGGGGGGCGGGCTCTTCATTATCATGAATAGGCATGATCAAGAAGGTTTGCAGGGGCCAGGGCAAGGACAAGGGAGATAAGCTCCAGCTCCGAGTATTCTAAGTCCCCACTTTCTGAGATTGCGTGACCTACATGATCCAGACTTTGCAAGGAGCAAGCTGAGTTACAGAGGCAGAAGGAGCAGGAGGTGATGTAAAATTTTAACGTTTCCTCTTCAGGTTCAGAAAGATGAAGCCCTCCCAGGTTCCCAGGTCCTTGTGCCCCAGTGACTGTGAGCTCTTCCTTCTGGGTGTATGACCAACCCCCACACTAAGTCCCCTCTATACCCATGGCCCTGGCCCAAGCCTAACCTCCCCCTCAGGCCCTGATGAAGCTCCCCGCCCCCATTGTGCATCTCACATCCCACCCCAACGTGGTCTTTTTGAAGCCTAAACAAGACCATCCTCCTCTCCTCCCTGTGATTCCCCTCACCTGATGAAGCCAGGTCTTCATCCGTTCCAGGTGACTCCAAGGGCCTCATTCTCTCCATGTGTGTGGCCGCTCTCTGTGCCCGTCTTTATGGGCATGTGGTGATCTCCTAAAATGAGGGTTATTTGACAGAGAGAGAATGGGGTAAATGGTGGCCACCAAAGATGTGTCCCCCCAGAACAGGGCCGTATCTGGGAAAAGAGTCTTTGTAGATGTAGTTAAGGATAGCAAGGTAAGGTCATCTAGGGTTAGGGTGACCTTCAATCCAACTGACAGACTCCTTCAAAGAGACGAAAGAGGACACAAAGGGGAAGCCTCTTAAAGGCAGAGGCAGAGATGGGAGGGAGGGGGCCACAAGCCCAGGGACCCCTGGAGCCCCTGAAGTTGGAAAAGGCAGGAATGATCCTGTCCTGGAGCCTCTGGAGGGACCTCAGCCCTGTGCCACCTTGATTTCCGGTGTCTGGTCTCCAGGACTGAGAGAGGATGAACTCCTGTTGTTTTAAACCACCCAGCATGTGATCATGTTAGAGAAGCCACAGAGCAGCCACACAGACCCTGCTCTGTAGGATCCTAGAAATGTGGGTCTCATTAAAGCAGATGAAGGGTGGATTACAGAACCCTTAAAATCAGCTCTGGACCCTCAGAAATGCTAAAGCATGTGGCTGGGCTCCAGAATGTTGAGGGGTCAAGTCTGAAGCCTGTGCTTAGGGGTACTGGGTGCACACGCCTCCCCGGGTTCTTACACCAGTACATGTGGTGTAACATCTCAGTCTTGATGGAGGACATTTAATATCAATGGCCACATTGCTAATTAAGAAGCCACCAGTTGCACAGGTGAAAGCCCAATTAGGGCACTTGCTTCAGGGATGAGCAATTCTGAAGATGGTCAGGGATGGGGACTTACTCATGTGTAGCCAGCCAGCAGCCCTTGCACATACCCCACCCCCTCCCCTCCCAAGGAGGGACCTCAGTGGGAAGCTGGGAGACTACACGGAGTCATCTCTAAGTAAATGCTGGCTGACCCCCAGGCTAGCCATTCCTGAACCTCATCCACCCTTCATAGATAAAACACTTGAATATGTGCAAAGACCTCACAGGCTGGAGAAAAGTGGAGCCACTCCAGCGACAGCATGCTTACTGACGTGGCTCCTGTAGGTCAGGCAGAATGGTCCTGGCCTGGGTGATCTGGAAGCTTTGCACTTTCCTACCTGAGTTACTCCTCCTGTGCTGCTCCCATTGCCTGTTTTCTTGCTTCCTCATTTCTGCCTGAGAAGATTTCCAACAGCAGGAACAGGTGACACAGCCCATCCTTAGGAAGTGACAGCTTAGCACCTCCTGCAGAAGGTCCAGCAGAGCCCAACACAGACCCAATCCCCCGAAACACTATGGGCCCTCACTCTCTCTTATCAAGCCAACCCTGCAAGATCTAAGCAGAAAGACAGCATCAGGTACAGCTGCAGGCACTTGAGGGGGTTTATATAGACCTCAACCCAGGCACACATCCAAAGGGCAGGCCAGTCAGGTCAGCCAATCTGCCCACCTGGGCTTGTGGTTTCAGAAAATGGGCCTCGTTGTCCTGGCCAGGGTTCCAGGAACAGGTGTGGGTCCTTTGGGTCAGGATGGATATGGGGCTGCTGCTCTGACTTGTTTTCTCATCTTCTTATCTGACCTATAAGTGGGAGAGGATTTCAGGAAGGCCTTCTTCTAATGAGAGGGACCCAGGGGTCAGGGAGAGGATGGGTGGTGGGTGGAGACAGACTCAGTGCCCAGGTGCTATGGGACCCTCTGGAAAACCTGCTGGAAGGAGGCTGCAACCAGTGAAGCCCAAGGTCACAAAACTATCCTGAAGCTGCTGTATGTTACCTCAGGTCCTCCTCTGAGGGTCTCAAGGTCAGATCTGTCCAACAGAGGAGCTGGGGGCTCTTTGCAGTGAGGGCTCTGTGAACAGCTCCTGGGTGCTGAGCCCTGCAGGATACCTGCCCAGGTGAGCCCCATATCCTGGGAGGCACCTGCCCATAAGAACCATGTATCCTGGGAGGGGCGAGTGAACAAGTATTCTCTCTGTGCAGTTATCACAGATTAGCTTAGTGACTCTCACGTGGGCAGTGCTGGAATTAGATGAGAACAAGGACATGTTGGGGGACGTTCCCTGAAACACCCCCAGGCCCATCCAGAGTGAAGAGTTCAGTAGGTGGGTACTGGTTGCTGTGCTGGGGTGGGAGGTTTCATGGGTGCCTCTTGTTTCTTCACCTGACACCACAGAGGCCTCTGCAGGACACAGAAGACAGCCTGCCCAGGGACGGTGTGAGCCCCTGGCGACCAGGCACGGGAAGTGAGAGGGAAGGACCAGGCTGAGGGGGCCTTTCTGCTCTGAGTTGGGAGTGGACAAGCAAGTGGTGAGTGTGATCTTGGAAAGTGGCTCTGGTGATGGGAGGCTTGTTGAGGCCGTCTGAGTACGAGTTGGAAAAGAATGTTCAGACATAGAGCATTTCAGAAGGGAGTGAGTTTGTATTAAGAACAAAGAGCAGAGATAAAGTGGGCACTGTGGGCTCAGGGGGCCAACCACCTGACAGACTAGGGAAAGTTGACTGATTTCCTGGGTTAAGAGCCAATTTTTACAGTTTCAAGGCAAAGAAAATTCCTACTGGAAGGTTGATATTAGGTGATTGGGTGGGGTACCATAGGGTGTTTACTGGAGTGGGCATCCTTGCCTGGTAGGGAGTCAGGAAGCTCATTAGCGATGATCAGGTGCTTTTGGTAACGGTTGCAAAGGGGGCCCAGTCCGATTCACAGGTGACCTTGGTTCTGGGGCCCACTTCTATGGCCTTGGTGTGAGGACTCCCAGTTGTGGCCTTGGGGAAGGAGTCACCTCAACAAGACTGACCCTGCTTCAGAGTAAAAGTTCCATCAAGTTTTCCCTGCAGGAGAGATCTAGTGATCCTAGATCTGTTTGGAAAAGTCTTGGACACTGCAGGGACACATACTGAGTGTGAAACTGGATATTGAACCTTGTTGGCAAAACTCACCTTTTCTCTCTGTTGGCATTAAAAGGGTGTGGGCTGACAGCTACCTGAGAATCCATCCAATTGACAATTTCCTATTTACAACATAAATGAGTTTGGTCAAATTATTTCTATTTCTATGCAAACAGGCAGCTTGCAACACCTTGTGGCAGGATCATTTCCAATAGATTGTCAACTAATCAAGGTAACAACATTATGACACTCAACACATTTAGATATAATTTCCTAAGCCTTTTTCTTGAGGGACAGACCCAATATGAGCTAGGAATGTGTTCAAAAGGCTCAGAAAGTGCAGGAAAATACACTGGCTATGACTGGAAATTAGGGTCTCTGTGCAAACCTGGAGTTCTGACATCTTACAATCTAGACAGTTCCTGATAGACAGATGCATGAAAAACACTCTACTTTTATGTTTTTCTTTCATCAAAGGAACATGGATTTCCTAGCATTCTGTGTGCTGAGAGTAACTCACTGCTCTAAAATGCTTGCTTGGACTTCATTTTTCAGTAAGAACTTCCCCTGACTGTGTTACAGTCAGGACGGTCCCACACTCACAGGGAAAAAGCAAACTAACATCCAAACGTTTGTTCCATCAGGTTTTCTCTGTAGGAGAGATCCAGTGATCCTAGGTCTGTCTGGAAAATGCTTGGGTAGTGCATGGACACATACTGAGTGTGAAGCTGGATCCTGGACCTTGTTGGCTAAATCAGCATTTTCTTTCAGGTGGTCCTAAAATGGTGCAGAGTAGCAACTGCCTGAAGATCCATCCAATTGCTGTTTTCTTACTTGTGACAGCAATATCTTTGGTCAGACCTCTTGGATTTCTGCAGCAAACATGGGACTTTCAATTCCTTGCCACTGGATCATTTCCAATGGCAGGTAAACTCATTAGGTAACCAGACTCGATGGCATTCAGCACTCTCAGACACACTCCTACAGCCTGTTTCTTCATAGACAGTCCCAGGATGACCTAGGAATGGGTTCGCTAGTATCAGAAATGTCAGCAAACATACTGGCTGTGACTCTGAAAATTAGGTGCTCTGTGCAAATCTGGAGTTTTAACATTTTAGAATCTAGACAGTTTCTGATAGATGTCTGAAATACACTCCTTTTTATTTTTTGCCTTTCATTCCTCAAAGAAACACAGATGTCACAGCATTATGTTTGCTGAGAGTGACAGACTGCTTGGAAATTCTTGCCTGGAAGTCATTTTGAAGTAACAATTTCCCCTCCCCTGTGTTACCATGGGAAATGCCCCCACACTGACAGAGAAAAGTAAACAAATGTCAAAACATCTGTTCCGTGAAGTCCCCTGTAGGAGGGATCCAGTGATCCTAAGTCTGTCTGGAAAATTCTTGGATAGTGCTTGGACACATGCTCAGTGTGAACCTGGATTCTGGACCTTGTTGGCAAATTAGAATTTTCTCTGTGTTGGCCACAGTAGGCTGGGGTTTAGCAACTCCTTGAAAATCAGTACACTTGCTCTTTTCCCACTAACGACAGCAATAGCTTTGGTCAAAACACTGGAATTGCTGAAGCAAGCAGGCAGCGTGCAACTCCTTGTGGCAAGATCATTTCCATTGGAATGCCAATTAAACTACTTAGAAACAGTATGGCACTCAGCTGTGTCAGACACACTCCTCCAGACTCTCTCCTCATGGTGTGTCCCAGTAAGATAGAGTACTGTGCTCATGAACCATGGAAAGTTCAGGGAAACTTACTGGCTGTGTCTCTGGAATTTAGGGCATTTGTGGAAGCATGGTCTTCTCACATCTTAGAATCCAGACAGCAGTCATGGATAGAGAGATGCCTGAAAAGCACCCTATTCATTGCCCCTCATTCCGCGAGTGAACACAGGTGTCCCAGCATTCTGTTTGCTGAGAGTAACCTGCTAAGTGGAAACCCTTGCCTGGAAGTCATTTTTAAGTAAAAATTTCCCCTCACGTGTGTTACACTAGGGAAGGCTCCCACACTCACAGGGAAAAGCAAGCAAACATCAAAATGTCTCTTCCATCAATTTTTCTCTGTCAGAAGGATCCAATGGCCCCAGGTCTCTCTGGAAATTTCTTGGATATTGCAAGGGAAACATACTGACTGTGAACCTGAATATTTGACCTTCTTGGCAAAATTAGCATTGTCTCTCTTTTGGCACTAACAGGATGTGCGCTGGCAGCTGCCTGAAAATCCATCCAATTGATATTTTCCTACTTCTGACATCAATAGGTTTGGTCAAATCTTTCAGGTTTCTGACACAAGCAGGTGGCTTGCAACCCCATCGAGCTGGATCATTTCCATTAAAATGTCAAATAATCTAGGTAACAACAGTATGGCTCTCAGCAATCTTAGATAATTTCACAGCCAGTTTCCTCTGAATCAGACCCAATAGGAGCCAGGAATGTGTTCATAAGGCTCTGAAAGTGCAATGAAATATACTGGCTATGACTTTGGAAATTAGGCCCTGTGTGCAAACCTGGAGTTCTCACATCTTAGACTTTAGATAGTTCCTGACAGATAGATGCCTGAAAAACACCCACTTTTATGTCTTTCATGCATTTAAGTAACATAGTTATCCCAGATTTCTGTGTGATGAGAGTAACACACTGGTTGAAAATCCTTGCTTGAAGGTGATTTTTCAGTAACAATTTCCCATGACTGTGTTACTGTAGGGAAGACCCCCAAACTCACAGGAAAAAGAAAACAACCAACCAAATGTCTATTCTATAAAGTTTTCTCTTTAGGAGAGATCCAATGATCCTCTGCCTGTCTGGAAAATTCTTGGATACTACAGGGACACATACTGAGTGTGAATCTGCATCCTTGAATCTGTTGGCAAAATTAGCAATTTTTGTCGGTTGGATCTAAAAGAGTGCAGCCTTAGCAACTGCCTGAAGATTCATCCAATTGGTCTCTTCCTAATAATGACAGTGATAACATTGGTCAAACCTTTGAGGTTTCTAAAGCAAGCAGGCGGCTCACTACTCCTATCTGCTGGCCCATTTCCAGTGTAATGTCACCTCATCTAGTTAAGCACTGTATGGCACCCAGCCCTCTCAGACATACTCCTGCATCCTGTTTCCTCATGGGCAGGCCCAGTTTGAATAAGGAATGTGTTTAAAGCCTTGGAAGGTGCAGGGAAACACAGTACCCTAACTCTGGAAGTTAGGACCCTGGGAAAGCCTTGAAGTCTCATGCCTTGCGTTCTAGACAGTTCCTGATAGATAGAGGCCTAAAAATACACTCCGTATGGATGCCTTTCCGTCCTCGAAGAAACATAGCTTTCCCAACATTCTGTGTGCTGAGAGTCACACGGTGCTTGAAAACACTTGCTTGTAGGCCATTGGTCAGTAGAAAATTCCCCTGAAGGTGCAATGGTAGGGAAGGCTCCCACACTCACTGGGAAAGGCAAACCAACATCCAAACGTGTACTCCATAACATTTTGTCTTTAGGGGCGATCAAGTGAGCCTAGGTCTGTCTGGAGAATTCGTGGGTATTGTGGGGAACATCATGAGTGTGAACTTGTATATATGAACTTGGTGGCAAAATTCTCATTTTCATCTCCCACACTCATTTTGGGACCACATTGGTTCTAAAATGGTGCAGTGTAGCAAATCCTTGAAAATCCATCCAATTGCTGTTTTCTTACTTTTGACAGTGATAGATTTGTCCACCCTTTGGAATTTCTGAAGCAAGCAGGTTGCTCACCACTCCAGCCACTAACTGATTTCCATTGTACTGGCACCTCATGCAGGTAAGCACAGTATGCTGCCCAACACACTCGGATACACTCGTGCAGCCTGTTTCTTCAGGAGCAGTCCCAGTATATACTTGGAAAGTGTTTACAAGGCTTGAAAAGTTCATGGAAACACACTGCCCTGACTCTGGGTGTTAGGATCCCTAGGAAAGACTGAAGGTCTCACGACTTAGAATGTAGACAGCTCCTGATAGATAGAGGGCTGAAAGCACTCTCTGTTGATGCATTTCTTTTCTTGAAGGAACATAACTTTCCAAACATTTTGTGTGCAGAGAGACACACACGGCTTGAATATGCTGGCATGGAGGTCATTTTTCAGTAGCACTTTCCCCTGATGGTGTGACCATGGGGATGCCGCACTCTCCATTTTTAGAGAAAGACAAATTAGCATTCAAACGTCTGTTCCATCACATTTTCTCAGTAGGATAGATCCACTGAGACTAGTTCTGTCTGGAAACTTTGTGGATACTGCATGGAGACATCCTGAGTCTGGACATGGATACCGGATTTTTGGGGCAAAAATAATATTTTTTCTCTTGATTTGGGAAAATGCTACGGCCTTGCAACTGCTTGGAAATCCATCCAATTGCTGTTTTCTTCCTTCTGACAATGATAGCTTTGGTCCATCCTTTGGGATTTCTGAATCAAGCAGGCGACTCACCACTCCTACCCTCTGGCCCATTCCCAGAGGAATGTCATCTCATCTAGGTAAGCACAGTATTGGTACCATACAATCTCAGACACTCTCCTACAGTCTGTTTCCTCATGGGCCATCCCTATATGAGCTAGGATGTCTTTGGGAGGCTTGGAAGGTGTAGGAAAAATAGTGCCTTGACTCTGGTAGTTAGGTCCCCTGGACAAGCCTGGAGGTCAATGTTAGATTCTAGACAGTTACTAATAGATATAGGCCTAATAACACACTCTCTGTTGATGCCTTTTCTTCCTTGAAGAAACATACTTTTCCCTGCATTCTCTGTGCTGGGGATCACACACTGCTTGAGAACGCTCTTTGGAGGTCATTTTTCAGTAGAAACTTCCTCTGACAGTGTAACCTTAGGGAAGGCCCCCACACTCACTGGAAAAGGCAAACCAACATCCAAACTTCTGTTGCATCACATTTTGTCTCTAGGAGTGATCCAGAGAGCCTAGGTCTGTCTGGAAAATCGTGTATACTGCAGGACCACATCCTAAGTGTGAACCTGGATACTGGAACTGGTGGCACAATTCACATTTCTCTTTCGGTTTGTCCTAAAACTGTGTGGCCTGGCACCTGCTTGAAAATCCATCTAATTGCTGTTTTCTTACTTTGAAGAGCAATAACTTTGGTTCACCCTTTGGGATTTCTGAAGCAAGCAAGGAGATCACCACTCCTAGTCATGGGCCTATTTCCAGTGGAATGCCACCTTACCTAAGTAAGCACATAATGGCCCCTCTGTATACTCAGACACACACCCACAGTCTGTGTCCTCATGGACAGTCCCAGTGTGACCTAGGAATATGTTTACAAAGCATTAAAAGGGCAAGGAAGACACTGCCCTGACTCTGGAAGTTCCGTTCTCTGGGAAGGCTGGAGGGCTCTTGTTAGAATCAAGACAGTTCTTCATAGATAGAGGCCTGAAAACACACTCTCTGTTGATACCCTTCCTTCCTCGAAGAAACAGTACTTTCCCAGTATTCTGTGAACTGAGAGTCACACATTGCTTGAAACCGTTTGCTTGCAGGTCATTTTTCAGTAGCAATTTCTTGTGATGTTGTGACAATAAGGATGTCCTCTACACTCACAGGGTAAGGCAATCCAAGATCCAAACATTTGTTCCATCACAATTTCTCTATCAGAGCAGCCAGTGAGCCTAGGTCTTTGTGAAATATGGGTAGATACAGCAGAGACACCTCCTGAGTCTGACAGTGGATACCGGTACTTGATGGTCAAATTTGCAACTGCTAGAAAATCCATACAATTGCTTTTTTTTTTTTAATTTCTAACAGTGGTCACTTTTGACCCACCTTTGGGATTTCAGAAGCAAGAAGGCAGCTCGCAAGTGCTGCTGATGGCCTATTTGCAATGGAATGTCACCTCACCTGGGTAACAACAGCATGGCACCCTGCAGTCTGAACACATTCCTGCAGCCTGTTTCCTCATGGGCAGTTCTGGGATGATGTAGGAAGGTGGTTAAAAGCCTGGGTTAGTGCAGGGAAACACACTGCCCTGACTCTGCAAGTTAGGTCCTCAGGGTAAGACTGGAGGTCTCACATCTTAGAAATCTAGACAATTCTTGATAGATAAAGGACTGAAAATTCATTCTCTGCTGATGCCTGTCTTTCCTTGAAGGAACATTGTTTTCCCAACATTCTGTTTCCTGAGTGTCACACACTTGCTTGGAGGTCATTTATCACTAAGAATTTCCCCTGAAGATGTGACTGGAGGGAAAGCCCCACAAACACAGTAAAAGGGAACCACATTCAAATGTCTGTTCCATCACGTTTGCTCTGTAGGTGAGATATAGTGAGCCTAGTCCTATCTGGAAAATTCTTGGATACTGCAGGGACACATCATGAATGTGAATCTTGATAGCAGATCTTGGTGGCAAAATTTGCATTATCCTCTCCATTGGGCTTAAAACGTTGTGGCCTAACAACTGCTTGAGAGTTCATTTAATATCTGTTTTCTTACTTCTGACAATGATAGCTTTGTTCTAGCTTTCTGGATTTCTGAAGCAACAGGCGGTTCATAACTCCTAGTCCCTGGCCCATTTCCAGTGGAATGTCAGTTCATTTGGTAAGGGCAGAATGACACATAGCACACACGGACACTCTTCCATCGCCTGTTTCATCATGGACATTCCTGAGTGATCTTGGAATGTGCTTACAAGGCTCAAAATTTGCAGGGAAACACTGCCCAGACTCTGGAAGATGGGTCCTCTGGACAAGCCTGGAGATCTCACATCTTAGAATATAGACAGATCCTGATAGATAGAGGCCTGAAAACACACTCTCTATTGATGCCTTTCCTTCCTCAAATGAACGTAGCTTTCCCAGCATTCTGTGTGCTGAGAGTCACATACTGCTTGAAAATGCTTGCCTGGAAGTTGTTTTTCAGTAGCAATTTCCCTTGATGGTTTGACCATAGGGAAGTCCACCACACTCACAGGAAAAGGCAAAACATCATCCAAACGTCTGTTCCATCATGTTTCTCTGTAGGAGAGATCCTAGGGTTAGGGTTAGGGTTAGGGTTAGCCTAGGTCTGTCTTGAAAATTCTTCAGTGCTGTGGGGACACATCCTGCGTGTGAACCTGGGTAATGGACCTTGGTGGCAAATTTCGCATTTTCCTCTAGGTTGGCCCTAAAATGTTGGGAAAGCAATGGCCCTTTGAGTAAGGAAAGGCGTCACCAGAGAGTGTGTTTCCAGGCCTCTATCTATTAGGAACTGTCTAGATTGTAAGACGTGAGACCTCCAGTCTTGCCCAGATGACCTAACATCCCGAGTCAGGGGATATGTTTCCATACAATCTCTGAGCCTTGTAAATACATTCCTAGGTCATACCAGGACTGCCAAGGAGGAAACAGGCTGTCAGAGTGTGTCTGAGAGAGCTGGGTGCCATGTGGTGCTACCTATATTATGTGACATTTCACAGGAAAGGGACCACCAGATAGAAGTGGCAAGCAGACTGCTTGCTTCAGAAATTACATGGGTGAACCATATCTGTCACTGTCAGAAATAAGAAAACAAGTACTGGATGGATATTTAAGCAGTGGCTATGCCAAACCATTTTAGTGCCAACTGAGAGAAAAAGGTGAATTTTGTCCTGTATTCAGGTTCACACTCAGGATGTGACCCCACAGGATCCAAACTTTTCCAGATAGACCTGGGTTCACTGGACCTCTCTAACAGAGAAAACGTGATGGAACAGGTATTTGGATGCTTGCTTGTCTTGTGATTGTGGGCGCTTCCCTACTGTCACAGTCTCTGGGGAAATTGCCACTGAAAAATGAACTCCAAGCAAATGTTTTCAAGCAGTGTGTGACTCTCAGCACACAGTACATTGGGAAAGTTATGTTCCTTCAATGAAGGAAAGGCATCAACAGAGAGTGTGTTTTTTATAGCAGGAACTGTTCAGCTTCTAAGATGTGAGAGCTCAGGCCTGATTAAAGGACCTAAGTTCCAGAGTCAGGACAGTGTGTCTTGCTGCACTTTCTGAGACTTCTAAATGCATTCCTAGGGCATACCAGGTCTGCTCCTAAGGAAGGATGCTGAGGGAGTGTATCAGACTGTGCTGGGTGAAATACTGTGGTCACATAGATGAGGTGTCATTCCACTGGAAATGGGCCTGCAGCTAGGAGTTGCAAGTCATTCACATGCTTCAAAAATCCCAAAGGGTGAACCAAAGCTAGCATTGTCAGAAGGAAGAAAACAACATTCAGATGGAATTTCAAGCAGTTGCTGGGCGGCACTCTTTTAGGGCCAAGTGAGAGAAAAATGCATATTTTAACACCAACGTCTGGTATCCAGATTCAAACATAGGTGTTTCCCCGCAGTGTCCACGGATTTTCTAAATAGACTTACATTGATGAATGGCCCCACCAAGAAAACGTGATTGAACAGATGTTTGGAAGTGCTTTTGAACTTACCTGTGAGTGTGGCGCCTTCCCTACAGTCACACCTCCAGGGGAAATTGCTAATGAAAAATGACCTCCAACAAGCGTTTTCAAGGAGTGTGTGACACTCAGCACACAGAATGTTGAGAAAGCTATATTCCTTTGAGGAAGGAAAGGCATCTCGAGAGAATATGTTATCAGGCCTCTACCTGTCATGAACTGTCTAGATTCAAACATGTGAGTCCTCCAAGTTTCCCAGAGGACCTAAATACCAGAGTCAGGGCAGTGTGTTTCCCACCACTTTCTGAGATTTGTAAACACATTCCTAGGTCAAACCAGATCTGACCATAAAATTCATGCTGCAAGAGTGTGTCTCAGCGTGCTGGGTGACATATTGTGCTAACCTAGATGAGATGACATCTCCCTGGAAAGGGGCCAGTGGCTTGGAGTGGAGAGCCTCCTGCTTGATTCATAAATCCCAAAGGGTGCACCAACACTATCACTGTCAGAAGTAAGAAAACAGCAATTAGATGCATTTTCAGGCAGTAACTAGGTTTAACCGTTTTAGGGCCAACTGAGAAAACAATGGAAATTTTGCTGCCAAGGTCCAGTATCCAGGTTCAAACATAGGGTGTGTAGGAACAGTATCCATGAGCATTCTAGACAGTTAGGTTGAATGGATTGCTCCTATCAAGAAAACGTGATTGAGCAGACGTCTGGATGATCCTTTGCCTTTTCCTGTGGGTGTGGCGGTCTTCCCTAAGGTCACAACATCAGGGGAAGTTGCTACTGAAAAATTACTTCTAACAAGCCTTTTCAAGCAGTTTGTGACTCTGAGCACACAAAAAGCTGGGATAATTATGTTCCATCCAGGAAGGTAAGGCATCAACAGAGAGTGTTTTATCAGGCCTCTGTGTATCACAAACTGTATAGACTCAAAGATGTGAGACTTCCAGGTTTGCCCTGAGGACCCAAATTCCAGAGTCAGAGCATTGTATTTCCCTACACTTTCTGAGATTGCATCCAAGTACCATATTTTGGACTCGATTGTTGACCATGATGGCTACTCCATTTCTTTTAAGCGGTTCCTGCCCACAGTAGTAGATATAATGGTCATCTGAGTTAAATTCACCCATTCCTGTCCATTATAATTTGCTGATTCCTAGAATGTCGACATTCACTCTTGCCACATCCTGTTTGACCACTTCCAATTTGCCTTGATTCAAGGACCTAACATTCCAGGTTCCTATGCGATATTGCTCTTTACAGCATTGGACCTTGCTTCTATCACCAGTCACATCCACAACTGGGTATTGTTTTTGCTTTGGCTCCATCCCTTCATTCTTTCTGGAGTTATTTCTCCACTGAACTCCAGTAGGATATTGGACACCTACCGACCTGGGGAGTTCCTCTTTCAGTATCCTATCATTTTGCCTTTTCATACTGTTCATGGGGTCCTCAAGGCAAGAATACTGAAGTGGTTTGCCATTCCCTTCTCCAGTGGACTACATTCTGTCAGACCTGTCCACCATGACCCGTCCGTCTTGGGTGGCTCCACACGTCATGGCTTAGTTTCATTGAGTTAGACAAGGTTATGGTCCATGTGATCAGATTGGCTAGTTTTCTGTGATTATGATTTCAGTGTCTGCCCTTTGATGCCCTCTCACAACACCTACCATCTTATTTGAGTTTCTCTTACCTTGGACGTGGGGTATCTCTTTACAGCTGCTCCAGCAAAGCACAGCCACTCCTCCTTACCTTGGACAATGGGTATCTCCTCAGGCCGCCCCTCCTGACCTTGAATGTGGAGTAGCTCCTCTCGGTCCTCCTGCACCCGTGCAGCTGCTGCTCTGTGGACGTGGGATTGCTTCTCTTGGCCACAGCCCCTGACCTTGGGCATGGGGTAGCTCATCTCAGCCACCTCCCCTGACCTCAGGCATGAGGTAGCTCCTCTCGGCCGCTGCCCCTGGTCTCGGACATGGGGTGGCTCCCCTCAGCCACTACCTCTGACCTTGGGCGAGAGATAGCTCCTCATGGCCATGCTTCTGCATGGTCCGTCACAGCCTGCACCATTTGAATGCCGAGTTCCAAAGAATAGCAAGGAGAGATAAGAAAGCCTTACTCTGATCAATGCAAAGAAATGGAGAATAACAACAGAATGGGAAAGACTAGAGATCTCTTCAAGAAAATTAGAGATACCAAAGGAACATTCCATGTGAAGATTGGGTTCAATAAAGGACAGAAATGCTATGCATCTAACAGAAGCAGAAGCTGTTAAGAAGAGGTGGCAAGAATACACAGAACAACTGTACAAAAAAAGATCTTCATGACCCAGATAATTATGATGGCGTGATCAGTCACCTAGAGCCAGACATCCTGGAATGTGAGGTCAAGTGGGCCTTAGAAAGCATCACTACAAACAAAACTAGTGGAGGTGATGGAATTCCAGTTAAGCTATTTCAAATCCTAAAAGATGATGCTGTGAAAGTGCTGTACTCAATAGGTCAGCAAATTTGGAAAACTCAGCAGTGGCCACATGACTGGAAAAGATCAGTTTTCATTCCAATTCCAAAGAAAGGCAATAACAAAGAATGCTCAAACTACTGCACAATTGCACTCATCTCACACGCTAGTAAAGTAATGCTCAAAATTCTCCAAGCCAGGCTTCAGCAATACATGAGCCGTGAACTTCCAGATGTTCAAGCTGGTTTTAGAAAAGGCAGAGGAACCAGAGATCAAACTGCCAACATCTGCTGGATCATTGAAAAAGCAAGAGAGTCCCAGAAAACATATATTTCTGCTATATTGACTACGCCAAAGCCTTTGATTGTGTGTATCACAATAAACTGTGGAAAATTCTGAAAGAGATGGGACTACCAGACCACCTGACCTGTCTCTTGAGAAACCTATGTGCAAGTCAGGAAGCAACAGTTAGAACTGGACATGGAACAACAGATTGGTTCCAAATAGGAAAAGGAGTATGTCAAGGCTGTATATTGTCTCCCTGCTTATTTAACTTATATGCCGAGTACATCATGAGAAACACTGGGTTGGAAGAAGCACAAGCTGGAATCAAGACTGCCAGGAAAAACATCAGTAACCTCAGATATGCATATGATACCACCCTTATGGCAGAAAGTGAAGAGGAACTAAAAAACCTCTTGATGAAAGTGAAAGAGGAGAGTGAAAAAGTTGGCTTACAGCTCAATATTCAGAAAACTAAGATCATGGCATCTGGTCCCATCACTTCATGAGAAAGAGATTGGGAAACAGTAGAAACAGTGTCATACTTTATTTTGGGGGGCTCCCAAATCACTGCCGATGGTGATTGCAGCCATGAAATTAGAAGATGCTTACTTCTTGGAAGGGTTAAGACAAACCTAGATAGCATATTAAAAAGTGGAGACATTTCTTTGCCAACAAAGCTCCATCTGGTCAAGGCTATGGTTTATCCAGTGGTCATGTATGGATGTACGAGTTGGACTGTGAAGAAAGCTGAGCACTGAAGAATTGATGCTTTTGAACTGTGGTGTTGGAGAAGACTCTTGAGAGTCCCTTGGACTGCAAGGACATCCAACCAGTCCATCCTAAAGGAGATCAGTCCTGGGTGTTCTTTGGAAAGACTGATGCTGAAACTGAAACTCCAGTACTTTGGCCACCTGATGTGAAGAGTTGACTCATTGGAAAAGACCCTGATGCTGGGAGGGCTTGGGGGCAGGAGGAGAAGAGGATGACAGAGGAGGAGATGGCTGGATGTCATCACCAACTCGATGGTCATGAGTTTGTGTAAGCTCCGGGAGTTGGTGATGGACAGGGAGGCCTGGTGTGCTTCGATTCATGGGGTCCCAAAGAGTCGAATACAGCTGAGCGTCTGAACGGAACTGAACTCTTTCTGAGCATTGTAAACACATTCCTAGGTCATACCAGAAGTGCCCTTAAGAAAAAACAGGCTGCAGGAAGATTTCTGAGATTGCTGGGTGCCATGCTGCACTTACCAAGATGATGTAGCATTCCACTGTAATTGGGCGAGCGGCTACGAGTTGCTAGCTGCTTACTTGCTTCAGAAATCCCAAAGGGTGTACCAAGTGATCACTGCCAGAAGTAAGAAACCAGCAGCTAAATGCATTTCCAGGTAGTTGTTATGCTCTACTGTTTTTGGCCAACTGAGAGAGAAAGGTGAATTTTGCCACCAAGGTCCACTGTCCATGTTCACACCTAGGATGTGTCCACTCAGGATCCAAGAATTTCCCAGACAGACCTAGGCACACTGAATCTCCACTACAGAGAAAACATGATGGAACTGACCTTTGGTTGTTGCTTTTCCTTTTCCTGTGAGTTTGGTGGCCTTCCCTATGGTCACACTATCAGGAGCAATTGCTAATGAAAAAGGACTTCCAACAAGTGTTTTCAAGCAGTATGTGACTCTATGGACATGGAATACTGGAAACCTACGTTCCATTGAGGAAGGAAATGTATTTATAGACAGTGTGTTTTCAAGAATCTCTCTATTAGGAACTGTCTAGCTTCAAAGATGTGAATTCTCCATATTTGCCCAGAGGACCTCAATTCCAAAGTCAGGGCAATGTGTTTTCCTGCACTTTTTGAGCTTTGTAAATACATTTCTTGGTCATACCAGGACTGCCCATGAGGAAACAGGCTCTCTATATGGGGAACTGTCTAGATACTAAGATATGAGACCTCTAGGTTGGTACAGAGGACCTAAATTTCAGAGCAAGGGCAGTGTGTTTTTGAGCATTTTCTGAGCTTTGTAAACACATTTCTGAGTAACGCCAGGTCTGCTCATGAGAAAACAGGCTTCAGCTGTGTGTCTGAGGGTGCTGAGTACCATACTGTGCTTACCTAGATGAGGTAACTTTCCATGGCAAATCGGCACGTGACCAGGAGTTGTGAGCCATCAACTTGCTTCAGAAATCTTGAATGGTGGACTAAAGTTTGCACTGTCAGAAGTAAGAAAAAAGTAATTGGGTGGATTTTCAAGCAATTGCTAGCCACACCTCTTTATGGCTCCAGAGAGATAAATACAAATTGTGCACCCTAGGCCCTTTATTCAGGTTCACACACGGGATGTGTTCCCTCGTGATTCAAGAAATTTCCAGACAGACCTTTGCTCCCCAGAGTTCTTCTACAGGGAAAACTGGTTGGAACAGCCATTTGGATGTTGCTTTGCCTTTCCCTGTGAGTGTGGGGCCGCTACTTATGGTCACAGCCTCAAGGAGATATTGCCACTGAAAATAGACTCGCAAGCAAGCACTTTTCAAGCAGAGTGTGACTCTCAGGTCGCAGAATGTGAAGAAAGCTATCTTCCTTTGAGGAAGGAAAGACGTCCACAGAGAGTGTGTTTTCAAACCTCTATCTTGCAGGAAATTTTGAGCTTCTAAAACATGAGACCAGCAGGTCTGCTGAGAGGACCTATATTCCTGAGTCAGGGCCGTGTGTCTCCCTGTAATTTCCGAGTCTGACAAACACATTCCTAGATCATAACGGTACTGACCATGAGAAAGCTGGCAGCAGGAGTGTGTCTGAAAGGGCTGAGTGCCTTACTGTGGTCAACTGTGTGAGGTGACATTCCAGTGACAGGCTCAAAGCTCCAAGGTGTGAGCCACCCGCTTGCTTCAGAAACCCCAAAAGGTAGAGCAAAGCTAGCTCTGTCAGAGGTAAGAAAAGAGCAATTGGACGGATTTTCAAGCTGTTGCTAGGCCGAACCACTTTAGTGCCCCCTGAGAGAAAAATGTGAATTGTGCCCTGTAGGTCAGGTATCCAGGTTCAAACACAGGGTGTGTCCCAGCAGGATCAGAATTTTCCACAGAACTAGGCTCACTAGACCTCTCCTGCTGGGAAAATGGGATGGAACAGACATTGGAAGTTGGTTTGCCCCTCCCTATTGTCACAGACTCAAGGAGAAAGTGCCCCTGAAAGATGACCTCCAAGCAAGCACTTTTCAAGCAGTGTGTGACTCTCAGTTCACAGAATGCAGGGAAAGATATCTTCCCTCAAGGAAAGAAAGGCATCAAAAGAGAGTGTATTCTCAACCCTCTATCTTGCAGGAACTGTTTAGCTTCCCAGATGGGAGGCCTCCAGTAGTGCTCAGAGGAACTAAATTCCAGAGTCAAGGCCATGTTTCTCCCTGCACTTTCCAAGCCTTGCAAAGCCATTCCTAGGTTATACCAGTACTGCACATGAGGAAGCAGTCTGCGAGAGTGTGTCCAAGAGGGCTAGGTTCCTCACTATACTCACTTCAGCGAGGTGGCATTCCACTGTAAAAAGGCCCACAGCTGGGAGTTGAAATTCACCCACTTGCTTCAGAAATCAAAAAGGAAGGAGCAAATCTAGCTCTCTCAGAATCAAGAAAAGAGCAAGTGGATGGATTTTCAAGCTGTTGCTAGGCTACATTGCTTTAAGGTCCACAGAGAGAAACACAAATTGTGCCCCCTCATTCTGGTATCCTGGTTCACAAACAGGGTGTGTCCCCAAAGGATCCAAGAATTTTCCAGACAGACTTACGCTCACTAGAGTTCTCCTACAGAGAAAACGGGATGGAACAGACATTTAGATATTGCCTTGTCTTTCCCAGTGAGTGTGGAACCCCTCTGTTTGACTACAGCCCCAAGTGGAAATTACCATTGAAAACTCATGTCTAAGCGAGCACTTTTCAAGCACTGTGTGACTCTCAGTTCGCAGGATACTGGCAAACCTATATTTCTTCAAGGAAGGAAAGGCATCCACAGAGAGTGTGTTTTCAAACCTGTCCCTTGCAGGAACTCTTTAGCTCCTAAGACATGAACCCTCTAGTTCTGCTCAGAGGACCTAAATTCGAGAGCCTGTGCCCTGTGTCTTGGTGCATTTTCCCACCTTTCAAACACATATCTAGGTGATACTGGTACTGCCCTTGAGGAAGCAGACTGTGGGAATATGTCTCAGAGTGCTGGGTCCCTTACTGTGGTCACCTCTGTAAGGTGACACTCCAGTGTAAATAGGCCCAAAGATAGGAGTTGCGAGCCGCCCATGTGCTTCAGAAACCCCAGGGGTGGAACAAAGTTAGCTCTGTCAAAAGTAAGAAAATGGCAATTGGACGGATTTTCAAGATGTGGATAGGTTACACCACTTTAGGGCCACCCGAGAAAAATATGCAAATTTGAACCTGGGTGTCCAGATTAACACACAGGGTGTTTCCCCACATGATCCAAGAATTTTTCAGACAGACCTAGGTTCACTGGAGCTCTCCTGCAGAGGAAACATACATCCAGAGTCTCCAGTGTGAACCCTCCAAAATCTATACCTGGTGTCACGAATCCACAGTCTCCAGGATGACCCTACCCTCAAGATCCTGTACCTGGGGTCACAAGTCCACTATTTCCATGTCGAGTCCACCTCCAAGAACTTGAACTTGTGGTCACATGTCCAGAGTCTTCAGGGTGACCCCACCTCCCCGGAGCTACTGGTGTGAAGCATCCACAGTTTTAAGGATGGACCCAATTCCCAGAACCTGTAGCTGGGGTCACACTTCCAAATTCTAAGGGTTACCCCACCTCCCACACATTGAACCTGGTTTCCCATGTCCCTGTTAGCCAAGGTTACCCTCTCCATGACCCTGTAATGGGGATCACATGTCCACAGTCTGCTGTGTGTCGTCACTTCCCAGACCCTTCACCTAGAGTCACAATCACAGTTTCCAGGTTACTCCTTTGCAGACCCTGCACCTGGAGTCACTTATCCACAGTCTCCAGGGTGACTCATTCAAAACCCCACACTGGGGCTCACATGACCACAGTCTCCAGGGTGACCCAAGCACCCAGATCCTGCACCCAGGGTCACATATCCACAGGCTCCAGGGTGTACCTCTTGCAGACCCTGCACCTGGGGTCACATATCTACAGCCTCCAGTGTGATCCCCATCCCCAGACCTGATTTGGGTGAGAAATATCCATAGTCTCCAGACTCACACCTTGGATCACATATCCACAGTCTCCAGAGTCACACCTTGGGTCACATAGCCATAGTCAGCAGGGTGAACTCACCTCCCAGAGCCTGTACATGGTGTCAAATGTGCACATTCTCCAGGGTTACCACCCTTCCAACATGCTGTACCTGGGTCAAAAGCCCACAATCTCAAGGGTGACCCCCTCTCAGACCCTGTTCCTGGGGTCACATGTCCAGAATCTCCAGAATGATCTACCTCCAAGATGAAGCACCTGATGTCACATGTCAACAGTCTCCAAGGTGACCCCGTCCTCAGAATCTGCACCTGTGGTTACATTTCTCCAGTCTGCAGGATGACCCCCAATCTCAGTATTTGTATTATGTGTCACATGTACATAGTCACCAGGGTAACCACTGCAGGCCCTTTTTCTGACATAACATTTCCACAGACTCCTGAAGAACTCCCTTCCCAGACTCTGAACCTGGGATCCTACCTCCAGGGTCTCGAGGGTGATGCCCTTCCCTGTCCCTTCACCTGGTGTCAAACATCCACAGTCTCCATGGTAACATCCACACCAAAGTCTGATATTGGGGACACAGATCCATAGTCTTCTGGGTCGCAACCCCTCCCAGATCATGCACCTGGTCTCACATGTCCTCAGTCTCCAGGTTGACACCCCTCCCAGACACTGCAGCTGGGGTTACACATCCACAGTCTCCAAGGTGAACCCACCTCACTGACTATTGTACCTCTGGCCACATGGCCTCAGTCTCCAGGGTGACCCTATATCTCAGACACTGTACTTGAGGTTACATATCAACGGTGTCCAGGATGACACCTCTCCCCAGACCCTGTACCTGGGGTCGCATTTGCACAGTCTCCAGGGCGATGCTATATTCCCAACCCTGTACCTGGGGTCACAGGTCGCAGTCACCAGGCTTTCCCCACCCTCAAGAGCCTTTACCTGGGGTCATACATCCAGACTCTAGGGTGACTCCCTCCCAGACCCTTCACCTGGCATCCTATGTCCACAGTCTCCTGTGTGATATCACTTCCCAGAACCTATACCTGTGGTCACAGATCCACAGTCTCCATGGTGATCCCCTTCCCAGACCCTGTAATTTGGATCCCATGTCCTCAGTCTCCAGTGTGACACCACCTCTCATACCTTGTACTTTGGTGACTTGTCCACAGTTTCCAGGATGACCCAAACGGTGCATGTGGAGTCACATGTCCACATTCTGCAAAGTGACCCCAGTCCCTAACCCTGAACCTTAGTCACACAGCCACAGTTTCCAGAATGACCTCACTCCAGACCCTGCACATAGGGTCACACCTCCACCTTCTCCATATTGACCCCCTCCTTGAACTTCTATCAGGTTTCACACATGCACCAGCTCCACAGTGACCACCACCAGATCCTGTAGCTGTGGTCAGGGTCCGCAGTCTGCAGGGTGAGACCATTTTGTACCTTAAACCTTGGTTCACCTAGCCAGTCTCCAGGGTCATCCCTGCCAAACCTGCACCTGGGGTCACATGTCCATACTCTCCATGGTGACATCCCCCAGGCCCTGTACTGCTGCTGCTGTTGCTGCTGCTGCTAAGTCATGCCAGTCGTGTCCAACTCTGCGACCCCATAGATGGCAGCCCACCAGGCTCCCCCATCCCTGAGATTCTCCAGGCAAGAACACTGGAGTGGGTTGCCATTTCCTTCTCCAAAACATGAGAGTGAAAAGGGAAAATGAAGTCACTCAGTCATGTCTGACTCTTAGGGACCCCATAGACTGCAGCCTACCAGGCTCCTCCATCCATGGGATTTTCCAAGCAAGAGTACTGGAGTGGGTTGCCCACTCCAGTACCTAGTGTCGTATATCTGCGCAGACCCTATACGTAGTGTCATATATCCACAGTTTCCCGGGTTACCCCACTTCCCATATCATGCACCTGGGATCACATGCTCAGTCTGCAAGGTGACCCCGATCCCATTCCTGTACCTTGTGTCACAAGTCCACAGCCACCAGGATGGCCCCACCCTCAAGATCCCATACCTGGGGTCACACTCCTGTCTCCAGTGTGATCTCACCTCCCAGAAACTTTACCTGGGGATAAACGTCTACTGTTTTCAGGATGGTCCCAACTCCCTGAAACGGTACCTGGAGTCACTCTTCCATAGACATTGAGGCTGTTCCATGCCCCTGGTCCACAGGGTTACACCCTCCAAGACCCTGTAATGTGGTTTACATGTCCACAGTCTCCTGTATGTCATCACTTCCCAGAACCTTCACCTGCAGGCACACAAACAGAGGTTCCAGGATGACTCCCTCATAGACCCTGCACTTGGAGCCACATATCCACAGTCTCACAGGTGACTCATCCAAATCACTGTACCAGGGCTCACATAACCACAGTCTTCCAGATGCTGGACTATTGACCCCAGCACCCAGTGTCACATGTCCACAGATTCTAGCATGGCCTCACACTCCAGACACTGTACCTTGGGACACACACCCACAGTCTCTAGGGTGAACACCCTCCTAGACACTGTACATGGTGTCACATGGGCACATTCACCAACTCCCAAACCCTGTACCTAGGGTCACACGTAGATAGTCTCAGGGTGACCCCACTTGCCAGAACTTGCACCTGGGTTCATATGTCCGCAGCGCCCAGGGTAACACCACCTGTCAAACAATTGTACTCGGTTCAAACACCCACTGGTTCTAGGGTGACACCAATTCCAAGCCCGTGAACCTAGCTAGGATCACACATCCATGGTCTCCTGTGTGGCAACCCCTCCCAGATCATGCACCAGGTCTCACACCTCCGCAGTCTCCAGGGTGACTACACCTCACAGAATATTGTAATTCTGGTCACATTGCCCCAGTCTCCAGGGTGACCCCGTATCTCTAACCCTCTACCTGGGGTTACATGTACATGTTGGCCAGGAATACACGCCTCCCCAGACTCTGTACACGTGATTACATTGGCACAGTCGCCAGGGTGACTCCAACTTCCCCACCCTATACCTGGGGTCACATGTCCAGAGTCTCCTGGATTTACCCACATTCAAGGGCTAGTAACTGGGATCACATGTCCACAGTCTCGAGGCTTTCCCCACCCACAAGTGCCTGTACCCAGGGTCACACGTCAACTGACTCCAGGGTGACTCCCTCCCAGACCGTTCACCTGGCATCCCATGTCCCTAGACTTTTGTGTGATGTCATTTCCCAGACTCTGCACATGTACTAACAGATTCACAGGCTCCGTGGTGACCCCCTTCCTGGTCTCTGTAACTTGGGTCACATGTTCTCAGTATCCGGTGTGACCCGACCTCTCATGCCCTATACCTTTGGTGACTTGGCCACAGATTCCAGGGTAACCCTCCCCTGCCAGACCCTGTGCTTATTTACACACATCCACAATCTCCAGGATGTTCGCCCTCCCATACCCTGCACCTGGAGTCACATGTCAACAGTTTCCAGCGTGAACCCCACTTTGCCCACTGCACCTGGGCTCACATATCCACATCATGCAGGGTGACACCCCTTCCAGACCATTTCCCTGCCATTAAATGCCTGCAGTCCCCAGAGTGACCCCGTACCTCCCAGACACTGTACCTGAGGTCACATATACAGAGTTTCCTGGATCACCCCCATCCTAGACCCTGTACCTGGGTTCAGATATCCTAGTGTCTTGGGGGACCCCGGTCAGACCTTGCATCTAGGGTCGAATGCCCACTATCCAGGATGACTTGCCTCCCCAATCAGTGCATCTGGGGTCATGTGTCCACAATCTTCAAAGTGACCCCATCCCCTAACCCTGCACCTTACTCACACATCCACAGTCTCCAGAGTGATGTCCACTGTCTCACGGGTGACCTCTTCCCTGAACTTGTTCCAGATTTCACACGATCACCATTGCCACAGTGACCACCAGCAGATCCTGAACTTGTGGTCACAGTTCAACAGTCTGCCTGATGAGACCCATTTTGTACCCTGAACCTTGTGAACCTGCACCTGGGATCACAAGTCCATATTCTCCATGGTGTCATCCCCCAGACCCTGTACCTAGTGTCATATATACAGTCTCCTGGACTTCCCCACTTCCAATACCATGCACCTGTGATCACACATCCACAGTATCCAGGGTGATCCCCCTCCTAAACCTGTACCTGGTGTCACAAGTCGACAGACTCCAGGATGACTCTACCGTTAAGACCCTGTACCTAGGGTCACAAGTCCACTGTTTCCAGGGTGAGACCCCTCCCAGACTCTGCACTTGGGGTCACTTGTCGAGAGTCTCCAGGGTGACCCCACCTCCCAGAAACTGTACCTAGGGTGAAACATCCACAGTCACTCAGGTTGGCCCCAATTCCCAGAACCTGTACCTGGGGTCCCACTTCCATAGTCTCGGTTACCACACGCCAAGACATTTAACATGGTGTCCCATGATCTTGGATGCCAGGGTTACCCCCTCCAAGACCCTGTAATGGGGTCACATGTTCACAGTCTCCAGAGTGTCGTCACTTCCCAGACCCTCCACCTGGAGTCACACAAACACAGGTTCCAAGGTGACTCCCTCGCAGGCCCTGCACCTGGAGTCACATATTCACAATCTCACCTTGGGGAATCCCATTCAGACCCTGGATCTACGGTCACGTATCCAGTCTCCAAGATGATTTGCCTCCCAAATGGTGCATTTGAGGTCACATGACCACAATCTTCAAAGTAAAGGCGTCCCCTAACCCTGCATCTAAGTCACACGGCAAATAGTTTCCAGAGTGACCTCAACCCAGACCCTGAAACGAGGGTCACATGTACACAGTCTTGGAGGGTGACCCCCTCCGTGAACTTGTACTAGGTTTCATACGTCCATCATCGCCACAGTGACTACCACCAGATCCTGTACCTGTGGTCATAGATCCACAGTCTACAGGGTGAAACCCTTTTCCTACCCTGAACTTTGGGTCACACGACCACAGTCTCCAGGGTGACCCCACCCAAACCTGCACCTGGGGTCACATGTCCACACTTTCCATGGGGACATACCTGAGACCCTGTACCTACTGTCATATATCCACAATCTCCTAGGTTACCAAACTTCCCATACCATACACCTGTGATCACATGTCCACAGTCTCGAAGGTGGCCCCCTGTATAACCTGTACTTGGTGTCACAAGTCCACAGCCTCCAGGTGACCCCACCCTCAAGATCCTGTATCTGGGGTCACAAGTCCACTTTTTCCATGGTGAGTCTACCTCCCAGACCCTGCATTTGGGGTCACATGTCCAGAGTCTTCAGGGTGACCCCACCTCTCAGAAACCATACCTCGGGTGAAATGTCCACCATTTTCAGGATGGCACCAACTCCCAGAACCTGTACCTGGGGTCACACTTCCATACTCTCAGGGTATCCCCACCTCCCAGACATATAACCTTGCATCCCATGACCCTGGCCACAAAGGTTCCCCCCTCCAAGACCCTGTAATAGGGGTCACATGTCCACAGTCTCCTGTTTGTCAAAACTTTGTAGACCTCACCTGGAGTCACACAAACACAGGTTCCATGGTGACTCCCTTGCAGACTCTGCACCTGGAATCACATATTCACAGGCTCCAGGGTGACCCCCTCGGAAATCCTGTACCTGAGATCACATATCTACAGTCTCCAGGGTGAATCCCATCCCCACACACTGTCTGAGCGGAATCATCCAGTCTCCCATGAGACCCCAATGTCAAGAACTCATCCCTTGTGCTAGAAGTCTACATTCTCCAGGGTGACATTATTTCCCACACCCTGCACCTTGGGTAGCATATTCACAGTCTCCAAGGTGACCTTACCTCCCAGACCCTTTACCTGGGGTCACATGTGCAAATTATCCAGGATTCCCGCCACTCCAACACCCTGCACCTGGGTCAAAAGCCCACAGTCTCAAGGGTGACCTCCTATCTGACCATGTTCCTGAGGTACATGGCCAGAATCTCCAGGATGATCTTGAAAGGTATTGCTGAACCACGCAAAGACACTGGAATTCTTGGCCTCCAGAGGAGATGAATTCAATTCAGGTCCAGAGACGAGGCTTGATTGCTTAGAGCTTTTGTGTAATAAAGTTGTATTAAAGTATAAAGGAGATAGAGAAATCTTCTGACATAGGCATCAGAAGAGGGCAGAAAGAGTAGCCCCTTGCACGTGTTAGCAATGGAATTATATGGCTCAAATGGTAAAGCATCTGTCTGCAATGCTGGAGACCCAGGTTAGATCCCTGGGTCAGGAAGATCTCCTGGAGAAGGAAATGGCCACCCACTCCAGTACATTTGCCTGGAAAACCCCATGGACAGAGGAGCCTGGTAGGCTACAGTCCATGGGGCCACAAAGAGTTGGACATGACTGAGCAACTTTACTTTACTTTTAATTAGTTATTCATATCAGTTCAGTTCCGTTCAGTCACTCAGTCATGTCTGACTCTTTGGGACCCCATGAATCACAGCACGCCAAGCCTCCCTGTCAGTCACCAACTCCCGGAGATTTCTCGAACTCATGTACATCGAGTCGGTGATGCCATGCAGCCATCTCATCCTCTGTCATCCCCTTTTCCTCCTGTCCCCAATCCCTTACAGCATCAGGGTATTTTCCAATGAGTCAGCTCTTCGCACCAGGTGGCCAAATTATGGGAGTTTCAGCTTCAGAATCAGTCGTTCCAATGAACACCCTGGACTGATCTCCTTTAGGATGTACTAGTTGGATGCCCTTGCAGTTCAAGGAACTCTCAAGAGTCCTCTCCAACACCACAGTTCAAAAGCATAAACTCTACGGTGCTCAACTTTCTTCACAGCCCAATTCTCACATCTGTACATGACCACTGGAAAAACCATAGCCTTGAACAGAGGGACCTTTGTTGGCAAAGTAGTGTCTCTGCTTTTTATTATGCTATCTAGGTTGGTCATAACTTTCCTTCCAAGGAGTAATTTTCTTTTAATTTCATGGCTGCAATCACCATCTGCAGTGGTTTTGGAGCCCAAAAAGATAAAATCTTACACTGCTTCCACTGTTTCCCCATCGATTTCCCATGGAGTGATGGGACCTGTTGCCATGATCTTAGTTTTCTGAATGTTGAGCTGTAAGCCAACTTTTTCACTCTCCTCTTTCACTTTCATCAAGAGGCTTTTTAGTTCTTCTTCACTTTCTGCCATAAGGGTGGTGTCATCTGCATGTCTGAGATTATTGATATTTCTCTTGGCAATCTTAATTCCAGCTTGTGCTTCTTCCAGCCCAGCATTTCTCATGATGTACTCGGCATATAAGTTAAATAAGCAGGGTGACAACGTACAGTCTTGACGTACTCCTTTTCCTATTTGGAACCAGTCTGTTGTTCCATGTCCAGTTCTAACTGTTGCTTCCTGACCTGCATACAGGTTTCTCAAGAGGCAGGTCAGGTGGTCTGGTAGTCCCATCTCTTTCAGAATTTTCCACAGTTAATTGTGATCCACACAGTCAAAGGCTTTGGTGTAGTCAATAAATCAGAAATAGATTTTTTTTTCTGGGACTCTCTTGCTTTTTCAATGATCCAGCAGATGTTGGCAGTTTGATCTCTGGTTCCTCTGCCTTTTCTAAAGCCAGCTTGAACATCTGGAAGTTCACAGTTCACGTATTGCTCAAGCCTGGCTTGGAGAATTTTGAGCATTACTTTACTAGCGTGTGAGATGAGCATAATTGTGTGGTATTTTGAGCATTCTTTGGGATTACCTTTCTTTCTATTTGGAATGAAAACTGACCTTTTCCAGTCCTGTGGCCACTGCTGAGATTTCCAAATTTGCAGGCATTATGAGTGCAGCCCTTTCACAGCATCATCTTTCAGTATTTGAAATACTTCAACTGGAATTCCATCAACTCCACTAGCTTTGTTCTTACGATGCTTTCTAATTGCCACTTGACTTCACACTCCAGGATGTCTCGCTCTAGGTGAGTGATCACACCGTTGTGATTATCTGGGTCATGAAGATATTTTCTACAGTACTTCTGTGTATTCTTGCCACATCTTCTTAATAGCTTATGCTTCTGCTAGGTCCATAGCATTTCTATCTTTTATCAAACCCAGTTTTGCATGAAGTGTTCCCTTGGTATCTCTAATTTTCTAGAAGAGATCTCTAGTCTATCCCATTCAGTTCTTTTCCTGATTCACACGTGATGCACACAAGGTGCACATGAGGTGCACACGTGATGCCCACGTGATGAACACGTGATGCACACGTGATGCTCATGTGATGAACATGTGGTGCACAAGTGAGGCACACGTGATGAACACGTGATTCACACGTGATGCACATGTAATGAACAGGTGATGCACACGTGATTCACACGAGATACACATGTGATGAACACGTGATGCACACATAACACACACGTGATGAATACGTGATGAACAAGTGATTCACAGGTGACGCACACGTGGCGCACACGTGACGAACACGTGTTGCACAAGTGATGCACATGTGATGGACATATGATTCACACGTGAAGAACACGTGACTCACATGTGATGAACACGTGTCTCACACATGATGAACACATGATGCACACGTGATGAAAACATGATGCACACGTCACACAGACGTTGTGAACAAGTGAACAACACGTGAGGCACATGTGATGAACAAGTCATGAACACGTGATGCACACATAACCCATATGTGATGAATACATGATGCACACATGACACACACGTGACGCACACGTGACGAACACGTGATGCACACGAGATGCACACGTGACGCACATGTGATGCACACATGATGGACACGTGATCAACACGTGACACACACGTGATGAACACATGATTCACACATGACGCAAACTTGATGCACACGTGATGCGCACGTGACGAACACGTGACGCACACGTGTCACACATGTGATGCACATGTGATGCACACGTAACACATATGTGATGAATATGTGATGCAGACGTGACACACACGTGACAAACACGTGACGCACACATGACGAACATGTGATGCACACGAGACACACATGTAACTCACACGTGATGTACACATGATGGACACGTGATGAACACGTGACACACACGTGATGAACACGTGATTCACACGTGACGCAAACTTGATGCACACGTGATGCACACGTGATGAACACATGTCGCACACATGATGAACTCGTGACGCACATGTAACGCACACGTGATGAACACGTGATGCACCAGTGACGCACACCTGATGGACACGTGATGCACACATGACGCACCCGTGACGCACACGTGATTCCCACGTGCACACACGTGATGCACACGTGACACACAAGTGACACACATGTGATGAACACGTGATTCACCCGTCATGGACACGTGACACACACCTGATGAACACGTGACTCACACGTGATGGACATGTCACACACACGTGATGCACACGTGATGCACACGTGATACACACGTGACACACACATGATGGACACGTGATTCACACTTGATGCACACGTGATTCACACGTGATTCACTCATTTCAACTCGAGATGAGGACCGATTCCCCTTCATTGGCTCCAGAGCCATCCCACTTTCCCCATCAAACTCGACAAGGCGCTTGACTTCCTTTAGGCAACTCCAGGGAATCCCCGAGAACACTGTCATAAGTCTAGAGGAACACCAAGCGTAACACAGCAACTCGAGGAAAGCGCCATGTACCCCAAATCGTCTCGAGATTAGAGTTGATTTCCTGGCTTCAACTCAAGAGGTAGGCCAACTTTCCACAAGCACCTCTAGAGGAGGCTTCTCTCAGCAATAGGTATGTAAGTTGGACCCTGAGTTTGCTGCCTGAAGTGGAATGGGCCCCGAGATGCCCTGACTCAAAAGAAGGCCCGATTTCTCTGCAGTGGCTTTAATGCAGGCTCGTCTTTCATCTCACCAGATGAAAGGATGTCTGAATCCCCTGTGGAGACCCTAGAGAAAGCCCTAGTTCCCCATCTCATCTCGACAGGAGGCCTCACATGACTTTGATACCTAGAGAGGCACCAAGAGTTCATTGCTTCAAGAGGTGACGATGCCTGACTCCTCTTGAAAAGTGATAGGAATCCCAATATCCATGTCACAAGTGGAAAGGGATTTTGGGTCTCCCGCCTCATCTCCAAAAGCGTCCCTATTGCCTGCCAAGCCTCGAAGAGATTCCCGAGGTGTCCCTCTTAACTAGACAGGAGTCCTGACATAGCTGAACAAATCGGAGTTTTGAAGGGCCATCCCCACTGTAACTCGAGAATATACCCCAGGATCCCACCGCAACTTGAGAAAAACCATGATACTTCTCCCTGGCCACGAGATGAGCCCCGGTTCCTCTGCATTGCATGCAGAGCAATTCTGTGTTCCCCATCAAACATGTAAGGAGCCTTGACTTGCTTGATGGGACACCAGAGAGTACCCAAGAACACTGTAACAAGTCTAGAGTGACCGTGAGGTTAGTGCAGAAACGGGAAATAGATCCGTCTACCCCAAATCAACTCGAGATGCTGCCCCATTCCCCTGCATTGGCTCCAGAGTCATTCTGCGTTCCCCATCAAACACAAGTGGCATGACTTCATTAAGCAACTCCAGAGATTCCCCGAGAACACTGTCCCAAGTGTAGAGGAACACCAGGTGCAACACAGCAACTCGAGGAAAGCCCCATGTACCCCAAATCGTCTTGAGATTTAGAGCTGATTTCCCTGCTTCGACTCAAGAGGTATGCCAACTTTCTGCAAGCACCTCAAGAGGAGGCTTCTCTCAGCAATATGTATGTGAGTTGGACCCTGAGTTTGCTTCCTGAAGTGGAATGAACACCAAGATGACCTGACTCAAAAGAAGGCCAGATTTCCCTGCAGTGGCTTTAATGTAGGCTCGTCTTTCATCTCACAAGATGAAGGGATGTCTGAATCCCCTGTGGAGGACCTAGAGGAAACCCTATGTCCCCGCCTCATCTCGACAGGAGGCCTCACATCCCTTTGACATCTCGAGAGGCACGCGGAGTTCAATGCTTAGAAGGTGACGATGCCTGACTCCTCTTGAAATGTGATAGGGATCCCAATATCACTGTGGCAACTGGAATTGGACCCAGGGTCTCCCGCCTCACTTCAAGAAGCGTCCCTATTGCCCTGCCAAGCCTCAAAGAGATTCCTGAGGTGTCTCTCATAACTAGACAAGAGTCCTGATGTCGCTTAACAAACAGGAGTTTTGAAAGTCTATCCCCACCTTAACTCGAGAATATGCCCCACGTTCCCACCGCAACTTGAGATAAACCATGAGACTTCCCCCTGGCCGCAAGATGAGGCCTGATTGCTCTGCATTGCAGAGCAATTCCGTGTTCCCCATCAAACACGTAAGGAATCTTGACTTGCTTGATGGCATTCCAGAGAGTCCCCAAGAACACTGTCACAAGTCTAGAGGGACCCTTGTGTCACCGCAGCAATACGAAATAGCTCCATACTGCAAATCAACTCGAGCCGAGGCCCAATTCCCCTGCATTTGCTCCAGAGCCATCCCGTGTTCCCCATCAAACAGGAGTAGTGGCTTTACTTCCTTTAGGCAACTCCAGAGATTCCCCGAGAACACCGTCCCAAGTCTGGAGGAACACCAGTTGCAACACAGCACCTCGAAGAAAGCCCCATGTACCCCAAATCGTCTCGAGATTAGAGCTGATTCCCTGGCTTTGACTCAAGTGGTATGCCAACTTTCCACAAGCACCTCTAGAGGAGGCTTCTCTCAGCAATAGGTATGTGAGTTGGACCCTGAGTTTGCTGCGTCAAATGGAATGGACACCGAGATGCCCTGACTCAAAAGAAGGCCTGATTTCCCTGCAGTGGCTTGAATGGAGGCTTGTCTTTCATCTCACCAGACAATGGGATGTCTGAATCCCTTGTGGAGACCCTAGAGAAAGCCCTAGTTCCCCTCCTCCTCTCGACAGGAGGCCTCACATGCCTTTGACACCTAGAGAGGCACCAAGAGTTCATTGCTTCAAGAGGTGACGATGCCTGACTCCTCTTGAAAAGTGATAGGAATCCCAGTATCCCTGTGGCAACTGGAAAGGGACCCTGGGTCTCCCGCCTCACCTCTAGCAGCGTCCCTATTGATGTGTCAACCCTCGAAGAGATTCCTGAGGTGTCCCTCATAACTAGACAGGAGTCCTGACGTCGCTGAACAAACACGACTTTTGAAGGGCCATCCCCGCTGTAACTCGAGAATATACTCCAGGTTCCCAGCGCAACTCGCGAAAAAGCATGAGACATCCCCTCGCCACTATATGAGGCCAGATTCCTCTGCATTGCGTGCAAAGCAATTCCGTTTTCCCCATGAAATGCGTAGGAGCCTTGACTTGCTTGATGGAACTCCAGAGAGTCCCCAAGAACACACTCACAAGCCTAGAGGGACCCTGAGGTCACCGCAGCAACGCGAAATAATTCCGTGTACACCAAATCAACTGGAGATGAGGCCCGATTCTGCCACATTAGCTCCAGAGAAATTCCGCTTTCCCCATCAAGCAAGACAAGTTGCTTCACTTTCTTTAGGCAACTCCAGAGACTCCCCAAAAACACCGTCCCATGTCTAGAGGAACACCAGGTTCAGCACAGCAACTTGAGGAAAGCTCTATGTACCCCAAATCATCTCGAGATGAGAGCAGATTCCCAGGATTCAACTTAAGAGGTATGCCAACTTTCCACAAGCACCCCAAGAGGAGGATTCTCTCATCAATAGATATGGGGGAGGGACCCTGAGTTTGCTGCCTCAAGTGGAATGGAGTCCAAATGCCCTGACAAGAAAGAAGGCCGGATTTCCCTGCAGTGGCTTGAATGCAGGTTCGTCTTTCATTGCACAAGATGAAGGGATGTCTGAATCCAATACGGAGACCCTAGAGAAAGCCTTAAGTCCTGGCCTCATCACGCCAGGAGGTCTCACATCCCTTTGACATGGAGGTAGGCGGAATTCAATGTTTCAAAAGGTGATGACGCCTGACTCCTCTTGAAAATTGATAGGAATCCCAGTCTCACTGTGGCAACTGGAAAGGAACCCTTGGTCTCCCGCCTCACATTGAGAAGCGTCCCTATTGCCCTGCCAAGCCTCGAAGAGATTCCTGAGGTGTCCCTCGTAACTAGACAGGAGTCCTGACGTCGCTGAACAAACATGAGTTTTGAAGGGCCATCCCCGCCGTACCTGGAGAATATACCCCAGGTTCGCGCCGCAACTCGAGAGAAACCATGAGACTGCCTTCTCGCCGCGAGATGAGGCTTGATTCCCCTGCATTGCATGCAGAGCAATTCCGTGTTCCCCATCAAATACGTAAGGAGCCATTACTTGCTTGATGGAATTCCAGAGAGTCCCCAAGAACACTGTCTCAAGTCCAGAGGGACCCTGATGTCACTGCAGCAATGGGAAATAGCTTCGTGTATCCCAAATCAACTCGAGATGAGTCCCTATTCCACTGCATTGGCTTCAGAGCCATCCCGTGTTCCGCATCAAACACGACAAGTGGGTTGGCTTCCTTTAGGCAACTGCAGAGATTCCCCGAGAACACTGTCCCAAGTCTAGAAGAACACCAAGTTCAGCACAGCAACTCGAGGAAAGCTCCATGTACCCCAAATCATCTTGAAATGAGAGCTGATTCCCTGGCTTCCACTCAAGAGGTATGCCACCATTCCACAAGCACAACCAGAGGAGGTGTCTCTCAGCAGTAAGTATGTGGGAGGGACCCTGAGTTTGCTGCCTCAAGTGGAATTGCCCCTGAGACGCCCTGACTCGAAAGAAGGTCCGATTTCCCTACAGTGGCTTGAATGCAGGCTCATCTTTCATCTCACAGGATGAAGGGATGTGTGAATCCCCTATGGAGAGCATAGAGAAAGTCCTAGGTCCCCGCCTCTTATCGACAGGAGGCCTCACATCCCGTTGACACCTCGAGAGGCATGCAGAATTCAATGATTCAAAAGGTGATGATGCTTGACTCCTCTTGAAAATTGGTAGGAATCCCAATATCCCTATGGCAACTGGAAAGGGACCCTGGGTCTCCCTCCTCACCTCGAGAAGTGTGCTGATTGCCCTGCCAAGCCTCAAGGAGATTCCTGTGTCCCTCATAACTAGACAGGAGTCCTCAAATTGTCCAAGAACACTAGAGCAAACAAGCCCATTCATAACTGGTAAAGATTGAAATAGACACCTGGCCACGGAGGGTATACTGATAGTAAACTCTCCTACAGAAACATACTCAAGATACTGGTGGGATGCATGCACAGCCCCCTTTGGAAGACAGTCTGACAGTTGTTTCAGTAACCACATGGGACAAGCACTGAATTCCATACATGACAAGTGGTGGAAGCCAGGTATCTTACCATTGGAATGGTAAGTTATGGATAAACAAAAGGAAAGGTTACAAGATTCATGGAGACATCATCACAAATTACCCTCAACTGAATATATAAGCTGGAATACATGTATATATTTCCAAATATTGTCAGCTGAGCATATTTAGCTCCTACATGTATGTTTTAAATATCACTCTATAATGAAAAAAAACAGGAAATGTCCCTGGTGGCCCAGTGGTAAAGGATCTGCCTACCAATGCAGGGAACACTGGTTCAACCCCTGGTCCTAGAGGATTCCACATGCCCAGGGGCAACTAAGCCCCCGTACAACTATTGAAGTACTTGCATGCTCCAGAGCCCAAGTTCTGCAACCAGAGAAAGCGCTGCAATGAGAAGCCATGGCAAGTCAACTAGAGGGTAGCCTCTGCTCACTACAACTAGGCATCTAACTACAAAGACCCAGCATTGTCAAAAATAATTCAGTGTTTAAAAAAAAGGACAGAAATTCTTTGAATAAACGATTGAGACTAGGGGCGAGACAGTAAATATATAAGCTAGGATAATCTTAAAGTATGAGGAAGTAAAGAAAGTAAAGACAACTATCAAGCTGTCCAAGCTGATAAAAATGAATGATTACACAGTTTTATCTGTATACACTAGCAAATAATAATCTGAAAAGGAATTTAAAAAAACAATTTCCTTTTGATAGTGTCAACATTAATAAAATATTTTGCCATGGGTGTAATGAGGATGACAAGACTGGCACATTGGAAATTATACACGATTGCTGAAAAATATCCTGAATACATGCACAGATATTCCATAGCGATGGGAAGACTTAAGATGGCAATACCATGGAATGCATCTTCAATCTGAAATGAAGATTCAATATGAATTACAAAAGACTGAAAGGTCATTGCTGAACCACAAAAGGCGCCAGGATTTTTGGCCTCCAGAGGAGAAGAATTCAATCCAGGGCCAGTTGACAAAGCTTGATCGCTCAGAGCTTTTGTGTCATAAAGTTTTATTAAAGTATAAAAGAGATAGAGAAAGCTGCTGACATAGACATCAGACGGGGGCAGTAAGAGTACCCCCTGCTAGTCTTTAGGCAGATGTTATACAGCCGCTAGCAGTCTGCTAATGAAAGAAAGGCAATGTCTCAGAGAATGACACCAGGCCCCTCACCCACAACATGCATTGAGATAATATTGGCAGCAGGTGAGTCATCCCGGGCCATAGAATGATTGACATGAATTTTGAAGAAAGGCAGATTTCCAAGCAAATATATCATTTCATTAACATAGATTAGGAGAACAGGTATGAGTAAAACATATTGGTTTGTCAAGTCAGTTCTGAGCCTTTAGGGGGAACCGACCTGAAGACAGAGTCTAGCAGAAATACGTAGTATATTAACATAGCTTAAGACAAACCTTTCCTTAAGACAAAATGCATTGCTTAGCTGAAGGTTTGAGAAAAGTTAAGTTCAGGTGGAGCCAGGAGTCGTCATAGCAACACAAAATTTTAAGAGAAACCTCTTAAATTTGTATTGAGAAGGGGAAAAAATGTAGCACTCGTTTCATTCCTCCAGCTGCTTAAGAGATGAAAAAACGTCTGACACTTGCAGCCTATTCCCTCTGTCTGGAGACCCCTGGCCTTCCTGTCTATTACCCTCTCCAGGCCTTTAGGAAGCAATATACAAGCTGACCCTAACATACACGTGGAATAACAAGGGACTCCAAAGAATCCAAACAATCACATGAGTCTGCAGTTCAAAGGTCCTATGGTATGCTGTGCTAAGTTGCTTCAATCACGTCTGACTGTCAGAGCCCACCAGGCTCCTCTGTCCATGGGAATTTTCCAGGCAAGAATACTGGAGTGGGCTGGGTGCCCTCCTCCAGGGGATCTTCCCAACCCAGGGATAGGATTCCTGCATTGGCAGGTAGGTTCTTTACCACTAGCACCACCTGGGGAAAAAGTGCCTAAAGGAGATCATGGAAACCCATTTAGGAAAAGGGACTCAGAGGAAAGACAGTGAGGGAAGGAAACTCTTAATCACACTCAGAGAAGCCCAGCAGGTAGTTCTGCAGGTGGAAGAGGAGGAGGAAGCATGCTGGAGCTGTGTAGAAGATGAAAGAGGGAACTAAAGCAGGGGCCCCCAACCTCTAGGATCTAATGCCTGATGATCTGAGGTGGAGCTGGTGAAATAATAATAGAAATAAGAGTTTGATCACTCAGCCATGTCCAGCCCTTGGTAGCCCACCAGGCTCCTCAGTCCATTGAATTCTTCAGGCAAGAATACTGGAGTGGGCTGTCATTTCCTTCTCCAGGGGATTTCCCTGACCCAGGGATTAAACCCGGGTCTCCCTCATTGCAGGCAGACTCTTTACCAACTGAGCCTCCAGGGAACAGAAACAGAAATAGAGTGCACAATAAATGGACTACACTTGAAACATCCCAAAACCTTGCCCCACCCCTGTCTGTCAAAAAATTGTCTTCCAAAAAAACTCCCAAGGTCAAGGAAGGAACTTCAAGTGTACTCAGCTGTCCTAGATTGCTGGTTTAGGGAGATGCTGAAGTGGGGATGTCCCAAGAGGTAGACCCTCCCTTGTGTGGAGTCTGCAGTAGACCTCTGATAGCCTTGGTGATGATCAGAGAGATTTGTTTCATTTTTTAAAAATATCCTTGTGGGTACCAACTGGGACCATCACTGTTCTAATATACCTCATAGTGTTGCTGACACTACAGATACAATTGTGTGACATTGAACTTATTCAATAAAAATGATGAAGCATCTGCCCTGTGCCCAGCACTTTCCAAGGGCTGGGAAGTACAATGAAAATACTCCATAAGATGCACAGCTGGTAGGCACATTCTTTCAAAAAGCCTTTTTCATTTCCACCAATAGTTTATTCTCAATGTCAACCCTTGCCACTTAATGACCATGCTGGGTAGGAAGCTCATTAAAAACCCAGGAGCCAGTGTTCCTGGAAGGATATCCCATTCTCCCTTGGACAGTCCTCCACCCTCTCCGACTCTCAGTTTCCTCATCTGCGAAATCATGGACAACTGACTATAATTCATCACCGGAACCCAAGCCTATTGAGGGGGAGGGGAAATATTACTCCAAGGCCTGGATGATAGACCAGATTGAAAGAAAAATATGCCATTTCTGGTTTTCAGTCAAACAGACAAATACAATGAAGAAAGGAGTCCCTGGCCCTGTGGGATTTGCCTAGGGGTCTAGTCTGGGAAATTCTTACACATCAGGAGATGGCTCTGAGCTGGATTTCCACAAACAAGAACATCCATGCAAAGGACAAGCCTGCAGAGCTCTGTGCCCATTGGTCACAAGAGACTGCCTCCCGATGGCCAGCAGCATTTACAAGTGACCTCCTAAGACCTTCACCAAACTCCTGGGGCACCTCTGGCTTTTCTGTTTCCCTCACTTTTCTGACCCTTTTCTTTAAAAAAACGCACATTTCTTCATAGAATGCCACAGTGGGAGGAAAATAGGCCTTCAAGTTTGAGGCCTCAATTTGCAGAAAACATGGAGCTGCTTGTTTTTTTTTTTTTTTTTTAATTAAAGCACCACATAAATTAAAAATTTTACACGTTCTAATTATTCAGTTCCAAAACACCAAACTTATTGCACAGGGTCCCCATGGAAAGGCCCCCTCTCAGCAGGACAGCCACAGATTCCCCCATGAAAGGGCAGCAAGGTGCCCTCCTCCCTTCTCTCCTGCCTGGGTGGCCACCAGGTTTTTAAATACATGCACCCTACTAAGTTTCTAGGATGCAATTCGTGGACCCTTCCCTTTCCTGTCCCAGCAGGTGGTCAAGGGCCTGCTGGCCTGCAAAGTGCTGGAAGCAGGGCTGGGTCAGCCGGCCAGACTAAGGGTTGTGGAGTCCCAGCTGGTGAAATTACCAGGCAGGATAAATCCCTTGGACTTCCAGCAGGCACTACGCTGCATGGGAAAATAGATAGATATAACCGGCCTGGAGCCTCAGGGTGGGACCTAAAGTTCGATTTTGTTTTCTCCAATGTTAAATGATACAAGCAAGGGCCTTTGAGACTGTTGTTTTCTTTTCTAAGCCCAAAGACTCCTTCAGTTACTAATGTAGGTATCCTAGAAACTATGTGACATCCATGAAAATCTGATATGTCCTGGTAAAATGCTGTCAGTTATAATTCTAGTTATCATATTAAAGTGTTTCAAGTCACAGCAGTGACTATTTTGTCACTTTTTTTGTCAATTTTTATTTTGTCAATTTTGTCAATTTTTATTTTGTCAATTTTTATCTAATCAGGTTTTAAACATGCCTTCCATGGTTTCACACTGATGCCTTTGCAAAAATACTGCTACCTCAAGATACATGGAAAAGACTTTCCTGAGCTTACCCATAAACAACGCTTTTTGTTTGTTATCTGGTAAGCTGGTACCAGACTGGAATTTAGTCTACTCTCTAGGTTAAGAGAACACAGCTTTCTTAGAATGCAGCTTTCAATCACAGATGATGAATTTATTTACCTTTCAGTGATTTATATTTGTTTTTATCATCTGTTTTTTTTTTTTTTTTTTTTTTACTTCCGTAAAATAAATAAGCATTATTTAAGTACGGTACATGTAGGATGGACCAAGATTTCCCCACTCCTGCAAATTCCCTTAAGCCCTCAGATTCTTCTCTTGGGACCAAGGTCTCACTTTCCTCCAGAGGGACAATCCAAGCTTTTTATCAGCTAGCTGATCTGCCCCTGATATCAGAGTCAATTTGAGCATGAGTTGGTCTATAATTTAGGCATGAAACTGTGATTACATAAAAGAAAGATGACTTTTTGATGGAGGATGTCCATGATATTCCTTGAACTTCAGAGAAAATTGGTTAAAATGAAACTTTTTTCCCTTGGAAACTGCAAAGGCAGTTCTTTTAGCATATGCGATTGAAAACATCTAGGTTGTTAGCTCAGTTTTCATTCCAGTCTCAAAGAAAGGCAATGACAAAGAATGTTCAAACTGTCACACAACTGGACTCATCTCACATGCTAGTAAAGTAACACTCAAAATTCTCCAAGCCAGGCTTCAGCAATATGTCAACCGTGAAATTCCAAATGTTCAAGATGGATTTAGAAAAGGCAGAGGAACCAGAGATCAAATTGCCAAAATCCACTGGATAATTGAAAAAACAAGAGAGTTCCAGAAAAACACTTATTTCTGCTTTGTTGACTATGCCAAAGCCTTTGACTGTGTGTATCACAATAAACTGGGGAAAATTCTGAAAGAGATAAGAATACCAGATCACCTGACCTGCCTCTTGAAAGACCTATATGCAGGTCAGGAAGAAACAGAACTGGACCTGGACCAACAGACTGGTTCTAAATAGGAAAAGGAATATGTCAAGGCTGTATATTGGCACCCTGCTTATTTAACTTATATCTGCTTATATATAGGGCATCGTGAGAAATGCTGCACTGGATGAAGCACAAACTGGAATCAAGATTGCTGGGAGAAATATTAATAACCTCAGATATGCAGATGACACCACCCTGATGGCAGAAAGTGAAGAACTAAAGAGCCTCTTGATGAAAGAGAAAGAGGAGAGTGAAATAGTTAGCTTAATGCTCAGCGTTCAGGCAACTAAGATCATTGCATCCAGTCTCATCACTTCTTGGCAAATAGATGAGAAAACAGTGGAAACAGTGGCAGATTTTATTTTTCGGGGCTCGGAAATCATTGCAGATGGTGACTGCAGCCATGAAATTAAAAGATGCTTACGACTTGGAAGGAAAGTGATAACCAAACTAGACAGCATATTAAAAAGCTGAGACATTGCTTTGCCAACAAAGATCCGTCTAGTCAAGGCTAAGGTTTTTCCATATCATGTATGGATGTGAAAGATGGACTATAAAGAAAGTTGACAGCCAAAGATTTGATGCTTTTGCACTGTGGTGCTGAAGAAGATGCTTGAAGTTTGCTTAGACTATAAGAGGACCCAACCACTCCATCCTAAAGGAAATCAGGTCTGAATATACATTGGAAAGACTAATATTGAACCTGAAACTCCAATACTTTGGCCACTAGATGTGAAGAGCTAACTCATTTGGAAGTTGCTTTGATTTGCTGTGAGTGTGGGCGCCCTACCTGGGCACAGGGCCTCAGGGGCCATTGCCACTGAATCATGACCTCCACGCAAGCACATTCCAGCTGTGTGACACTCAGCATGCAGGAGACTGGGAAAGCTATCTTCCTTGGAGGAAGGAAAGTCATACACAGAGTGTGTTTTCAGGCCTCTATTTGCAGCAAGTGTTTTGCTTCTCAGATGTCAGACCTGCAGGCCTGCCCCAAGGACCTCAATTCCAGAGTCAGGGCCATGTGTCTCCCTGCACATTCCGAGCCTTGCAAACACATTCCTGGGTCAGAGAGGTGCTTCCCATGAGGAAGAAGGCTGTGGGAGTGTGTCTGAGGGGGCCAGGTGACATGCTGGGGTCACCTGGTTGAGGGCACCTTGCACATCCATTGGGCCCCAGGAGAGCAGTTATGGACTCGCCCCTTGCTTGAGATATCCCAAAGCAAGGAGCAATGCTAGCTGTATCAGAAGGAGGAAAACAGCAATGGGATGGATTTTCAAGCAGTTGCTAGGTCACACTGTGTTAGGGTTCCCCAGGAGACATGTGAGAATTTTGGCCCCTAGGCCCGGTATCTAGGGGTGTGCACAGGGTGTTTTCCCCACAGGATCCAAAATGTTCCAGACAGACCTAGGCTCAATAGCTGTTGCTAGGCTGCACCGCTTTAGGCACACCGAGAGAAGCAGGCACACTGTGGCCCGAGGTCCGGTATGCAGGTTCACATATGGGGTGTGTCCCCGTAGGAGCCAAGAATTTTCCTGACAGTCCTAGGCTCCCTAGAGCACTCAGGTCTGCTCAGAGAACCGAAGTTCCAGAGGCAGGGTCGTGTATCTCCCCTTCCCTTTGTGATCCTTGCAAAGACATTCCAAGCTGATAGTGGTACTACCCATGAAGAAGCAAGCAGTGGGAGTATATTTGACATGACTGGGTGCCTTGATGGGCTCAGCTCCTCAAGGGGGCTTTTCCTCTCAAAGTAGGCCCCATGTCCGCTTGAGGACGGGGTTGGGCCCTCTTCCCTCCACACTGCCAAAGGGTGGAACAAAGCTAGGTGTCAGAGGTAAGAAAGGAGCAATTGGATGGATTTTCAAGCTCTCACTAGGCTGTACTGCTTCAAGGCCCACTCGAGCAAAACAGGCGCCCTGTGGCCCCTAGGTCGGGTATGTAGGTTCACACACAGGGTGTGTTCCCGTCAAAGCCAAGAATTTTCTGACAGACCTAGGCTCACTAGAATTGTCCTACAGAGCAAAGGGGATGGAAGAGATGTGTGGAGGTGGGTCTGCCTTCCCCTGTGAGTGTGGGGCTACTCCCTATGGCCCCAAGTTGAGGGATAACTGCAACTAAGAAAGGAACTCCAAGAAGGAACTCCAAGAAGCGCTTTTCCAGGAGGCTGGGACAGGGAGTCCGCAGGATGCAGGGAAAGGGAGCCTTCTTCAGGGAAGAAGAGGCAGCCACTCGGGGTGTGTTTGCAAGCCTCTTTGGAAGGCACAGTTTCGCTGATACAATTGAATTCCAGTTCTGCTCAGAGGACTGAAATTTCAGAGGCAGGGCCATGTATCTCCCCTTCCCTTTTCAATCCTTGCAAAGACATTCCTAGCTGATAGTGATACTGCCCATGAGGAAGTAAGCAGCTGGAGTGTGTTTGACATGACTGGGTGCCTTCCTGGGCTCAGCTCCTCAAGGGGACTTTCTACTCAAAGTAGGCCCATTGCCTACTTGGGGAGAGGGTATGGAAGGTTTGCTTCCAAATGGCGAAAAGGTGGAGCAAATCTAGCTTTGTCAGAGGTACGTAAAGTGCAATTTAATGGATTTTCAAGCTGTTGCCAGGCAACACCGCTTCAGGGTCCCCTCTCCCAGAAGAAAACAGGCGCCCTGTGGCCCCTAGGTCTGGTATGCAGATTCACACACAGGATGTGTCCCCACAGGAGCCAAGAGTTTTCCTACCAGGCCTAGGCTTACTAGAGCTCTACTATAGAGCAAAGGGGATGGAACAGAAGTGTGGATGTGACTTTGCCTTTACCTTTGACTGTGAGGCCCCTCCATAAGGTCCCAGGCGAAATTGCCCTCGCCCTTGCCCTAACCCTAACCCCAACACGACACCCTAACCCTAACCAACACCGTAACCCTATCCCAGAACCTAACACCAACCCGACCCCCAACCCTAACCTGACACACTAACCCTAACGCATCATCCCAACCCTAACCTGACACCTTCACCCCTCAGCCCTCACCCTCACCCACACCCCTAACTTCTAACCCCTAAGCCACAATGTAACCCACACCCTAATCCACACCCTTAACCTAACCCACACCCTCCCCCCCACCCTACTCACACCCTCAACCCTAGACTTAACCTGCATCATCTTCAATTTCAGCACTTCTCATGCATCACAAAAGACAAGGGAGTCATATTTCAAACGTGAATCCAAGACCCATTAACCACATAACAGGAATATAAACACTGTGAACACATCATTTAAATCACTTGCACCACCAAATACCTCTCCACCACATATCATATCAATAACAGTGGAACTCATGTATGCCATACATATTGTAACATAGCAATCTAATACCCAACAGTAATCTGGGTAATTATATACACAAGATATATTTAAACCAAAAATATTTAAGCAAATTCCAGTTTTTACGATGGTTTTAATCCTCGCAAAAGTAGGATTAACAGCATGTTTTTCCACTAGGATCCAAAGCATTGAGCAAAATTGCCGAGGTCCAGCCCCAGCAGGACCAGGAATACCCAAGGGATGAGTGGCGTCAGCGAGGAAGAAGACAGACAGAAGACACACAGATGTTGCATAGAAGAGGTAGCTTTTTTTTTTAATTTTTAGGATAGCTCAGTTTTTTTTTTTTTTTAATTTTATTTTATTAGTTGGAGGCCAATTACTTCACAACATTTCAGTGGGTTTTGTCATACATTGACACGAATCAGCCATAGAGTTACACGTATTCCCCATCCCGATCCCCCCTCCCACCTCCCTCTCCACCCGACTCCTCTGGGATCTCCCAGTGCACCAGGCCCGAGCACTCGTCTCATGCATCTCACCTGGGCTACTGATCTCTTTCACCATAGATAAAATACATGCTGTTCTTTTGAAACATCCCACCCTCACCTTCTCCCACAGAGTCCAAAAGTCTGTTCTGTACTTCTGTGTCTCTTTTTCTGTTTTGCATATAGGGTTATCATTACCATCTTTCTAAATTCCATATATATGTGTTAGTATGCTGTAATGTTCTTTATTTTTCTGGCTTACTTCACTCTGAATAACGGGCTCCAGTTTCATCCATCTCATTAGAACTGATTCAAATGAATTCTTTTTAATGGCTGAGTAATATTCCATGGTGTATATGTACCACAGCTTCCTTATCCATTCATCTGCTGATGGGCATCTAGGCTGCTTCCATGTCCTGGCTATTATAAACAGTGCTGCGATGAACAATGGGGTGCACGTGTCTCTTTCAGATCTGGTTTCCGTGGTGTGTATGCCCAGAAGTGGTATTGCTGGGTCAAATGGCAGTTCTATTTCCAGTTTTTTAAGAAATCTCCACACTGTTTTCCATAGTGGCTGTACTAGTTTGCATTCCCACCAACAGTGGAAGAGGGTTCCCTTTTCTCCACACCCACTCCAGCATTTATTGCTTGTAGACTTTTGGATAGCAGCCATCCTGACTGGCGTGTAATGGTACCTCATTGTGGTTTTGATTTGCATTTCTCTAATAATGAGTGATGTTGAGCATCTTTTCATGTGTTTGTTAGCCATCTGTATGTCTTCTTTGGAGAAATGTCTGTTCAGTTCTTTGGCCCATTTTTTGATTGGGTCATTTATTTTTCTGGAATTGAGCTTCAGGAGTTTCTTGTATATTTTTGAGATTAATCCTTTGTCTGTTTCTTCATTTGCTATTATTTTCTCCCAATCTGAGGGCTGTCTTTTCACCTTACTTATAGTTTCCTTTGTAGTGCAGAAGCTTTTAAGTTTCATTAGGTCCCATTTGTTTATTTTTGCTTTTATTTCCAATATTCTGGGAGGTGGGTCATAGAGGACCCTGCTGTGATTCATGTCGGAGAGTGTTTTGCCTAAGTTCTCCTCTAGGAGTTTTATAGTTTCTGGTCTTACATTTAGATCTTTAATCCATTTTGAGTTTATTTTTGTGTGTGGTGTTAGAAAGTGTTCTAGTTTCATTCTTTTACAGGTGGTTGACCAGTTTTCCCAGCACCACTTGTTAAAGCAGTTGTCTTTTTTCCGTTATATATCCTTGCCTCCTTTGTCAAAGATAAGTTGTTCATAGGTTCGTGGATTTATCTCTAGGCTTTCTATTCTGTTCCATTGATCTATATTTCTGTCTTTGTGCCAGTACCATACTGTCTTGATGACTGTGGCTTTGTAGTAGAGACTGAAGTCAGACAGGTTGATTCCTCCAGTTCCATTCTTCTTTCTCAAGATTACTTTGGCTATTCGTGGTTTTCTGTATTTCCATACAAATTGTGAAATTATTTGTTCTAGTTCTGTGAAAAATACCGTTGGTAGTTTGATAGGGATTGCATTGAATCTATAGATTGCTTTGGGTAGAATAGCCATTTTGACAATATTGATTCTTCCAATCCATGAACACGGTATGTTTCTCCATCTGTTTCTGTCCTCTTTGATTTCTTTCATCAGTGTTTTATAGTTTTCTATGTACAGGTCTTTTGTTTCTTTAGGTAGATATACTCCTAAGTATTTTATTCTTTTTGTTGCAATGGAGAATGGTATTGTTTCCTTAATTTCTCTTTCTGTTTTTTCATTGTTAGTATATAGGAATGCAAGGGATTTCTGTGTGTTAATTTTATATCCTGCAACTTTACTATATTCATTGGTTAGCTCTAGTAATTTTCTGGAAGAGTATTTAGGGTTTTCTATGTAGAGGATCATGTCAACTGCAAACAACGAGAGTTTCACTTCTTCTTTTCCTATCTGGATTCCTTTTACTTCTTTTTCTGCTCTGATTGCTGTGGCCAAAACTTCCAAGACTATGTTGAATAATAGTGGTGAGAGTGGGCACCCTTGTCTTGTTCCTGATTTCAGGGGAAATGCTTTCAATTTTTCACCATTGAGGGTGATGCTTGCTGTGGGTTTGTCATATATAGTTTTTGGTTTTTTTTTTTTTTCTTTTTTTTTTTTTTTTAATTTTATTTTATTAGTTGGAGGCCAATTACTTCACAACATTTCAGTGGGTTTTGTCATACATTGACACGAATCAGCCATTGAGTTACACGTATTCCCCATCCCGATCCCCCGTCCCACCTCCCTCTCCACCCGACTCCTCTGGGTCCTCCCAGTGCACCAGGCCCGAGCACTCGTCTCATGCATCCCACCTGGGCTAGTGATCTGATTCACCATAGATAATATACATGCTGTTCTTTTGAAACATCCCACCCTATAGCTTTTATTATGTTGAGGTATGTTCCCTCTATTCCTGCTTTCTGGAGAGTTTTAATCATAAATGAGTGTTGAATTTTGTCAAAGGCTTTCTCTGCATCTATTGAGATAATCATATGGTTTTTATCTTTCAATTTGTTAATGTGGTGTATTACATTGATTGATTTGCAGATATTGAAGAATCCTTGCATTCCTGGGATAAAGCCCACTTGGTCATGGTGTATGATTTTTTTAAGATGTTGTTGGATTCTCTTTGCTAGAATTTTGCTAAGGATTTTTGCATCTATGTTCATCAGTGATATTGGCCTGTAGTTTTCTTTTTTTGTGGCATCTTTGTGTGGTTTTGGAATTAGGGTGATGGTGGCCTCATAGAATGAGTTTGGAAGTTTACCTTCTTCTGCAATTTTCTGGAAGAGTTTGAGTAAGATAGGTGTTAGCTCTTCTCTAAATTTTTGGTAGAATTCAGCTGTGAAGCCATCTGGTACTGGGCTTTTGTTTCCTGGAAGATTTTTGATTACAGTTTCGATTTCCTTGCTTGTGATGGGTCTGTTAAGATCTTCTATTTCTTCCTGGTTCAGTTTTGGAAAGTTGTACTTTTCTAAAATTTGTCCATTTCATCCAAGTTGTCAATTTTATTGGCATAGAGCTGCTGGTAGTAGTCTCTTATGATCCTTTGTATTTCAGTGTTGTCTGTTGTGATCTCACCCTTTTCATTTCTTATTTTGTTAATTTGGTTCTTCTCTCTTTGTTTCTTAATGAGTCTTGCTAATGGTTTGTCAATTTTGTTTATTTTTTCAAAAAACCAGCTTTTAGCTTTGTTGATTTTTGCTATGGTCTCTTTAGTTTCTTTTGCATTTATTTCTGCCCTAATTTTTAAGATTTCTTTTCTTCTGCTAACCCTGGGGTTTTTCATTTCTTCCTTCTCTAATTGCTTTAGGTGTAGAGTTAGGCTATTTATTTGGCTTTTTTCTTGTTTCTTGATGTAAGCCTGTAATGCTATGAACCTTCCCCTTAGCACTGCTTTTACAGTGTCCCATAGGTTTTGGGTTGTTGTGTTTTCATTTTCATTCATTTCTATACATATTTTGATTTCTTTTTTGATTTCTTCTATGATTTTTTGGTTATTCAGAAGCGTGTTATTTAGCCTCCATATGTTTGAATTTTTAACAATATTTTTCCTGTAATTGAGATCTAATCTTACTGCACTGTGGTCAGAAAAGATGACTGGGATGATTTCAATTTTTCTGAATTTTCCAAGACCAGATTTATGGCCCAGGATGTGATCTATTCTGGAGAATGTTCCGTGTGGACTTGAGAAAAAGGTGAAATTGATTGTTTTGGGGTGAAATGTCCTATAGATATCAATTAGGTCTAGCTGGTCCATTGTATCATTTAAGGTTTGTGTTTCCTTTTTGATTTTCTGTTTAGTTGATCTATCCATAGTTGTGAGTGGGGTATTAAAGTCTCCCACTATTATTGTGTTACTATTCATTTCCTCTTTCATACTCATTAGCGTTTGCCGTACATATTGCGGTGCTCCTATGTTGGGTGCATATATATTTATAATTGTTATATCTTCTTCTTGGATTGATCCTTTGATCATTATGTAGTGTCCTTCTTTGTCTCTTTTCACATCCTTTATTTGAAAGTCTATTTTATCTGATATGAGTATTGTGACTCCTGCTTTCTTTTGGTCTCCATTTGCGTGAAATATTTTTTTCCAGCCCTTCACTTTTAGTCTGTATGTGTCTCTGGTTTTGAGGTGGGTCTCTTGTAGACAGCATATATAAGGGTCTTGTTTTTGTATCCATTCAGCCAATCTTTGTCTTTTGGTTGGGGCATTCAACCCATTTACATTTAAGGTAATTATTGATAGGTGTGGTCCCGTTGCCATTTACTTTGTTGTTTTGGGTTCATGTTTATACAACATTTCTGCATTTCCTGTCTAGAGAAGGTCCTTTAGCATTTGTTGAAGAGCTGGTTTGGTGGTGCTGAATTCTCTCAGCTTTTGCTTGTCTGTAAAGCTTTTGATTTCTCCTTCATATCTGAATGAGATCCTTGCTGGGTACAGTAATCTAGGTTGTAGATTATTTTCTTTCATTACTTTCATTATGTCCTGCCATTCCCTTCTGGCCTGGAAGGTTTCTATTGGTAGATCAGCTGTTATCCTTATGGGAATTCCTTTGTGTGTTATTTGTTGTTTCTCCCTTGCTGCTTTTAGTATTTGTTCTTTGTGTTTGATCTTTGTTAATTTGATTAATATGTGTCTTGGAGTGTTTCGCCTTGGGTTTATCCTGTTTGGCACTCTCTGGGTTTCTTGGACTTGGGTGGCTATTTCCTTCCCCATTTTAGGGAAGTTTTCAGCTATTATCTCCTCGAGTATTTTCTCATGGCCTTTCTTTTTGTCTTCTTCTTCTGGGACTCCTATGATTCGAATGTTGGGGTGTTTCACATTGTCCCAGAGGTCCCTGAGGTTGTCCTCATTTCTTTTGATCATTTTTTCTTTTTTCCTCTCTGTTTCATTTATTTCCACCATTCTATTGTCTACCTCACTTATCCTGTCTCCATTATTCCACTCTTGGTTCCATCCAAAGTGTTTTTGATCTCATTCATTGCATTATTCATTTTTAATTGACAATCTTCTATTTCTTCTAGGTCTTTGTTAAGTATTTCTTGCATCTTTTCAATCTTTGTCTCCAGGCTATTTATCTGTAACTCCATTTTGTTTTCAAGATTTGGATCATTTTTATTATCATTATTCTAAATTCTTTTTCAGATAGATTCCCTATCTCCTCCTCTTTTGTTTGACTTGGTGGGCACTTGTCATATTCCTTTACCTGTTGGGTATTGCACTGTTCTTGCGCTAGTGCACATGGCAAGTATTAGGTTCGGTTTCTAAGTGAGAAATTAATGGCTACAATCACAGCTGGCCACTAAGGTACTTAATGGGAGAGGCGAACCCAGCTCTGCCAAGCAGTAGCCAACATGAAATCAGCTATTGTCATTGTAGCCAAGTTCCTTGAATTTGTAGTGTTATTTGCTGTGTTCTTCAAGAAGATGCCTTCGCCCTGCCAGTAAGACATATTTACATAACACATAGCCAGGCACTCAATTGATGTGCATCCTCCAGTAAAGCCCAGCCCCGATGCCTTAGAGGAGCCTCTCTGGCGATTGTCAAAAGCCAGTCTAATTTTGTGTGAGACCATGAAAACTCAATGTCTTTATTACGCTTGTGCTTCAGACGGGAGGTCTGAGAAGGCACTTCTGAAGGTTTATTCCTAGCAGTCATTGTCATTTTTATCGAGTCTTTAGTTTTTTTTGTTGTTGTTGTTTTATTTATTAGTTCTACCAGTTTCTTGTTACCAACCCGTCTCCCTCCACCCTCGTGCACACACGATCAGTCATGGAATCCCGTGGACTTCAGCCCGCCAGACTCCTCTGTCCATGGATTTGTCCAGGCAAGAATACTGGAGTGGGTTGCCATTTCCTTCTCCATGTGTGGAGTCTTTAAAGATTCCGTCACTGAGGTTTTGCTTCTCCACTTGTACATGCCCTTTCTCCCTAAGTGCAGTAGAAGTCATCCCCACTTCCCAACATGTCTGTCTTCCGACCTCTGCAGAATGTTTTGCTTGAACTCACCACAGCGTCAGGATATTCTAGAAAGCCTTCTGATTGCAGTCTCCTCAGGAGGTTACAAGTGTTTCAAACCTCAGGATTTTACAAAGCACTTTTTACAACCTCAGCTGAAAGGGAAGTCAACACTCAGTGAAAGTCACAGGCTTCCATGGCCTGGACTTGATTATGGGTTGTGCTTTCATAATCATCGTGTTTCATATACCAACTAAGATGTTACTGAGAATTTTTTTTTTCTCATCGTTCTATCTTTCATGTTTATTTAGATATATTATGGGTTTTCCTATATACCTTCCGTTAGGGATGAGGGTCTTAAGTCAGTAGAACTTACTGCAACTGACTTCCAGTTAGCTGTGTTAGGACAGGAAAAAGAATGACCAGCTGCTGGATTCTTAAGATTATGTACGAAAACATTAATCGTTTTCCTGTGTGCAGTCATCCAATACTAACTTTGTGAAGTAGGCATTCAGAAAAATCACAAAACCGCCTAACTACTAGGCGGTCTCCCATGCAAGTACTGACCAGGCCCGGCCCTACTCAATTTCCCAGATCAGAGGAGATAGGGCACGTTCAGGGTGCTATGGCCTTAGACCGAGGCGGCTGTCAGGTGCACCAAGAGCTCCGCGTTGCGCCTCCCTTGCGTTCTGACCTGACTTCGGGCCTGGGGCCACAGCTCTCGAGCTGGCGCGCGCTGCACTTGAGCCGCACAACCCCCGACTGGGCTCCGACCAACCAGGGCCGGCAGCTCGGGGTCCAGCGGAGGGCACCACAGCCCCGCACACCGCCAGCCCCGGCCAGCACCCGTCTGGCCCGGCCAGGGCCTGGCGTGCCTTCGGGACCTGGGGTGGGGGGAGGGGTGTGGGTAGAGCAGCGAGGACGTCTCGGTGCCCCCTCACCCCCTGCCCCCACCATCCCGTTCGCTGCTCAGGGTGACGTGGCTCCGAACGAGCGGGGCTTTGGCCCGGGACCTCGGTCCCAGGAGCCTCCTGTGGGCTTAGAGGCAGCCCAGCCGGGGCCCCAGGCGCACATCCTGCCCGCTGCGCAAACCCCCTGGAGCACATCAGCCCCGCCTTTTCGCCCTACCGAGACCCGCCCTGCCCCCACTCTGCCGGCCCAGCACAAGTCTTTTCTGAGAGAGCAGACAAGCGAAAGCCAGGCACACGGACAGGCACTCGTACGCACCCACGCCAGGTGAGACAGAGGCAGAAAGAGACGAGGGTTCAGAGAGAGAGTCGAAGAAAGCTTGTGGCAGGGGGGGACTCGGGCAGCATGCCGGGCAGCTGCAGAGGCCACCCGGCCCTGAGAAGAGAATGCGATGGGGGCAGGGGGAAGCCGCTGAGTAAGGGCGGGCCTGGAGAGGCCCAGGGTGCAAGGGCACCTGAGATTTCCTCGCTCCGTGCCCCGCCCCCGTCCTCCCAACCCCCTGCACGCACGCAACGCCGGGGCGCTCTGACACTAGCTTCTCCGGAGTTTGGTCACCTGAATTTCTATCCTTGTGCTCAACTGAGTGATGACAGTGTATTGAACAGCTAGGTCATTTCCAAATAAATTAAGCTTAGTGTTTCACAGGACACCCGGGCATGTATGGAGAGACCAGCACGGATGCATGGACACCAACCTTGGTAAATGGACAACCAATGGGAAATTACTGTCTGACTCAGGAGAGAGAAAGAAACCCGAACAGATGGAATGAAATGAACAGAAACACAAACTTTGCAACTCACACACTAATTCAATTACAAAAAAAAAAAAAAGAAAAAACACTATAACCATTTTAGAAAAACAATAGACCTCTCCATGACCTTTGGTCGGGTGAGGAGTTCTACCACACGACAAAATAAGCCACCTTTTCCAAATCGTGAATATGTCAGTTCACACATTGACTTTTACATTGAAATGTGTAACAAATAAACTTAAAATCATTCACTCACTACATAAGCATGGAAGTATTTTAAACATAAAATATGTTCTATAGTATCCAGGAAGCATTTGGCACATGTCTCACTGTATGAGAACCAAAACTGGAACTTAGTTGAAGAGTCAGGATAGGCTAAAAATGAATCCCTAACTAAAAGGAATACACAGTATTATTGTAGATAAAAAAGGTTAAAGAAGAGAAACTAGAAATCAGTCAATAAATGTTTTAGGGGTAAGCTTAGAGTGACTAGCCTCTGCGTGACTTTTTAAATTTTTCATGTTTGCATCTTCCAAATTTTCCATCGTGAGAATAATACTTTCATATCAGTTTCAAAATCAGTCTCACACTAAAGACAGTAAGACTGGAATAAGAAATAAAAATGCTTGGGGGGAAAAAAATGCTTGAACTAAACGTGGTACTGAAGAAATTATTTGCATGGCAGCCAAGGAGTCACAGATGTAGAGAACAGACTTATGGACATGGGCAGGGGGGAGGAAGGAGAGGGTGAGATGAATGCAGAGTAACATGAAATTATATTATCATACGTAAAAACAGATGCCAATGAAATTTGCTGTATGACTAAGGGGACTCAAACAGGGGCTCTGCAACAAGCTAGGGGTGGAGTGGTGAGGGAAATGGGAGAGAGGTTCAGGAGGGAGGAAACATATGTATACCTGTGGCTCATTCATGCTGATGTTTGGCAACAAAATTCTGTAAAGCAACTATCCTTCTATTGAAAGAAAAATCATGTTTGGACTTACCAAACAAGGTCTTGTGTACTTCTAGCATGGCCTTCTGTTTCGTGCTGCCACCCTTAACTCATTCTTCCATATCATTAAACAGACTAGTCAAGTTTTTGCCAAAAATATCCTGAGCTCCTGCATTATGCTGATCCACTGCCTTCTCACGATCCAGTTTAGAATGGAGACCAAAGAAACCTTTTGTCGTGTCTTCAAGTATTTGAGGTCACACTATGCGACTTTTAAAAATAAATGTGGATAAGACGGATATGACCAAAGCAATCTAATGACAATATCTGTGCTTCATTAAAGACTTCTGCAGAGAACTAGTAAATTTTATATATAGTATCAGAAGAATTTTTTACATGCATGCCAACGATTATTTCTCCTCCGCTAGCCATCTGGACAAGGAAAACTGAGTTTACCAATCAATGTCCATCGTTATGCTCCCTCACCGATTTTTACCCAATATGTGTTACTCAGGCAGGAGACCCTGGTTCAGTTCCTGGGTCAGGAAGATCCGCTGGAGAAGGGATAGGCTACCCACTCCAGTATTAGTGGGCTTTCCTTGTGGCTCAGTTGGTAAAGAATCATTCTTCTTTCACAAGAGAAGCTCAACTCCTCTCAAAGCAAATACGGGATGGTAATAACTATGCAGGACATAGCTGATTCTGTATATTTATAGTACTCACTCATGAGCTTGACAGAGGTACTAGATCTGTTACCACATTTCTTTCTCTAAGTAATATCCGCATGTGCAGGTGAAAGTGGCTCAGTTCGTGCCTGTCTCTTTGCGGCCCCATGGACTATAGAGTCCGTGGAATTCTCTAGGCCAGAATACTGGAGTGGGTAGCCTATCCCTTCTCCAGGGGATCTTCCCGACCCAGGACTGAAAGCGGGGTCTCTTGCGTTGCCGGCAGATTCTTTACCAACTGAGCTAGTAGGGCTTCCCTGGTGGCTCAGTTGCTAAAGAATATCTGCATAACTGTCTATCGATTTGGCATTAGCAATCTGTCTGTGAGCAGGGCCAGTCATAAGCAGCTTCTGTGAGAAAACAGAAGCATGTCTGTCTGACTTGCTTCTCCGCGGAGCTTTCACTGTTCTTGGGATAGTGCACTTGGCAAGTATTAGGTTCGGTTTCTAAGTGAGAAACTAATGGCTACATTCACAGCTGGCCACTGATGTATTTAATGGGAGAGGCGAACCCAGCTCTGCCAAGCAGTAGCCAACATGAAATCAGCTATTGTCATTGTAGCCAAGTTCCTTGAATTTGTAGTGTTATTTGCTGTGTTCTTCAAGAATATGCCTCCGCCCTGCCAGTAAGACATATTTCCATAACACATAGCCATGCACTCAATCGATGTGCATCCTCCAGTAAAGCCCAGCCCCGATGTCTTAGAGGAGCCTCTCTGCCCATTGTCATAAGCCAGTCTAATTTTGTGTGAAACCGTGAAAACTCAGTGTCTTTATTATGCTTGTGCTTCTGACGGGAGGTCTGAGAAGGCACTTCTGAAGGTTTATTCCTACCAATCGTTGTCATATTTATCGTGTCTTTATTTTATATTTTTTTCTTATTTTTACTTCTACCAGTTTCTTGCTACCAACCCGTCTCCCTCCACCCTCGTGCACACACGATCAGTCATGGAATCCCGTGGACTTCAGCCCGCCAGACTCCTCTGTCCATGGATTTGTCCAGGCAAGAATACTGGAGTGGGTTGCCATTTCCTTCTCCATGTATGGAGTCTTTAAAGATTCCGTCACTGAGGTGTTGCTTCTCAACCTGTACATGCCCTTTCTCCCTAAGTGCAGTAGAAGTCATCCCCACTTCCCAACATGTCTGTCTTCCGACCTCTGGAGAATGTATTGCTTGAGCTCACCACAGCGTCAGGATATTCTAGAAAGCCTTCTGATTGCAGTCTCTTCAGGAGGTTACAAGTGCTTCAAACCTCAGGTATTTTACAAAGCACTTTTTACAACCTCAGCTGAAAGGGAAGTCAACACTCAGTGAAAGTCACAGGCTTCCATGGCCTGGACTTGATTATGGGTTGTGCTTTCATAATCGTCGTGTTTCATATACCAACTAAGATGTCACTGAGCATTTTTTTTTTTCTCATCGTTCTATCTTTCATGTTTATTTAGATATATTATGGGTTTTCCTATATATCCTCCATTAGGGATGAGGGTCTTAAGTCAGTAGAACTTACTGCAACTGACTTCCAGTTAGCTGTGTTAGGACAGGAAAAAGAATGACCAGCTGCTGGATTCTTAAGATTATGTGTGAAAACTTTATTCGTTTTCCTGTGTGCAGTCATCCAATTCTAACTTTCTGAAGTAGGCATTCAGAAAAATCACAAAACCGCCTAACTACAAGGTGGTCTCCCATGCTAGTACTGACCAGGCCCGGCCCTATTCAGTTTCCCAGATCAGAGGAGATAGGGCACGTTCAGGGTGCTATGGCCTTAGACCGAGGCGGCTGTCAGGCGCCCCAAGAGCTCCGCGTTGCGCTTCCCTTGCGTTCTGACCTGCCTTTCGGGCCTGGGGCCACAGCTCTCCAGCTGGCGCGCGCTGCACTTGAGCCGCAAGACCCGCGATTGGACTCCGACCAACCAGGGCCGGCAGCTCGGGGCCAGCGGAGGGCGCCACGGCCCCGCACACCTCCAGCCCAGGCCAGCACCCATCTTGCCCGGCCGGGGCCTGGCGTGCCTGCGTGACCTGGGGTGGGGGGAGGGGGGGTGGGTAGAGCAGCGAGGACGTCTCGGTGCCCCCTCACCCCCTGCCCCCCACCATCCCGTTCGCTGCTCAGGGTGACGTGGCTCCGGACGACCGAGGCTTCGGCCCGGGACCGCGGTCCCCGGAGACTCCTGCGGGCTTAGAGGCAGCCCAGCCAGGGCCCCAGGCGCACATCCTGCCCGCTGCGCAAACCCCCTGGAGCACATCAGCCCCGCCTTTTCTCCCTACCAAGACCCGCCCTGCCCCCACGCTGCCGGCCCAGCACAAGTCTTTCCTGAGCGAGCAGGCCAGCGAAAGCGAGGCACACGGACAGGCACTCGCACGCACCCACGCCAGGTGAGACAGAGGCAGAAAGAGAGGAGGGTTCAGAGAGAGACTCGAGGACAGCTTGTGGGCAGGGGGGGACTCGGACAGCATGTCGGGGAGCTGCAGAGGCCACCTGGCCCTGAGCAGCGAATGCGATGGGGGCAGGGGGAAGCCGCTGAGTAGGGGCGGGCCTGGAGAGGCCCAGGGTGCGAGGGCACCTGAGATCTCCTCGCTCCGCTCCCCGCCCCCGTCCTCCCAACCCCATGCACGCACGACACGCAGGGGCGCTCTGACACTAGCTTCTCCGGAGTTTGGTCACCTGAATTTCTATCCTTGTGCTCAACTGAGTGATGACAGTGTATTGAACAGCTAGGTCATTTCCAAATAAATTAAGCTAAGTGTTTCACAGGACACCCGGGCATGAATGCAGAGACCAGCACGGATGCATGGACACCAACCTTGGTAACTGGACAACCAATGGGAAATTACTGTCTGACTCAGGAGAGAGAAAGAAACCCGAACAGATGGAATGAAACGAACAGAAACACAAACTTTGCAACTCACACCCTAATTCAATTACAAAAAAAAAAAAAAACCAACAACACTATAACCATTTTAGAAAAACAATAGACCTCTCCATGACGTTTGGTCGGGTGAGGAGTTCTAGCACACGACAAAAAAAGCCACCTTTTCCAAATCGTGAATATGTCAGTTCACACATTGACTTTTACATTGAAATGTGTAACAAATAAACTTAAAATCATTCACTCACTACATAAGCATGGAAGTATTTTAAACATAAAATATGCTCTATAGTATTCAGGAAGCATTTGGCACATGTCTCACTGTATGAGACCCAAAACTGGAACTTAGTTGAAGAGTCAGGATAGTCTAAAAATGAATCCCTAACTAAAAGGAATACACAGGATTATTGTAGATAAAAAAGGTTAAAGAAGAGAAACTAGAAATCAGTCAATAAATGTTTTAAGGGTTAGCTTAGAGTGACTAGCCTCTGTGTGACTTTTAAATTTTTCATGTTTGCATCTTCCAAATTTTCCATGGTGAGTATAACACTTTCATATCAGTTTCAAAATCAGTCTCACACTAAAGACAGTAAGACTGGAATAAGAAAGAAGAAATGCTTGGGGAAAAAAAAAATGCTTCAACTAAAGGTGGTACTGATGAAATTATTTGCAGGGCAGCCAAGGAGTCACAGATGTAGAGAACAGACTTATGGACATGGGCAGGGGGGAGGAAGGAGAGGGTGAGATGAATGCAGAGTAACATGAAAATATATTACCATACGTAAAAACAGATGCCAATGAAATTTGCTGTATGACTCAGGGGACTCAAACAGGGGCTCTGCAACAAGCTAGGTGTGGAATGGGGAGGGAAATGGGAGAGAGGTTCAGGAGGGAGGAGACATATGTATACCTGTGGCTCATTCATGCTGATGTTTGGCAACAAAATTCTGTAAAGCAACTATCCTTCAATTGAAAGAAAAAGTCATGTTTGGACTTACCAAACAAGGTCTTGTGTACTTCTAGCATGGCCTTCTGTTTCATGTTGCCACCCTTAACTCATTTTTCCATATCATTAAACAGACTAGTCAAGTTTTTGCCAAAAATATCTTGAACTCCTGCATTATGCTGATCCACTGCCTTCTCACGATCCAGTTTAGAATGGAGACCAAAGAAACCTTTTGTCGTGTCTTCAAGTATTTGAGGCCACACTATGTGACTTTTAAAAATAAATGTGGATAAGACGGATATGACCAAAGCAATCTAATGACAATATCTGTGCTTCATTAAAGACTTCTGCAGAGAACTAGTAAATTTTATATATAGTATCAGAAGAATTTTTTACATGCATGCCAACGATTATTTCTCCTCCGCTAGCCATCTGGACAAGGAAAACTGAGTTTACCAATTAATGTCCATCGTTATGCTCCCTCACCGATTTTTACCCAATGTGTGTTACTCAGGCAGGAGATCCTGGTTCAGTTCCTGGGTCAAGAAGATCCGCTGGAGAAGGGATAGGCTACCCACTCCAGTATTAGTGGGCTTTCCTTGTGGCTCAGTTGGTAAAGAATCATTCCTCTATCACAAGACTAGCTCAACTCCTCTCAAAGCACATACAGGATGGTAATAATTATGCAGGACAAAGCTGATTCTGTATATTTATAGTACTCACTCATGAGCTTGACAGAGGTACTAGATCTGTTACCACATTTCTTTTTCTAAGAAATATTCGCATGTGCAGGTGAAAGTGGCTCAGTTCGTGCCTGAACCTTGCGGCCTCAAGGACTATAGAGTCCGTGGAATTCTCTAGGCCAGAATACTGGAGTGGGTAGCCTATCCCTTCTCCAGGGGATCTTCCCGACCCAGGACTGAAAGCGGGGTCTCTTGCGTTGCCGGCAGATTCTTTACCAACTGAGCTAGTAGGGCTTCCCTGGTGGCTCAGTTGCTAAAGAATATCTGCATAACTGTCTATCGATTTGGCATTAGCAATCTGTCTGTGAGCAGGGCCGGTCATAAGCAGCTTCTGTGAGAAAACAGAAGCATGTCTGTCTGACTTGCTTCTCCGCGGAGCTTTCACTGTTCTTGGGATAGTGCACATGGCAAGTATTAGGTTCAGTTTCTAAGTGAGAAACTAATGGCAACATTCACAGCTGGCCACTGAAGTACTTAATGGGAGAGGCGAACCCAGCTCTGCCAAGCAGTAGCCAACATGAAATCAGCTATTGTCATTGTAGCCACGTTCCTTGAATTTGTAGTGTTATTTGCTGTGTTCTTCAAGAAGATGCCTTCGCCCTGCCAGTAAGACATATTTACATAACACACAGCCATGCACTCAATCGATGTGCATCCTCCAGTAAAGCCCAGCCCCGATGTCTTAGAGGAGCCTCTGTGCCCATTGTCATAAGCCAGTCTAATTTTGTGTGAGACCGTGAAAACTCAGTGTCTTTATTACGCTTGTGCTTCAGACAGGAGGTCTGAGAAGACACTTCTGAAGGTTTATTCCTACCAGTCGTTGTCATTTTTATCGAGTCTTTTTTTGTTTGTTTGTTTTATTTATTAGTTCTACAAGTTTCCTGCTACCAACCCGTCTCCCTCCACCCTCGTGCACACACGATCATTCATGGAATCCCGTGGACTTCAGCCCGCCAGACTCCTTTGTCCATGGATTTTTCCAGGCAAGAATACTGGTGTGGGTTGCCATTTCCTTTTCCATGTATGGAGTCTTTAAAGATTCTGTCACTAATGTGTTGCTTCTCCACTTGTACATGCCCTTTCTCCCTAAGTGCAGTAGAAGTCATCCCCACTTCCCAAACATGTCTGTCTTCCGACCTGTGCAGAATGTATTGCTTGAGCTAACCACAGTGTCAGGATTTTCTAGAAAGCCTTCTGAATGCAGTTTCTTCAGGAGATTACAAGTGCTTCAAACCTCAGGATTTTACAAAGCACTTTTTAAAACCTCAGCTGAAAGGGAAGTCAACACTCAGTGAAAGTCACAGGCTTCCATGGCCTGGACTTGATTATGGGTTGTGCTTTCATAATCGTCGTGTTTCATATACCAACTAAGATGTCACTGAGAATTTTTTTTTTTTCTCATCGTTCTATCTTTCATGTTTATTTAGATATATTATGTGTTTTCCTATATATCTTCCGTTAGGGATGAGGGTCTTATGTCAGTAGAACTTACTGCAACTGACTTCCAGTTAGCTGTGTTAGGACAGGAAAAAGAATGACCAGCTGCTGGATTCTTTAGATTATGTACGAAAACATTATTCGTTTTCCTGTGTTCAGTCATCCAATTCTAACTTTGTGAAGTAGGCATTCAGAAAAATCACAAAACCGCCTAACTACTAGGCGGTCTCCCATGCAAGTACTGACCAGGCCCGGACCTACTCAATTTCCCAGATCAGAGGAGATAGGGCACGTTCAGGGTGCTATGGCCTTAGACCGAGGCGGCTGTCAGGCGCCCCAAGAGCTCTGCGTTGCGCCTCCCTTGCGTTCTGACCTGTCCTTCGGGGCTGGGGCTACATCTCTCAAGCTGGCGCGCGCTGCACTTGAGCTGCATGACCCGCGACTGGATTCCGACCAACCAGGGCCGGCAGCTCGGGGGCCAGCGGAGGGCGCCACGGCCCCGCACACCGCCAGCCCCGGCCAGCACCCAAGTGGCCCGGCCAGGGCCTGGCGTACCTGCGGAACCTGGGGTGGGGGGAGGGCGGGTGGGTAGAGCAGCGAGGACGTCTCGGTGCCTCCTCAACCCCTGCCCCCCACCATTCCGTTCGCTGCTCAGGGTCACGTGTCTCAGGACGGGCGGGGCTTCGGCCAGGGGTCGGGGTCCACGGAGCTTCCTGTGGGCTTAGAGGCAACCCAGCCGGGGCCCCAGGCGCACATCCTGCCCACTGCACAAACCCCCTGGAGCGCCTCAGCCCCGCCTTTTCGCCCAACCGAGACCCGCCCTGCCCCCACACTGCCGACCCAGCACAAAGCTTTCCTGAGAGAGCAGACGAGCGAAAGCCAGGCACATGGACAGGCACTCGCACGCACAAACGCCAGGTGAGACAGAGGCAGAAAGAGACGAGGGTTCAGAGAGAGACTCGAAGACAGCTTGTGGGCAGGGGGGGACTCGGGCAGCATGCCGGGCAGCTGCAGAGGCCACCTGGCCCTGAGCAGCGAATGCGATGGTGGCAGGGGGAATCCGCTGAGTAGGGGCGGGCCTGGAGAGGCCCAGGGTGCAAGGGCACCTGAGATCTCCTCGATCCGCGACCCGCCCCCGTCCTCCCAACCCCCTGCCGGCAGGCCACGCCGGGGCGCTCTGACACTAGCTTCTCTGGAGTTTGGTCACCTGAATTTCTATCCTTGTGCTCATCTGAGTGATGACAGTGTATTGAACAGCTAGGTCATTTCCAAATAAATTAAGCTTAGTGTTTCACAGGACACCCGGACATGAATGCAGAGACCAGCACGGATGCATGGACACCAACCTTGGTAACTGGACAACCAATGGGAAATTACTGTCTGACCCAGGAGAGACAAAGAAACCCGAAAAGATGAAATGAAATGAACAGAAACACAAACTTTGCAACTCACACCCTAATACAATTCCAAAAAAAAAAAAAAAAAAAAAAAAAAAACAACAACACTATAACCATTTTACAAAAACAATAGACCTCTCCATGACGTTTGGTCGGGTGAGGAGTTCTAGCACACGACAAAAAAAGCCACCATTTCCAAATCGTGAATATGTTAGTTCACACATTGACTTTTACATTGAAATGTGTAACAAATAAACTTAAAATCATTGACTCACTACATAAGCATGGAAGTATTTTAAACATAAAATATGTTCTATAGTCTTCAGGAAGCACTTGGCACATCTCTAAGTGTATCAGACCCAAAACTGGAACGTAGTGGAAGAGTCAGGATAGTCTAAAAATGAATCCCTAATTAAAAGGAACACACAGGATTACTGTAGATAAAAAAGGTTAAAGAAGAGAAGCTAGAAATCAGTCGATAAATGTCTTAGGGGTTAGCTTAGAGTGACTAGCCTCTGCGTGACTCTTTAAATTTTTCATGTTTGCAGCTTCCAAATTTTCCATGGTGAGAATCATACTTTCGCCCCCAAACCAGAGTGACTTGGGGACACAAAGGTAGAAGTCAATAATTTTCTTTGCCTATGTCTGAATATTTACAGTCAGAGGTAGAAAAGGAGGAGTCTGTCCCTTGTCTAGATGAGGTCAATCACCAGGTGTGGGATGTCTACAGCCCTGGTTTAGCCATAAATGTTCCACCAGTAAAGATTTCTCTGAGACCAAATGCTCCCTAGCCCTGGAAAAGACAATATCCCTTAAAACCAGAAGCTCTTGAGGGTCTTAGACCATTAGTTAACAAATACCCAGATACTGGAACCCGAATCAGCTGTGAGTCCACCTGCAACACCCCAGTCTTGCCCGTTCAAAAACCAGATGGATCTTACCGATTCGTCCAGGATCTAAGAGCTGTTAATGAAGCTGTGGTTTTCATCCACCCCATAGTGCCAAACCTCTTATCCCAAGTCCCAGGAAATGCCAAGTACTTCTCAGTCTTGGACCTTCAAGGTGCTTTCTTTTGCATTCCTCTCCATCCTGAATCCCAAAAACTCTTTGCTTTTGAGTGGCGGGACTTGGAAACAAGAGAGACCATACAACTCTCGACTGGACTCGACTACCCCAAGGGTTTAGGGACAGCCCTCATATCTTCGGGACTTCCTCGGGGAGAGAACTAAGGGAATTAACTTTAACAAACAGTAGTCTAATACAGTATGTGGATGACTTGCTCATAGCTAGGCCAGATTTTACCAGCTCTCAAATGGACACTATTTAAAACGCTAACTTTCCTGTATGAAAAGGGTTATCGAGTATCCCCCAAGTAGGCTCAGATTAGCTTAACCCAAGTAAAATACCTTGGATTTATAATTACGGAGAGGAAAAGAATGCCTGACCCCGAGGGGAGATCCCTCATCTTAAATACCCCGTACCCCCAAACAAAACAACAGCTTAGGGGATTTTTAGGAAGGACCGGATTTTGCAGGATCTGGATTCCTAATTATGGCAATCTGGCAAGACCCTTATATGAAAATTTAAGGGGGAAAGAAGAAGAGTCACTCGACTGGCATGAGACCTGCAAGGTGGCCTTTAATGCCCTAAAAGAGTCCATCACTACAGCCCCAGCTTTAGGCCTCCCAAACCTGGAGAAGACTTTTAGACTCTATATTTCTGAAAGGACAGGAACTGCTCTTGGGGTGTTAAGGCAGATGATGGGGACCGTATAACAACCTGTGGCATATCTCTCAAAACAACTAGATGAGGTGGCCAGAGGGTGGCCCACTTGCCTCCGGGCAGTAGCAGCCACCGCTCTTATGGTTAAGGAGGCATCTAAGCTGACCCTGGGTCAGCCCACCACAGTGTATACGCCTCACCGGGTGCAAGCAGTCTTGGAAACGAAATGGGACAGGTGGATGACAGGGGGAAGGATCACCCAACACAAAGCCCTCCTCCTTGACACTCCAGAAATAAAGTTGAGGGTCTGCCAGACTTTAAATCCAGCAACCTTACAGTCAGATCCCCCTACCTCCCCTCTGGATCACCAATGCATACAAGTCACAGAAGAGTTATACTCGTCTCGCCAGGACCTATCAGAGACACCTTTATCTGACCCAGAGGAAAACTGGCACACAGATGGCAGCAGTTTTGTAGAAAAGGGAGAGAGGAAAGCAGGATATGCTGTAGTGAGCCTGGAAGAAACTAAGGAAAGTGGGTCTCTTCCCCCAGACACCTCAGCCCAGAAAGCTGAACTTTTTGCCCTGACAAGAGCTTTGGAGTTAGGAGAAGGAAAGAGGATTAATGTGTGTATGGACTCTAAGTATGCTTTCCTCATTCTGCATGCACGTTCAGCAATTTAGAAGGAAAGAGGGATGCTCAGTGCCTGAAGCTCTGCTATTAAACACAAAGAGCTCATTCTCAGGCTCCTGGAGGCAGTCAAACTTCTTGCAAAATTAGCTGTCATCCACTGCAAGAGTCACCAAAAGGGGCAAGAAAAAGAGGCTCAGGGAAATAGGAAAGCTGATCAAGAGGCAGGACGAGCTGCCGGGGAAGCTACCTCTGCCACTGCTATCTGCCCCCTTTTCCCCAAGGAAACCCTGACTCCAGATTTTACAACAGGGGGACATTCCCGATATGCTGAGCGGGCTGGGAGATTGGGTCACATGGGTGGTTTCAGCCTGATCAGGCCCAAATAATACTCCCTGATTCTCAGGTTTAAAATATTACTAACTCCTTACATAAGAGCGCCCATTTTGGAAAAGATAATCTAGAAATCTTGCTTAAGCCTATGCTCTCCCATCCCCAGTTAGCTAAGTTTGTTAAACAGGTCACACAAAATTGTGACACCTGTCTAAAAAATAACCCAAAAACCAGACCTCCTCTAATTACACCTGTCCAACATCGGGGATCATACCCAGGAGTGGACTGGCAAGTAGAATTTACAGCCATGCCCAAGACCCAAGGGTTTTCTTACTTGCTAGTCTTTATTGACACATTCACAGAATGGATCGAAGCGTTCCCTACTGAGACTGAGAGAGCTACAGAAGTCTGTAAAGCTCTGCTGAAGGAGATAGTGCCTAGGTTTGGGCTGCCTCGGTCACTTCAGAGTGACAACGGGCCCTCACTTACAGCCACGATACCCCAGAACCTAGCCGCATGCTTAGGCATAAAATACCGGCTCCGCTAATCCTGGAGGCCTCAAGCTTCAGGAAAGGTAGAGAGAGTCAACCAGACTCTTAAAAGGGCTCTGGCTAAGCTATGTCAAGAAAGACATAATAAGTGGACACATATGCTGCCCATAGCCCTCATGAGGCTACGGACATCCCCCAAACGGCCACTATTGTTAAGTCCTTATGAAATGATGTATGGACGTCCATTCTTAACTTCTGATTTTTTTTTTGACGAGGATGCCAATACACTCTTAAAACATGTAATTGACCTGGGAAGGTTTCAGCAAGAACTCCAACGGTATGGAGAACAAACCACAGGAAGACTTGAAAAATCCCCAGGTAAAGCCAGGGGATCAAGTATCAGTAAAGACCTGGCAAGAAAAATGGAGTCCAAACCAGCTGTCCGAGAAATGGACAGGGCTATATCAGGTTGTTCTAGTGACTTCAACTGCTGTAAAAGTGAAGGGTCTATCTGCCTGGGTCCACAATTCTAGAATAAAACCCTATGGCCTACAGGAGGGGGAGACAGAACCTGAGACTCCAAAGCCAGAGGACAGCTATTCCTGTGAACCTGTTGAAGATCTCAGGCTCTTGTTCAAGCAGAACCCCATTAATCCTGTCTCAGATAAGTAAAATGCATCATATGATGTTCTTCCTCTTTCTAATCATATCTCCCTGTATGGCTATTGATCTCTCCCTAAACGACGCATGTTCACTTGCAAATCACACTGCTTCTCAACTCAACCTAACCAGCCCGGGCTGCATCTGCATTAATGACAAAGGTTGGGGGTATGTCCAACCCATCCCAGGGTATCAATATCAAAGGCCCACCCTTCCAGCCGAACTATGGGCTGTTACTCAGCGCCCCCATGTGGTCGTAATATGGCCTTTTGAGAAAAGGGGGAAAAAAAAAACTTCATGTCTTGGTACCAGCAACAACTGTCTCTATTTACCCCCTGGATGACATCTGCAATCCCACCTGAGCCCTTATTTTCTCTCATGACTAACATCCCCCAAGTGACCTTCCCTATCTCTCTAAAAAGCCACTCCCTAACAGGGGTGTCAGTGAGAAATCTAGACGACGCACAATGTGGGGTGACCGTCACTGTTGAAACTGATGGGGAAAACTCGGACAGGCCCTGCACCTGGGAGACCAGCCGACGCCACCCCCGGCCAGCACGCGCCTGGCGCAGCCCGGGGCGCTTCCCGGACCCCGAGCGGCCTGGCGAGGCTGCGGGAGCTCTGGCGGGGGTTGGGGAGGGGGGTGGCTTGAGCGGGGAGGACGTCTCGGTGCCCTCCCTCCCTGGGCCTCTTCGGCCCCGCCCCCGGTCTGCGGCGCGACGCGCCGCCCCCCACCCTCCGCCCCCCACCAGCTGATCGCCGTTAAGGGTCACGAGGCTCCGGCTGTGGGTGGCTTTGGCCCAGGGCCGCGGTCCCCGGAGCCTCTTGCGGGCTTAGGTGCAGCCCAGCCGAGGCCCCAGGCGCCCATCCTGCCTGCTGCACAAAACCCCTGGAGCGCCTCAGCCCCGCCTTTTCGCCCTACCGAGGCCCGCCCTGACCCCACGCCACGGTCGAAGCACAGGACCTTCCTTGGAGAGCAGAGGAGCGAAAACCAGGCACACGGACAGGGACTCGCACGCACCCACGCCAGGTGAGACAGAGGCAGAAAGATTCGAGGGTTCAGAGAGAGACTGGAAGACAGCGTGTGGGAAGGGGGGGCCTCGGGCAGGATGCTCTGCAGCTGCAGAGACCACCCGGCCCTGAGCAGCCAAAGCGATGGGGGAGGGGTTAGGCAACCGAGCAGTGGCGGGCCTGGAGAGGCCCAGGGTGGGAGGACACCTGAGATCTCCGTGCTCCGCGCCCCGACCCCCTCCCCCCAACCCCCTGCACGCATGCCACGCCGGGGCGCTCTGACATTAGCTTCTCTGGAGTTTTGTCACTTGAATTTCTCGCCCTCTGCTCAACTGAGTGATGACAGTGTATTGAACAGCTAGGTCATTTCCAAATAAATTAAGCTTAGTGTTTCACGGGACACCCGGACATGTATGGAGAGACCAGCACGGATGCATGGACACCAACCTTGGTAATTAGACAACCAATGGGAAATTACTGTCTGACTCAGGAGAGAGAAAGAAACCCAAATAGATGGAAAAAATTAACAGAAACTGAAACTTTGCAACTCACACCGTAACTCAATTACAAAAAAAGAAAAAAAAAAAAAAAAAAAAAAACACTATAACCATTTTAGAAAAACAATAGACCTCTGCATGACCTTTGGTTGGGTGAGGAGTTCAAACACACAACAAAAAAAAGCCAACTTTTCCAAGTCGTGAATATGTTAGTTCACACATTGACATTTACATTGAAATGTGTAACAAATAAACTTAAAATCATTCACTCACTACATAAGCATGGAAGTATTTTAAACATAAAATATGTTCTATAGTGTTCAGGAAGCACTTGGCACATCTGTAACTGTATCAGACCCAAAACTGGAACGTAGTGGAAGAGTCAGGATAGTCTAAAAATGAATCCCTAACTAAAATGAACACACAGGATTACTGTAGATAAAAAAGGTTAAAGAAGAGAAGATAGAAATCAGTCAATAAATGTCTTAGGGGATAGCTTAGAGTGACTAGCCTCTGCGTGACTCTTTAAAATTTTCATGTTTGCAGCTTCCAAATTTTCCATGGTGAGAATCATACTTTCGCCTCCAAACCAGAGTGACTTGGGGACACAAAGGTAGAAGTCGATAATTTTCTTTGCCTATGTCTGAATATTTACAGTCAGAGGTAGAAAAGGAGGAGTCTGTCCCTTGTCTAGATGAGGTCAATCCCCAGGTGTGGGATGTCTCCATCCCTGGTTTAGCCATAAATGTTCCACCAGTAAAGATTTCTCTGAGACCAAATGCTCCCTAGCCCTGGAAAAGACAATATCCCTTAAAACCAGAAGCTCTTGAGGGTCTTAGACCATTAGTTAACAAATACCGAGATACTGGAACTCGAATCAGCTGTGAGTCCCCCTGCAACACCCCAGTCTTGCCCGTTCAAAAACCAGATGGATCTTACCGATTCGTCCAGGATCTAAGAGCTGTTAATGAAGCTGTGGTTCCCATCCACCCCATAGTCCCAAACCCATATACCCTCCTATCCCAAGTCCCAGGAAATGCCAAGTACTTCTCAGTCTTGGACCTTCAAGGTGCTTTCTTTTGCATTCCTCTCCATCCTGAATCCCAAAAACTCTTTGCTTTTGAGTGGCGGGACTTGGAAACAAGAGAGACCATACCACTCTCGACTGGACTCGACTACCCCAAGGGTTTAGGGACAGCCCTCATATCTTCGGGACTTCCTCGGGGAGAGAACTAAGGGAATTAACTTTAACAAACAGTAGTCTAATACAGTATGTGGATGACTTGCTCATAGCTAGGCCAGATTTTACCAGCTCTCAAATGGACACTATTTAAAACGCTAACTTTCCTGTATGAAAAGGGTTATCGAGTATCCCCCAAGTAGGCTCAGATTAGCTTAACCCAAGTAAAATACCTTGGATTTATAATTACGGAGAGGAAAAGAATGCCTGACCCCGAGGGGAGATCCCTCATCTTAAATACCCCGTACCCCCAAACAAAACAACAGCTTAGGGGATTTTTAGGAAGGACCGGATTTTGCAGGATCTGGATTCCTAATTATGGCAATCTGGCCAGACCCCTATACGAAAATTTAAGGGGGAAAGAGGAAGAGTCACTCGACTGGCATGAGACCTGCAAGGTGGACTTTAATGCCCTAAAAGAGTCCATCACTACAGCCCCAGCTTTAGGCCTCCCAAACCTGGAGAAGCCATTTAGACTCTATATTTCTGAAAGGACAGGAACTGCTCTTGGGGTGTTAGAGCAGATGATGGGGCCCGTATTACAACCTGTGGCTTATCTCTCAAAATAACTAGATGAGGTGGCCAGAGGGTGGCCCACTTGCCTCCAGGCAGTAGCATTCACCGCTCTTATGGTTAAGGAGGCATCTCAGCTGACCCTGGGTCAGCCCACCACAGTGTATACGCCTCACCGGGTGCAAGCAGTCTTGGAAACGAAAGGGGACAGGTGGATGACAGGGAGAAGGGTCACCCAATACCAAGCCCTCCTCCTTGACACTCCAGAAATAAAGTTGAGGGTCTGCCAGACTTTAAATCCAGCAACCTTACTGCCAGATCCCCCTACCTCCCCTCTGGATCACCAATGCATACAAATCACAGACGAGTTATACTCTTCTCGCCGGGACCTATCAGAGACACCTTTATCTGACCCAGAGGAAAACTGGCATACAGATGGCAGCAGTTTTGTAGAAAAGGGAGAGAGGAAAGCAGGATATGCTGTGGTGAGCCTGGAAGAAACTAAGGAAAGTGGGTCTCTACCCAGACACCTCAGCCCAGAAAGCTGAACTTTTTGCCCTGACAAGAGCTTTGGAGTTAGGAGAAGAAAAGAGGATTAATGTGTGTATGGACTCTAAGTATGCTTTCTTCATTCTGCATGCCCGTGCTGCAATTTGGAAAGAAAGAGGGATGCTCAGTGCCCGAAGCTCTGCTATTAAACACAAAGAGCTCATTTTCAGGCGCCTGGAGGCAGTCAAACTTCCTGCAAAATTAGCTGTCTTCCACTGCAAGAGTCACCAAAAGGGGCAAGAAAATGAGGCTCAGGGAAATAGGAAAGCTGATCAAGAGGCAGGACGAGCTGCCGGGGAAGCTACCTCTGCCACTGCTATCTGCCCCCTTTTCCCCAAGGAAACCCTGACTCCAGATTTTACACCAGGGGGACATTCCCGATATGCTGAGCGGGGCTGGGAGATTGGGTCACATGGGTGGTTTCAGCCTGATCAGGCCCAAATAATACTCCCTGATTCTCAGGTTTAAAACATTACTAACTCCTTACATAAGATCGCCCGTTTTGGAAAAGATAATCTAGAAATCTTGCTTAAGCCTATTCTCTCCCATCCCCAGTTAGCTAAGGTTGTTAAACAGGTCACACAAAATTGTGACACCTGTCTAAAAAATAACCCAAAAACCAGACCTCCTCTAATTACTCCTGTCCATCATCGGGGATCATACCCAGGACTGGACTGGCAAGTAGAATTTACAGCCATGCCCAAGACCCAAGGGTTTCTTACTTGCTAGTCTTTATTCACACATTCACAGGATGGATCGAAGCGTTCCCTACTGAGACTGAGAGAGCTACAGAAGTCTGTAAAGCTCTGCTGAAGGAGATAGTGCCTAGGTTTGGGCTGCCTCGGTCACTTCAGAGTGACAACGGGCCCTCACTTACAGCCACGATACCCCAGAACCTAGCCGCATGCTTAGGCATAAAATACCAGCTCCGCTCATCCTGGAGGCCTCAAGCTTCAGGAAAGGTAGAGAGAGCCAACAAGACTCTTAAAAGGGCTCTGGCTAAGCTATGTCAGAAACACATAATAAGTGGACACATATGCTTCCCATAGCCCTCATGAGGCTACGGACATCCCCCAAACGGCCACTATTGTTAAGTCCTTATGAAATGATGTAAGGACGACCATTCTTAACTTCTGATTTGTTTCTTGACGAGGATGCCAATACACTCTTAAAACATATAATTGACCTGGGAAGGTTTCAGCAAGAACTCCAACGGTATGGAGAACAAACCACAGGAAGACTTGAAAAATCCCCAGGTAAAGCCAGGGGATCAAGTATCAGTAAAGACCTGGCAAGAAAAAGGGAGTCCAAACCAGCTGTCTGAGAAATGGACAGGGCCATATCAGGTTGTTCTAGTGACTTCAACTGCTGTAAAAGTGAAGGGTCTATCTGCCTGGGTCCACAATTCTAGAATAAAACCCTATGGCCTACAGGAGGGGGAGACAGAAACTGAGACTCCAAAGCCAGAGGACAGCTATTCCTGTGAACCTGTTGAAGATCTCAGGCTCTTGTTCAAGCAGAACCCCATCAATCCTGCCTCAGATAAGTAAAATGCATCATATGAAGTTCTTCCTCTTTCTAATCATATCACGCTGTATGGCTATTGATCTCTCCCTAAACGAGGCATGTTCACTTGCAAATCACACTGCTTCTCAACTCAACCTAATCAGCCCTGGCTGCATCTGCATTAATGACAAAGGTTGGGGGAATGTCCAACCCGTCCCAGGGTATCACTATCAAAGGCCCACCCTTCCAGCCGAGCAATGGGCTGTTACTCAGCGCCCCCATGTGGTCGTAATATGGCCTTTTGGGGAAAGGGGGAAAAAAAACTTCATGTCTTGGTACCAGCAACAACTGTCTGTATTTACCCCCTGGATGACATCTGCAATCCCACCTGAGCCCTTATTTTCTCACATGACTAACATCCCCCAAGTGACCTTCCCTATCTCTCTAAAAAGCCACTCCCTAACAGGGGTGTCAGTGAGAAATCTAGACGACTCACAATGTGGGGTGACCGTCACTGTTGAAACTGATGTGAAAAACCGGGACAGGCCCTGCAGCTGGGAGACCAGCCGACGCCACACCCGGCCAGCACGAGCCTGGCCCGGCCCGGGGCTCTTCCCGGACCCCGAGCGGCCTGGCGAAGCTGCGGGAGCTCTGGCGGGGGATGGGGAGGGGGGTGGCTTGAGCGGGGAGGACGTCTGGCTGCCCCCCACCCCCCGCCCCCCACCATCCGGTTCGCGGTTCAGGGTCACGTGGCTCCGGCCGAGCGGGGCGTCGGCCCGGGGCCGCGGTCCCCGGAGCCTCCTGCGGGCTTAGGGGCAGCCCAGCCAGGGCCCCAGGCGCCCAACCTGCCCGCTGTGCAAACCCCCTGGAGTACCTCAGCCCCGCCCTGTCCCCAAACCGAGGCCCGCCCTGCCCCCACGCCACGGGCCCACCACAGGACCTTCCTGAGAAAGCGGACGAGCGACAGCCAGGCACACGGACAGGCAATCGCACGCACCCACGCCAGGTGAGACAGAGGCAGAAAGAGTCGAGGGTTCAGAGAGAGACTGGAAGACAGCGTGTGGGCAGGGGGGGCCTCGGGGAGGATGCCGGGCAGCTGCAGAGACCACCCGGCCCTGAGCAGCCAAAGCGATGGGGGCGGGGGGAGGCCACTGAGCAGCGGCGGGCCTGGAGAGGCCCAGGGTGGGAGGACACCTGAGATCTCCGCGCCCCGCCCCCCTCCAGCCAACCCCCTGTACGCATGCCACGCCGGGGCGCTCTGACACTAGCTTCTCTTGAGATTTGTCACTTGAATTTCTCTCCCTCTGCTCAACTGAGTGATGACAGTGTATTGAACAGCTAGGTCATTTCCAAATAAATTAAGCTTAGTGTTTCACAGGACACCCGGACATGTATGGAGAGACCAGCACGGATGCATGGACACCAACCTTGGTAACTGGACAACCAATGGGAAATTACTGTCTGACTCAGGAGAGAGAAAGAAACCCGAACAGATGGAATGAAATGAACAGAAACACAGGCTTTGCAACTCACACCCTAATTCAATTACCAGAAAATAAACAACACTATAACCCTTTTAGAAAAACAATAGACCTCTCCATGACCTTTGGTCGGGTGAGGAGTTCAAACACACAGCAAAAAAAAGCCAACTTTTCCAAGTCGTGAATATGTTAGTTCACACATTGACTTTTACATTGAAATGTGTAACAAATAAACTTAAAATCATTCACTCACTACATAAGCATGGAAGTATTTTAAATATAAAATATGTTCTATAGTATTCAGGAAGCACTTGGCACATCTCTAAGTGTATCAGACCCAAAACTGGAACGTAGTGGAAGAGTCAGGATAGTCTAAAAATGAATCCCTAACTAAAAGGAACACACAGAATTACTGTAGATAAAAAAGGTTAAAGAGGAGAAGCTAGAAATCAGTCAATAAATGTCTTAGGTGTTAGCTTAGAGTGACTAGCCTCTATGTGACTCTTTAAATTTTTCATGTTTGCAGCTTCCAAATTTTCCATTTTGAGAATAATACTTTCGCCTCCAAACCAGAGTGACTTGGGGACAAAAAGGTAGAAGTCGATAATTTTCTTTGCCTATGTCTGAATATATACAGTCAGAGGTAGAAAAGGAGGAGTCTGTCCCTTGTCTAGATGAGGTCAATCCCCAGGTGTGGGATGTCTCCAGCCCTGGTTTAGCCATAAATGTTCCACCAGTAAAGATTTCTCTGAGACCAAATGCTCCCTAGCCCTGGAAAAGACAATATCCCTTAAAACCAGAAGCTCTTGAGGGTCTTAGACCATTAGTTAACAAATACCGAGATACTGGAACTCGAATCAGCTGTGAGTCCCCCTGCAACACCCCAGTCTTGCCCGTTCAAAAACCAGATGGATCTTACCGATTCGTCCAGGATCTAAGAGCTGTTAATGAAGCTGTGGTTCCCATCCACCCCATAGTCCCAAACCCATATACCCTCCTATCCCAAGTCCCAGGAAATGCCAAGTACTTCTCAGTCTTGGACCTTCAAGGTGCTTTCTTTTGCATTCCTCTCCATCCTGAATCCCAAAAACTCTTTGCTTTTGAGTGGCGGGACTTGGAAACAAGAGAGACCATACCACTCTCGACTGGACTCGACTACCCCAAGGGTTTAGGGACAGCCCTCATATCTTCGGGACTTCCTCGGGGAGAGAACTAAGGGAATTAACTTTAACAAACAGTAGTCTAATACAGTATGTGGATGACTTGCTCATAGCTAGGCCAGATTTTACCAGCTCTCAAATGGACACTATTTAAAACGCTAACTTTCCTGTATGAAAAGGGTTATTGAGTATCCCCCAAGTAGGCTCAGATTAGCTTAACCCAAGTAAAATACCTTGGATTTATAATTACGGAGAGGAAAAGAATGCCTGACCCCGAGGGGAGATCCCTCATCTTAAATACCCCGTACCCCCAAACAAAACAACAGCTTAGGGGATTTTTAGGAAGGACCGGATTTTGCAGGATCTGGATTCCTAATTATGGCAATCTGGCCAGACCCCTATACGAAAATTTAAGGGGGAAAGAGGAAGAGTCACTCGACTGGCATGAGACCTGCAAGGTGGACTTTAATGCCCTAAAAGAGTCCATCACTACAGCCCCAGCTTTAGGCCTCCCAAACCTGGAGAAGCCATTTAGACTCTATATTTCTGAAAGGACAGGAACTGCTCTTGGGGTGTTAGAGCAGATGATGGGGCCCGTATTACAACCTGTGGCTTATCTCTCAAAATAACTAGATGAGGTGGCCAGAGGGTGGCCCACTTGCCTCCAGGCAGTAGCATTCACCGCTCTTATGGTTAAGGAGGCATCTCAGCTGACCCTGGGTCAGCCCACCACAGTGTATACGCCTCACCGGGTGCAAGCAGTCTTGGAAACGAAAGGGGACAGGTGGATGACAGGGAGAAGGGTCACCCAATACCAAGCCCTCCTCCTTGACACTCCAGAAATAAAGTTGAGGGTCTGCCAGACTTTAAATCCAGCAACCTTACTGCCAGATCCCCCTACCTCCCCTCTGGATCACCAATGCATACAAATCACAGACGAGTTATACTCTTCTCGCCGGGACCTATCAGAGACACCTTTATCTGACCCAGAGGAAAACTGGCATACAGATGGCAGCAGTTTTGTAGAAAAGGGAGAGAGGAAAGCAGGATATGCTGTGGTGAGCCTGGAAGAAACTAAGGAAAGTGGGTCTCTACCCAGACACCTCAGCCCAGAAAGCTGAACTTTTTGCCCTGACAAGAGCTTTGGAGTTAGGAGAAGAAAAGAGGATTAATGTGTGTATGGACTCTAAGTATGCTTTCTTCATTCTGCATGCCCGTGCTGCAATTTGGAAAGAAAGAGGGATGCTCAGTGCCCGAAGCTCTGCTATTAAACACAAAGAGCTCATTTTCAGGCGCCTGGAGGCAGTCAAACTTCCTGCAAAATTAGCTGTCTTCCACTGCAAGAGTCACCAAAAGGGGCAAGAAAATGAGGCTCAGGGAAATAGGAAAGCTGATCAAGAGGCAGGACGAGCTGCCGGGGAAGCTACCTCTGCCACTGCTATCTGCCCCCTTTTCCCCAAGGAAACCCTGACTCCAGATTTTACACCAGGGGGACATTCCCGATATGCTGAGCGGGGCTGGGAGATTGGGTCACATGGGTGGTTTCAGCCTGATCAGGCCCAAATAATACTCCCTGATTCTCAGGTTTAAAACATTACTAACTCCTTACATAAGAGCGCCCGTTTTGGAAAAGATAATCTAGAAATCTTGCTTAAGCCTATTCTCTCCCATCCCCAGTTAGCTAAGGTTGTTAAACAGGTCACACAAAATTGTGACACCTGTCTAAAAAATAACCCAAAAACCAGACCTCCTCTAATTACTCCTGTCCATCATCGGGGATCATACCCAGGACTGGACTGGCAAGTAGAATTTACAGCCATGCCCAAGACCCAAGGGTTTTCTTACTTGCTAGTCTTTATTCACACATTCACAGGATGGATCGAAGCGTTCCCTACTGAGACTGAGAGAGCTACAGAAGTCTGTAAAGCTCTGCTGAAGGAGATAGTGCCTAGGTTTGGGCTGCCTCGGTCACTTCAGAGTGACAACGGGCCCTCACTTACAGCCACGATACCCCAGAACCTAGCCGCATGCTTAGGCATAAAATACCAGCTCCGCTCATCCTGGAGGCCTCAAGCTTCAGGAAAGGTAGAGAGAGCCAACCCGACTCTTAAAAGGGCTCTGGCTAAGCTATGTCAGAAACACATAATAAGTGGACACATATGCTTCCCATAGCCCTCATGAGGCTACGGACATCCCCCAAACGGCCACTATTGTTAAGTCCTTATGAAATGATGTAAGGACGACCATTCTTAACTTCTGATTTGTTTCTTGACGAGGATGCCAATACACTCTTAAAACATAATTGACCTGGGAAGGTTTCAGCAAGAACTCCAACGGTATGAAGAACAAACCACAGGAAGACTTGAAAAATCCCCAGGTAAAGCCAGGGGATCAAGTATCAGTAAAGACCTGGCAAGAAAAAGGGAGTCCAAACCAGCTGTCTGAGAAATGGACAGGGCCATATCAGGTTGTTCTAGTGACTTCAACTGCTGTAAAAGTGAAGGGTCTATCTGCCTGGGTCCACAATTCTAGAATAAAACCCTATGGCCTACAGGAGGGGGAGACAGAAACTGAGACTCCAAAGCCAGAGGACAGCTATTCCTGTGAACCTGTTGAAGATCTCAGGCTCTTGTTCAAGCAGAACCCCATCAATCCTGCCTCAGATAAGTAAAATGCATCATATGAAGTTCTTCCTCTTTCTAATCATATCACGCTGTATGGCTATTGATCTCTCCCTAAACGAGGCATGTTCACTTGCAAATCACACTGCTTCTCAACTCAACCTAATCAGCCCTGGCTGCATCTGCATTAATGACAAAGGTTGGGGGAATGTCCAACCCGTCCCAGGGTATCACTATCAAAGGCCCACCCTTCCAGCCGAGCTATGGGCTGTTACTCAGCGCCCCCATGTGGTCGTAATATGGCCTTTTGGGGAAAGGGGGAAAAAAAACTTCATGTCTTGGTACCAGCAACAACTGTCTGTATTTACCCCCTGGATGACATCTGCAATCCCACCTGAGCCCTTATTTTCTCACATGACTAACAACCCCCAAGTGACCTTCCCTATCTCTCTAAAAAGCCACTCCCTAACAGGGGTGTCAGTGAGAAATCTAGATGACTCACAATGTGTGGTGACCGTCACTGTTGAAACTGATGTGAAAAACCGGGACAGGCCCTGCAGCTGGGAGACCAGCCGACGCCACACCCGGCCAGCACGAGCCTGGCCCGGCCCGGGGCGCTTCCCGGACCCCGAGCGGCCTGGCGAAGCTGCGGGAGCTCTGGCGGGGGTTGGGGAGGGGGGTGGCTTGAGCGGGGAGGACGTCTGGCTGCCCCCCACCCCCCGCCCCCCACCATCCGGTTCGCGGTTCAGGGTCACGTGGCTCCGGCCGAGCGGGGCGTCGGCCCGGGGCCGCGGTCCCCGGAGCCTCCTGCGGGCTTAGGGGCAGCCCAGCCAGGGCCCCAGGCGCCCAACCTGCCCGCTGTGCAAACCCCCTGGAGTACCTCAGCCCCGCCCTGTCCCCAAACCGAGGCCCGCCCTGCCCCCACGCCACGGGCCCACCACAGGACCTTCCTGAGAAAGCGGACGAGCGACAGCCAGGCACACGGACAGGCAATCGCACGCACCCACGCCAGGTGAGACAGAGGCAGAAAGAGTCGAGGGTTCAGAGAGAGACTGGAAGACAGCGTGTGGGCAGGGGGGGCCTCGGGGAGGATGCCGGGCAGCTGCAGAGACCACCCGGCCCTGAGCAGCCAAAGCGATGGGGGCGGGGGGAGGCCACTGAGCAGCGGCGGGCCTGGAGAGGCCCAGGGTGGGAGGACACCTGAGATCTCCGCGCCCCGCCCCCCTCCAGCCAACCCCCTGTACGCATGCCACGCCGGGGCGCTCTGACACTAGCTTCTCTGGAGATTTGTCACTTGAATTTCTCTCCCTCTGCTCAACTGAGTGATGACAGTGTATTGAACAGCTAGGTCATTTCCAAATAAATTAAGCTTAGTGTTTCACAGGACACCCGGACATGTATGGAGAGACCAGCACGGATGCATGGACACCAACCTTGGTAACTGGACAACCAATGGGAAATTACTGTCTGACTCAGGAGAGAGAAAGAAACCCGAACAGATGGAATGAAATGAACAGAAACACAGGCTTTGCAACTCACACCCTAATTCAATTACCAGAAAATAAACAACACTATAACCCTTTTAGAAAAACAATAGACCTCTCCATGACCTTTGGTCGGGTGAGGAGTTCAAACACACAGCAAAAAAATGCCAACTTTTCCAAGTCGTGAATATGTTAGTTCACACATTGACTTTTACATTGAAATGTGTAACAAATAAACTTAAAATCATTCACTCACTACATAAGCATGGAAGTATTTTAAATATAAAATATGTTCTAAAGTATTCAGGAAGCACTTGGCACATCTCTAAGTGTATCAGACCCAAAACTGGAACGTAGTGGAAGAGTCAGGATAGTCTAAAAATGAATCCCTAACTAAAAGGAACACACAGGATTACTGTAGATAAAAAAGGTTAAAGAGGAGAAGCTAGAAATCAGTCAATAAATGTCTTAGGTGTTAGCTTAGAGTGACTAGCCTCTATGTGACTCTTTAAATTTTTCATGTTTGCAGCTTCCAAATTTTCCATTTTGAGAATAATACTTTCGCCTCCAAACCAGAGTGACTTGGGGACACAAAGGTAGAAGTCGATAATTTTCTTTGCCTATGTCTGAATATATACAGTCAGAGGTAGAAAAGGAGGAGTCTGTCCCTTGTCTAGATGATGTCAATCCCCAGGTGTGGGATGTCTCCAGCCCTGGTTTAGCCATAAATGTTCCACCAGTAAAGATTTCTCTGAGACCAAATGCTCCCTAGCCCTGGAAAAGACAATATCCCTTAAAACCAGAAGCTCTTGAGGGTCTTAGACCATTAGTTAACAAATACCGAGATATTGGAACTCGAATCAGCTGTGAGTCCCCCTGCAACACCCCAGTCTTGCCCGTTCAAAAACCAGATGGATCTTACCGATTCGTCCAGGATCTAAGAGCTGTTAATGAAGCTGTGGTTCCCATCCACCCCATAGTCCCAAACCCATATACCCTCCTATCCCAAGTCCCAGGAAATGCCAAGTACTTCTCAGTCTTGGACCTTCAAGGTGCTTTCTTTTGCATTCCTCTCCATCCTGAATCCCAAAAACTCTTTGCTTTTGAGTGGCGGGACTTGGAAACAAGAGAGACCATACCACTCTCGACTGGACTCGACTACCCCAAGGGTTTAGGGACAGCCCTCATATCTTCGGGACTTCCTCGGGGAGAGAACTAAGGGAATTAACTTTAACAAACAGTAGTCTAATACAGTATGTGGATGACTTGCTCATAGCTAGGCCAGATTTTACCAGCTCTCAAATGGACACTATTTAAAACGCTAACTTTCCTGTATGAAAAGGGTTATCGAGTATCCCCCAAGTAGGCTCAGATTAGCTTAACCCAAGTAAAATACCTTGGATTTATAATTACGGAGAGGAAAAGAATGCCTGACCCCGAGGGGAGATCCCTCATCTTAAATACCCCGTACCCCCAAACAAAACAACAGCTTAGGGGATTTTTAGGAAGGACCGGATTTTGCAGGATCTGGATTCCTAATTATGGCAATCTGGCCAGACCCCTATACGAAAATTTAAGGGGGAAAGAGGAAGAGTCACTCGACTGGCATGAGACCTGCAAGGTGGACTTTAATGCCCTAAAAGAGTCCATCACTACAGCCCCAGCTTTAGGCCTCCCAAACCTGGAGAAGCCATTTAGACTCTATATTTCTGAAAGGACAGGAACTGCTCTTGGGGTGTTAGAGCAGATGATGGGGCCCGTATTACAACCTGTGGCTTATCTCTCAAAATAACTAGATGAGGTGGCCAGAGGGTGGCCCACTTGCCTCCAGGCAGTAGCATTCACCGCTCTTATGGTTAAGGAGGCATCTCAGCTGACCCTGGGTCAGCCCACCACAGTGTATACGCCTCACCGGGTGCAAGCAGTCTTGGAAACGAAAGGGGACAGGTGGATGACAGGGAGAAGGGTCACCCAATACCAAGCCCTCCTCCTTGACACTCCAGAAATAAAGTTGAGGGTCTGCCAGACTTTAAATCCAGCAACCTTACTGCCAGATCCCCCTACCTCCCCTCTGGATCACCAATGCATACAAATCACAGACGAGTTATACTCTTCTCGCCGGGACCTATCAGAGACACCTTTATCTGACCCAGAGGAAAACTGGCACACAGATGGCAGCAGTTTTGTAGAAAAGGGAGAGGGGAAAGCAGGATATGCTGTGGTGAGCCTGGAAGAAACTAAGGAAAGTGGGTCTCTACCCAGACACCTCAGCCCAGAAAGCTGAACTTTTTGCCCTGACAAGAGCTTTGGAGTTAGGAGAAAAAAGAGGATTAATGTGTGTATGGACTCTAAGTATGCTTTCTTCATTCTGCATGCCCGTGCTGCAATTTGGAAAGAAAGAGGGATGCTCAGTGCCCGAAGCTCTGCTATTAAACACAAAGAGCTCATTTTCAGGCGCCTGGAGGCAGTCAAACTTCCGGCAAAATTAGCTGTCTTCCACTGCAAGAGTCACCAAAAGGGGCAAGAAAATGAGGCTCAGGGAAATAGGAAAGCTGATCAAGAGGCAGGACGAGCTGCCGGGGAAGCTACCTCTGCCACTGCTATCTGCCCCCTTTTCCCCAAGGAAACCCTGACTCCATATTTTACACCAGGGGGACATTCCCGATATGCTGAGCGGGGCTGGGAGATTGGGTCTCATGGGTGGTTTCAGCCTGATCAGGCCCAAATAATACTCCCTGATTCTCAGGTTTAAAACATTACTAACTCCTTACATAAGAGCGCCCGTTTTGGAAAAGATAATCTAGAAATCTTGCTTAAGCCTATTCTCTCCCATCCCCAGTTAGCTAAGGTTGTTAAACAGGTCACACAAAAGTGTGACACCTGTCTAAAAAATAACCCAAAAACCAGACCTCCTCTAATTACTCCTGTCCATCATCGGGGATCATACCCAGGACTGGACTGGCAAGTAGAATTTACAGCCATGCCCAAGACCCAAGGGTTTTCTTACTTGCTAGTCTTTATTCACACATTCACAGGATGGATCGAAGCGTTCCCTACTGAGACTGAGAGAGCTACAGAAGTCTGTAAAGCTCTGCTGAAGGAGATAGTGCCTAGGTTTGGGCTGCCTCGGTCACTTCAGAGTGACAACGGGCCCTCACTTACAGCCACGATACCCCAGAACCTAGCCGCATGCTTAGGCATAAAATACCAGCTCCGCTCATCCTGGAGGCCTCAAGCTTCAGGAAAGGTAGAGAGAGCCAACCAGACTCTTAAAAGGGCTCTGGCTAAGCTATGTCAGAAACACATAATAAGTGGACACATATGCTGCCCATAGCCCTCATGAGGCTACGGACATCCCCCAAACGGCCACTATTGTTAAGTCCTTATGAAATGATGTAAGGACGACCATTCTTAACTTCTGATTTGTTTCTTGACGAGGATGCCAATACACTCTTAAAACATATAATTGACCTGGGAAGGTTTCAGCAAGAACTCCAACGGTATGGAGAACAAACCACAGGAAGACTTGAAAAATCCCCAGGTAAAGCCAGGGGATCAAGTATCAGTAAAGACCTGGCAAGAAAAAGGGAGTCCAAACCAGCTGTCTGAGAAATGGACAGGGCCATATCAGGTTGTTCTAGTGACTTCAACTGCTGTAAAAGTGAAGGGTCTATCTGCCTCGGTCCACAATTCTAGAATAAAACCCTATGGCCTACAGGAGGGGGAGACAGAAACTGAGACTCCAAAGCCAGAGGACAGCTATTCCTGTGAACCTGTTAAAGATCTCAGGCTCTTGTTCAAGCAGAACCCCATCAATCCTGCCTCAGATAAGTAAAATGCATCATATGATATTCTTCCTCTTTCTAATCAAATCTCCCTGTATGGCTATTGATCTCTCCCTAAACGAGGCATGTTCACTTGCAAATCACACTGCTTCTCAACTCAACCTAATCAGCCCTGGCTGCATCTGCATTAATGACAAAGGTTGGGGGAATGTCCAACCCGTCCCAGGGTATCACTATCAAAGGCCCACCCTTCCAGCCGAGCTATGGGCTGTTACTCAGCGCCCCCATGTGGTCGTAATATGGCCTTTTGGGGAAAGGGGGAAAAAAAACTTCATGTCTTGGTACCAGCAACAACTGTCTGTATTTACCCCCTGGATGACATCTGCAATCCCACCTGAGCCCTTATTTTCTCTCATGACTAACATCCCCCAAGTGACCTTCCCTATCTCTCTAAAAAGCCACTCCCTAACAGGGGTGTCAGTGAGAAATCTAGACGACTCACAATGTGGGGTGATCATCACTGTTGAAACTGATGGCAAAAACCGGGACAGGCCCTGCAGCTGGGAGACCAGCCGACGCCACCCCCGGCCAGCATGCGCCTGGCCTGGCCCGGGGCGCTTCCCGGACCCCGAGCGGCCTGGCGAGGCTGCGGGAGCTCTGGCGGGGGTTGGGGAGGGGGGTGGCTTGAGCGGGGAGGACGTCTCGGTGCCCCCCCATCCCCCGCCCCCCACCATCCCGTTCGCTGCTCAGGGTCAAGTGGCTCCGGACGAGCGGGGCGTCGGCCCGGGGCCACGGTCCCCGGAGCCTCCTGCGGGCTTAGGGGCAGCCCAGCCGGGGCCCCAGGCGCCCATCCTGCCGGCTGTGCAAACACCCTGGAGTGCCTCAGCCCCGCCCTGTCCCCAAACCGAGGCCCGCCCTGCCCCCACGCCACGGGCCCAGCACAGGACCTTCCTGAGAGAGCGGACGAGCGACAGCCAAGCACACGGACAGGCACTCGCACGCACCCACGCCAGGTGAGACAGAGGCAGAAAGAGTCGAGGGTTCAGAGAGAGACTGGAAGACAGCGTGTGGGCCTGGGGGGCCTCGGGCAGGATGCCGGGCAGCTGCAGAGACCACCCGGCCCTGAGCAGCCAAAGCGATGGGGGCGGGGGGAGGCCACTGAGCAGCGGCGGGCCTGGAGAGGCCCATGGTGGGAGGACACCTGAGATCTCCGCGCTACGCGCCCCGCCCCCCTCCCCCCAACCCCCTGCACCCATGCCACGCCGGGGCGCTCTGACACTAGCTTCTCTGGAGTTTTGTCACTTGAATTTCTCTCCCTCTGCTCAACTGAGTGATGACAGTGTATTGAACAGCTAGGTCATTTCCAAATAAATTAAGCTTAGTGTTTCACAGGACACCCGGACGTGTATGGAGAGACCAGCACGGATGCATGGACACCAACCTTGGTAACTGGACAACCAATGGGAAATTACTGTCTGACTCAGGAGAGAGAAAGAAACCCGAACAGATGGAATGACATGAACAGAAACACAGGCTTTGCAACTCACACCCTAATTCAATTACCAGAAAATAAACAACACTATAACCATTTTAGAAAAACAATAGACCTCTCCATGACCTTTGGTCGGGTGAGGAGTTCAAACACACAGCAAAAAAAAGCCAACTTTTCCACGTCGTGAATATGTTAGTTCACACATTGACTTTTACATTGAAATGTGTAACAAATAAACTTAAAATCATTGACTCACTACATAAGCATGGAAGTATTTTAAATATAAAATATGTTCTATAGTATTAAGGAAGCACTTGGCACATCTCTAAGTGTATCAGACCCAAAACTGGAACGTAGTGGAAGAGTCAGGATAGTCTAAAAATGAATCCCTAACTAAAAGGAACACACAGGATTATTGTAGATTAAAAAGGTTAAAGAAGAGAAGCTAGAAATCAGTCAATAAATGTCTTAGGGGTTAGCTTAGAGTGACTAGCCTCTGCGTGACTCTTTAAATTTTTCATGTTTGCAGCTTCCAAATTTTCCATTTTGAGAATAATACTTTCGCCTCCAAACCAGAGTGACTTGGGGACACAAAGGTAGAAGTCGATAATTTTCTTTGCCTATGTCTGAATATTTACAGTCAGAGGTAGAAAAGGAGGAGTCTGTCCCTTGTCTAGATGATGTCAATCCCTAGGTGTGTGTTGTCTCCAGCCCTGGTTTAGCCATAAATGTTCCACCAGTAAAGATTTCTCTGAGACCAAATGCTCCCTAGCCCTGGAAAAGACAATATCCCTTAAAACCAGTAGCTTTTGAGGGTCTTAAACCATTAGTTAACAAATACCAAGATACTGGAACTCGAATCAGCTGTGAGTCCCACTGCAACACCCCAAACTTGCCCGTTCAAAAACCAGATGGATCTTACCGATTCGTCCAGGATCTAAGATCTGTTAATGAAACTGTGTTTCCAATCCACCCTATAGTCCCAAACCCATATACCCTCCTATCCCAAGTCCCAGGAAATGCCAAGTACTTCTCAGTCTTGGATCTTCAAGGTGCTTTCTTTTGCATTCCTCTCCATCCTGAATCCCAAAAACTCTTTGCTTTTGAGTGGCGGGACTTGGAAACAAGAGAGACCATACAACTCTCGACTGGACTCAACTACCCCAAGTGTTTAGGGACAGCCCTCATATCTTCGGGACTTCCTTGGGGAGAGAAGTAAGGGAATTAACTTTAACAAACAGTAGTCTAATATAGTATGTGGATGACTTGCTCATAGCTAGGCCAGATTTTACCAGCTCTCAAATGGACACTATTTAAAACGCTAACTTTCCTGTATGAAAAGGGTTATCGAGTATCCCCCAAGTAGGCTCAGATTAGCTTAACCCAAGTAAAATACCTTGGATTTATAATTACGGAGAGAAAAAGAATGCCTGACCCCGAGGGGAGATCCCTCATCTTAAATACCCCGTACCCCCAAACAAAACAACAGCTTAGGGGATTTTTAGGAAGGACCGGGTTTTGAAGGATCTGGGTTCCTAATTATAGCAATCTGGCCAGACCCCTATATGACAATTTAAGGGGGAAAGAGGAAGAGCCACTCGACTGGCATGAGACCTGCAAGGTGGCCTTTAATGCCCTAAAAGAGTCCATCACTACAGCCCCAGCTTTAGGCCTCCCAAACCTGGAGAAGCCTTTTAGACTCTATGTTTCTGGAAGGACAGGAACTGCTCTTGGGGTGTTAGAGCAGATGATGGGGCCCGTATTACCACCTGTGGCTTATCTCTCAAAATAACTAGATGAGGTGGCCAGAGGGTGGCCCACTTGCCTCCGGGCAGTAGCAGTCACCGCTCTTATGGTTAAGGAGGCATCTAAGCTGACCCTGGGTCAGCCCACCACAGTGTATATGCCTCACCGGGTGCAAGCAGTCTTGGAAACGAAAGGGGACAGGTGGATGACAGGGGGAAGGATCACCCAATACCAAGCCCTCCTCCTCGACACTCCAGAAATAAAGTTGAGGGTCTGCCAGACTTTAAATCCAGCAACCTTACTGCCAGATCCCCCTACCTCCCCTCTGGATCACCAATGCATACAAATCACAGACGAGTTATACTCTTCTCGCCGGGACCTATCAGAGACACCTTTATCTGACCCAGAGGAAAACTGGCACACAGATGGCAGCAGTTTTGTAGAAAAGGGAGAGAGGAAAGCAGGATATGCTGTAGTGAGCCTGGAAGAAACTAAGGAAAGTGGGTCTCTTCCCCCAGACACCTCAGCCCAGAAAGCTGAACTTTTTGCCCTGACAAGAGCTTTGGAGTTAGGAGAAGGAAAGGGGATTAATGTATGTATGGACTCTAAGTATGCTTTCCTCATTCTGCATGCCCGTGCAGCACTTTGGAAAGACAGAGGGATGCTCAGTGCCCGAAGCTCTGCTATTAAACAGAAAGAGCTCATTCTCAGGCTCCTGGAGGCAGTCAAACTTCCTGCAAAATTAGCTGTCATCCACTGCAAGAGTCACCAATAGGGGCAAGAAAAAGTGGTTCAGGGAAATAGGAAAGCTGATCAAGAGGCAGGACGAGCTGCCGGGGAAGCTACCTCTGCCACTGCTATCTGCCCCCTTTTCCCCAAGGAAACCCTGACTCCAGATTTTACACCAGGGGGACATTCCCGATATGCTGAGCGGGGCTGGGAGATTGGGTCACATGGGTGATTTCAGCCTGATCAGTCCCCAATAATACTCCCTGATTCTCAGGTTTAAAACATTACTAACTCCTTACATAAGTGCACCCATTTTGGAAAAGAAATCTAGAAAACTTGCTTAAGCCTATTCTCTCCCATCCACAGTTAGCTAAGGATATTAAACAAGTCACACAAAATTGTGACACCTGTCTAAAAAATAACGCAAAAACCAGACCTCCTCTAATTACACCTGTCCAACATCGGGGATCATACCCAGGAGCAGACAGGTAAGTAGAATTTACAGCCACACCCATGACCCAATGGTTTTCTTACTTGCTAGTCTTTATTGACACATTCACAGGATGGATCGAAGCGTTCCCTAGTGAGACAGAGAGAGCTCCAGAAGTCTGAAAAGCTCTCCTGAAGGAGATAGTGCCTTGGTTTGGGCTGCCTCGGGCACTTCAGAGTGACAACGGGCCCTCACTTACAGCCACGATACCCCAGAACCTAGCTGCATGCTTAGGCATAAAATACCAGCTCTGCTCATCCTGGAGGCCTCAAGCTTCAGGAAAGGTAGAGAGAGCCAACCAGTCTCTTAAATGGGCTCTGGCTAAGCTATGTCAGAAACACATAATAAGTGGACACATATGCTGCCCATAGCCCTCATGAGGATACGGACATCCCCCAAACGGCCACTATTGTTAAGTCCTTATGAAATGATGTATGGACGACCATTCTTAACTTCTGATTTGTTTCTTGACGAGGATGCCAATACACTCTTAAAACATATAATTGACCTGGGAAGGTTTCCGAAAGAACTCCAACGGTATGGAGAACAAACCACAGGAAGACTTGAAAAATCCCCAGGTAAAGCCAGGGGATCAAGTATCAGTAAAGACCTGGCAAGAAAAAGGGAGTCCAAACCAGCTGTCCGAGAATTGGACAGGGCCATATCAGGTTGTTCTAGTGATTTCAACTGCTGTAAAAGTGAAGGGTCTATCTGCCTGGGTCCACAATTCTAGAATAAAACCCTATGGCCTACAGGAGGGGGAGACAGAAACTGAGACTCCAAAGCCAGAGGACAGCTATTCCTGTGAACCTGTTGAAGATCTCAGGCTCTTGTTCAAGCAGAACCCCATCAATCCTGCCTCAGATAAGTAAAATGCATCATATGATGTTCTTCCTCTTTCTAATCATATCTCCCTGTATGGCTATTGATCTCTCCCTAAACGAGGCATGTTCACTTGCAAACCACACTGCTTCTCAACTCAACCTAAGCAGCCCCGGCTGCATCTGCATTAATGACAAAGGTTGGGGGTCTGTCCAACCCATCCCAGGGTATCAATATCAAAGGCCCACCCTTCCAGCCGAGCTATGGGCTGTTACTCAGCGCCCCCATGTGGTCGTAATATGGCCTTTTGGTAAAAGGGGGAAAAAAAACTTCATGTCTTGGTACCAGCAACAACTGTCTCTATTTACCCCCTGGATGACATCTGCAATCCCACCTGAGCCCTTATTTTCTCTCATGACTAACATCCCCCAAGTGACCTTCCCTATCTCTCTAAAAAGCCACTCCCTAACAGGGGTGTCAGTGAGAAATCTAGACGACTCACAATGTGGGGTGACCGTCACTGTTGAAACTGATGGGAAAAACCGGGACAGGCCCTGCAGCTGGGAGACCAGCCGACGCCACCCCTGGCCAGCACGCGCCTGGCCCGGCCCGGGGCGCTTCCCGGACCCCGATCAGCCTGGCAAGGCTGCGGGAGCTCTGGCGGGGGTTGGTGAGGGGGGGTGGCTTGAGCGGGGAGGACGTCTCGGTGCCCCCCCACCCCCCGCCCCCCACCATCCTGTTCGCTGCTCAGGGTCACGTGGCTCCGGACGAGCGGGGCGTCGGCCCGGGGCCGCGGTCCCCGGAGCCTCCTGCTGGCTTAGGGGCAGCCCAGCCGGGGCCCCAGGCGCCCATCCTGCCGGCTGTGCAAACCCCCTGGAGTGCCTCAGCCCCGCCCTGTCCCCAAACCGATGCCCGCCCTGCCCCCACGCCAAGGGCCCAGCACAGGACCTTCCAGAGAGAGCGGACGAGCGACAGCCAGGCACACGGACAGGCACTCGCACGCAACCACGCCAGCCGAGACAGACGCAGAATGAGACGATGGTTCAGACAGACACCGGAAGACAGCGTGTGGGCAGGGGGGGCCTCGGGCAGGATGCCGGGCAGCTGCAGAGACCACCCGGCCCTGAGCTGCAAACGCGATGGGGGCGGGGGGAGGCTGCCGAGCAGAGGCAGGCCTGGAGAGGTCCAGGTTGGGAGGGCACCTGAGATCTCCGCGGTCCGCGCTCCGCCCACCCCAACCCCCTGAACGAACGCGCCTCTCCGACAAAAGCTTCTCCGGAGTTTGATCACCTGAATTTCTATCCTTGTGCTCAACTGAGTGATGACAGTATATTGCACAGCTAGGTCATTTCCAAATAAATTAAGCTTAGTGTTTCACAGGACACCCGGACATGAATGCAGAGACCAGCACAGATGGATGGACACCAACCTTGGTAACTGGACAACCAATGGGAAATTATTGTCTGACTCAGGAGAGAGAAAGAAACCCAAACAGATGTAAAAAATGAACAGAAACACAAACTTTGCACCTCACACCCCAATTCAATTACCGAAAAAAACAACAACACTATAACCATTTTAGAAAACAATAGACCTCTCCATGACCTTTGGTCCAGTGAGGAGTTCTTACACACAACAAAAAAAGCCACCTTTTCCAAATCGAGAATATGTTAGTTCACACATTGACTTTTACTTTGAAATGTGTAACAAATAAACTTAAAATCATTGACTCACTACATACGCATGGAAGTATTTTAAACATAAAATATGTTCTATAGTATTCAGGAAGCACTTGGCACATCTGTAAGTGTATCAGACCCCAAAATGGAACTTAATGGAAGAGTCAGGATAGTCTAAAAATGAATCCCTAACTAAAAGGAATACACAGGATTACGTAGATCAAAAAGGTTAAAGAAGAGAAACTAGAAATCAGTCAATAAATGTTTTAGGGGTTAGCCTAGAGTGACTAGCCTCTGCGTTACTTTTTAAATTTTTCATGTTTGCATCTTCCAAATTTTCCATGCTGAGAATAATACTTTCATATCAGTTTCGAGATCAGTCTCACACTAAAGACAGTAAAAGTGGAATAAGAAATAAGAAATGCTTGTGGGGGGGGGGGAAGAAATGCTTGAACTAAAGGTGGTACTGATGAAATTATTTGCAGGGCAGCCAAGGAGTCACAGATGTAGAGAACAGACTTATGGACACTGGCAGGTGTGAGGAAGAAGAGGGTGAGATGAATGCAGAGGAACATGGAAACATAGTACCATACGTTAAAAGAGATGCCAATGCAATTTGCTGTATGACTCAGGGGACTCAAACAGGGGCTCTGCAACAAGCTAGAGGGGTGGAACGGAGAGGAGGAGATGGGAGAGAGGTTCAGGAGGGAGGAGACATATGTACACCTGTGGCTCATTCACGTTGATGTTTGGCAACAAAATTCTGTAAAGCAACTATCCTTCAATTGAAAGAAAAAGTCATGTTTGGACTTACCAAACAAGGTTTTGTGTACTTCTAGCATGGCCTTCTGTTTCGTGCTGCCATCCTTAAATCATTCTTCCATATCATTAAACAGACCAGACAAGTTTTTGCCAAAAACATCTTGAGCTCCTGCATCATGCTGATCAACTGCCTTCTCTCGATCCAGTATAGAATGGAGACCAAAGAAACCTTTTGTCGTTTCTTCAAGTGATTGAAGCCACTCTATGTGATTTTAAAAACTAAATGTGGATAAGACGGATATGACCAAAGCAATCTAATGACAATATCTGTGCTTCATTAAAGATCTGCAGAGAATTAGTAAATTTTTTGTTTCGTATCAGAAGAATTTTTTAAATCCACACCAACATTTCTTTCGCGTCCGCTAGCCATCTAGACAAGGAAAACTGATTTTACCAATCAATGTCCCTAGTTCTGCCCCCTCACCGTTTTTTACCCAATATGTGTTACTCAGGCAGGAGACCCTGGTTCAATTCCTGGGTCAGGAAGATCTGCTGGAGAAGGGATAGGCTACCCACTCCAGTATTAGTGGGCTTCCCTTGTGGCTCAGTTGGTAAAGAATCATTCCTCTGTACCAAGAGTAGCTCAACTCCTCTCAAAGCAAATACAGGATGGTAGTAACTATGCAGGACAAAGCTGATTCTGTATATTTAAAGTACTCACTCATGAGCTTGACAGAGGTCCTAGATTTCTTAGCACATTTTTTTTTTAAGTGATATCTGCATGTGCAGATGAAAGTGGCTCAGTTCGTGCCTGACTCTTTGCAGCCCCAAGGACTATACAGTCCATGGAATTCTCTAGGCCAGAATACTGGAGTGGGTAGCCTATCCTTTCTCCAGGGGATCTTCCCGACCCAGGACTCAAAGCGGGGTCTCCTGCGTTGCAGGCAGATTCTTTAGCAACTGAGCTAGTAGGGCTTCCCTGGTGGCTCAGTTGCTAAAGAATATCTGCATAACTGTCTATCGGTTTGGAATTAGCAATCTGTCTGTGAGCAGGGCCGGTCATAAGCAGTTTCTGTGAGAAAACAGAAGCATGTCTGCCTGACTTGCTTCTCTGGGGAGCTTTCACTGTTCTTGCGCTAGTGCACATGGCAAGTTTCTAAGTTAGAAAGTAATGGCTACTATCACAGCTGGCCACTGAGGTACTTAATGGCAGAGGCAATCCCAGCTCTGCCAAGCAGTAGACATCACGAAATCAGCTATTGTCATTGTAGCCAAGTTCCGTGAATTTGTGGTGTTATTTGCTGTGTTCTTCAAGAAGATGCCTTCGCCCTGCCAGTAAGACATATTTCCATAACACACAGCCATGCACTCAATCGATGTGCATCCTCCAGTAAAGCCCAGCCCCAATGTCTTAAGGAGCCTCTCTGCCAATTGTCATAAACCATTCTAATTTTGTGTGAGACCGTGAAAACTCAGTGTCTTTATTACGCTTGTGCTTCTGACGGGAGGTCTGAGAAGGCACTTCTGAAGGTTTATTCCTACCAGTCGTTGTCATATTTATCGAGTCTTTATTTTATATTTTTTTCTTATTTTTTACTTCTACCAGTTTCTTGCTACCAGCCCGTCTCCCTCCACCCTCGTGCACACACGGTCAGTCATGGAATCCCGTGGACTTCAGCCCGCCAGACTCCTCTGCCCATGGAGTTTTCCAGGCAAGAATACTGGAGTGGGTTGCCATTTCCTTCTCCATGTGTGGAGTCTTTAAAGATTCCATCACTGAGGTGTTGCTTCTCCACTTGTACATGCCCTTCCTCCCTAAGTGCAGTAGAAGTCATCCCCACTTCCCAACATGTCTGTCTTCCGTCCTCTGGAGTATGTATTGCTTGAGCTCACCACAGCGTCAGGATATTCTAGAAACCCTTCTGATTGCAGTCTCTTCGGGAGGTTACAAGTGCTTCAAACCTCAGAATTTTACAAAGCACTTTTTACGACCTCAGCTGAAAGGGAAGTCAACACTCAGTGACAGTCACAGGCTTCCATGGCCTGGACTTGATTATGGGCTGTGCTTTCATAATCATCGTGTTTCCGATACCAACTAAGATGTCACTGAGAAATTTTTTTCTTTCTCATCATTGTATCTTTCATGTTTATTTAGATATATTATGGGTTTTCCTATATATCTTCCCTTAGGGATGAGGGTCTGAAGTCAGTAGAACTTACTACAACTGATTTCCAGTTAGCTGTGTTAGGACAGGAAAAAGAATGACCAGCTGCTGGATTCTTACGATTATGTATGAAAATATGATTCGTTTTACTGTGTGAAGTCATCCGATTCTAACTTTCTGAAGTAGGCATTCAGAAAAATCAAAAAAAATCGCCTAACTACTAGGCGGTCTCCCATCCAAGTACTGACCAGTCCCGACCCTGCTCAGTTTCCCAGATCAGAGGAGAGAGGGCACGTTCAGGGTGGTATGGCCTTAGACCGAGGCGGCTGCCAGGCGCTGCAGGAGCCCCGCGTTGCGCCTCCCTTGCGGTCTGACCTGCAGGTCAGGCCTGGGACTGCAGTTCTCGAGCGGGCTCGCGCTGCACTTGAGCCGCACGACCCGCGACTGGACTCCAGGCGGCCAGAGCCTGCAGCTCGGCAGCCAGCGGAGGGCGCCCCCGCTCCGCACACCGCGAGCGCAAGCCAGCACCAGTCTGGCCCCGCCGGCCGGGGACTGGCGTGCCTGTGGAACCTGGGGTGGGGGGAGGGGGGGTGGGTAGAGCAGCGAGGACATCTCGGTGCCCCCTCACACCCTGTCACCCACCATCCCGTTCGCTGCTCAGGGTCACGTGGCTTCGGACGAGGGTAGCTTCGGCCCGGGTCTGCAGTCCCCGGAGCCTCCTGGAGCTTAGGGGCAGCCCAGCCGGGGCCCCAGGCTCCCATCCTGCCGGCTGTGCAAACCCCCTGGAGTGCGTCAGCCCCGCCCTGTCCCCAAACCGAGGCCCGCCCTGCCCTCACGCCACGGGCCCAGCACAGGACCTTCCTGAGAGAGCAGACGAGCGACAGCCAGGCACATGGACAGGCAATCACACGCACCCACGCCAGGTGAGACAGAGGCAGAAAGAGTCGAGGGTTCAGAGAGAGACTGGAAGACAGCGTGTGGGCAGGAGGGGCCTCGGGCAGGATGCCGGGCAGCTGCAGAGACCACCCGGCCCTGAGCAGCCAAAGCGATGGGGGCGGGGGGAGGCCACTCAGCACCTGCGGGCCTGGAGAGGCCCAGGGTGGGAGGACACCTGAGATCTCCGCGCTCTGCTCCCCGCCCCCCTCCCCCCAACCCCCTGCACGCATGCCACGCCGGGGCGCTCTGACACTAGCTTCTCTGGAGTTTTGTCACTTGAATTTCTCTCCCTCTGCTCAACTGAGTGATGACAGTGTATTGAACAGCTAGGTCATTTCCAAATAAATTAAGCTTAGTGTTTCACAGGACACCTGGGCATGTATGGAGAGACCAGCACGGATGCATGGACACCAACCTTGGTAACTGGACAACCAATGGGAAATTACTGTCTGATTCAGGAGAGAGAAAGAAACCCGAACAGATGGAATGAAATGAACAGAAACACAAGCTTTGCAACTCACACCCTAATTCAATTACCAGAAAATAAACAACACTATAACCATTTTAGAGAAACAATAGACCTCTCTATGACCTTTGGTCGGGTGAGGAGTTCAAACACACACCAAAAAAAAAGCCAACTTTTCCAAGTCGTGAATATGTTAGTTCACACATTGACTTTTACATTGAAATGTGTAACAAATAAACTTAAAATCATTGACTCACTACATAAGCATGGAAGTATTTTAAACATAAAATATGTTCTATAGTATTCAGGAAGAACTTGGCACATCTCTAAGTGTATCAGACCCAAAACTGGAACGTAGTGGAAGAGGCAGGATAGTCTAAAAATGAATCCCTAACTAAAAGGAACACACAGGATTACTGTAGATAAAAAAGGTTAAAGAAGAGAAGCTAGAAATCAGTCAATAAATGTCTTAGGTGTTAGCTTAGAGTGACTAGCCTCTGCGTGACTCTTTAAATTTTTCATGTTTGCAGCTTCCAAATTTTCCATGGTGAGAATAATACTTTCGCCTCCAAACCAGAGTGACTTGGGTAGAAGTCGATAATTTTCTTTGCCTATGTCTGAATATTTACAGTCAGAGGTAGAAAAGGAGGAGTCTGTCCCTTGTCAAGATGAGGTCAATCCCCAGGTGTGGGATGCCTCCAGCCCTGGTTTAGCCATAAATGTTCCACCAGTAAAGATTTCTCTGAGACCAAATGCTCCCTAGCCCTGGAAAAGACAATATCCCTTAAAACCAGTAGCTCTTGAGGGTCTTAGACCATTAGTAAACAAATACCGAGATACTGGAACTCGAATCAACTGTGAGTCCCCCTGCAACACCCCAATCTTGTCCGTTCAAAAACCAGATGGATCTTACCGATTCGTCCAGGATCTAAGTGCTGTTAATGAAGCTGTGGTTCCCATCCACCCCATAATCCGAAACCCATATACCCTCCTATCCCAAGTCCCAGGAAATGCCAAGTAATTCTCAGTCTTGGACCTTCAAGGTGCTTTCTTTTGCATTCCTCTCCATCCTGAATCCCAAAAATTCTTTGCTTTTGAGTGGCGGGACTTGGAAACAAGAGAGACCATATATCTCTCCACTGGACTCGACTACCCCAAGGGTTTAGGGACAACCCTCATATCTTCGGGACTTCCTCGGGGAGAGAACTAAGGGAATTAACTTTAACAAACAGTAATATAATACAGTATGTGGATGACTTGCTCATAGCTAGGCCAGATTTTACCAGCTCTCAAATGGACACTATTTAAAACGCTAACTTTCCTGTATGAAAAGGGTTATCGAGTATCCCCCAAGTAGGCTCAGATTAGCTTAACCCAAGTAAAATACCTTGGATTTATAATTACGGAGAGAAAAAGAATGCCTGACCCCGAGGGGAGATCCCTCATCTTAAATACCCCGTACCCCCAAACAAAAAAATAGCTTAGGGGATTTTTAGGAAGGACCGGGTTTTGCAGGATCTGGATTCCTAATTATGGCAATCTGGCCAGACCACTATATGAAAATTTAAGGGGGAAAGAGGAAGAGCCATTCGACTGGCATGAGACCTGCAAGGTGGCATTTAATGCCCTAAAAGAGTCCATCACTACAGCCCCAGCTTTAGGCCTCCCCAACCTGGAGAAGCCTTTTAGACTCTATGTTTCTGGACGGACAGGAACTGCTCTTGGGGTGTTAGAGCAGATGATGGGGCCCGTATTACAACCTGTGGCTTATCTCTCAAAATAACTAGATGAGATGGCCAGCGGGTGGCCCACTTGCCTCCGGGCAGTAGCAGCCACCGCTCTTATGGTTAAGGAGGCATCTCAGCTGACCCTGGGTCAGCCCACCACAGTGTATACGCCACACCGGGTGCAAGCAGTCTTGGAAACGAAAGGGGACAGGTGGATGACAGGGGGAAGGATCACCCAATACCAAGCCCTCCTCCTTGACACTCCAGAAATAAAGTTGAGGGTCTGCCAGACTTTAAATCCAGCAACCTTACTGCCATATCCCCCTTCCTCCCCTCTGGATCACCAATGCATACAAATCACAGACGAGTTATACCCTTCTCGCCGGGACCTATCAGAGACACCTTTATCTGACCCAGAGGAAAACTGGCACACAGATGGCAGCAGTTTTGTAGAAAACGGAGCGAGGAAAGCAGGATATGCTGTAGTGAGCCTGGAAGAAACTAAGGAAAGTGGATCTCTTCCTCCAGACACCTCAGCCCAGAAAGCTGAACTTTTTGCCCTGACAAGAGCTTTGGAGTTAGGAGAAGGAAAGAGGATTAATGTGTGTATGGACTCTAAGTATGCTTTCCTCATTTTGCATGCCCGTGCAGCAATTTGGAAAGAAAGAGGGATGCTCAGTGCCCGAAGATCTGCTCTTAAACACAAAGAGCTCATTCTCAGGCTCCTGGAGGCAGTCAAACTTCCTGCAAAATTAGCTGTCATCCACTGCAAGAGTCACCAAAAGGGGCAAGAAAAAGAGGCTCAGGGAAATAGGAAAGCTGATCACGAGGCAGGACGAGCTGCCGGGGAAGCTACCTCTGCCACTGCTATCTGCCCCCTTTTCCCCAAGGAAACCCTGACTCCAGATTTTACACCAGGGGGACATTCCCGATATGCTGAGCGGGGCTGGGAGATTGGGTCACATGGGTGGTTTCAGCCTGATCAGGCCCAAATAATACTCCCTGATTCTCAGGTTTAAAACATTACTAACTCCTTACATAAGAGCGCCCATTTTGGAAAAGATAATCTAGAAATCTTGCTTAAGCCTAATCTCTCCCATCCCCAGTTAGCTAAGGTTGTTAAACAGGTCACAAAAAATTGTGACACCTGTCTAAAAAATAACCCAAAAACCAGACCTCCTCTAATTACACCTGTCCATCATCAGGGATCATACCCAGGATTGGACTGGCAAGTAGAATTTACAGCCATGCCCAAGACCCAAGGGTTTTCTTACTTACTAGTCTTTATTGACACATTCACAGGATGGATCGAAGCGTTCCCTACTGAGACTGAGAGAGCTACAGAAGTCTGTAAAGCTCTGCTGAAGGAGATAGTGCCTAGGTTTGGGCTGCCTCGGTCACTTCAGAGTGACAACGGGCCCTCACTTGCAGCCACGATACCCCAGAACCTAGCCGCAAGCTTAGGCATAATATACCGGCTCCGCTCATCCTGGAGGCCTCAAGCTTCAGGAAAGGTAGAGAGAGCCAACCAGACTTTTAAAAGGGCTCTGGCTAAGCTAAGTCAGAAACACATAATAAGTGGACACATATGCTGACCATAGCCCTCATGAGGCTACGGACATCCCCCAAACGGCCACTATTGTTAAGTCCTTATGAAATGATGTATGGACGACCATTCTGAACTTCTGATTTGTTTCTTGACGAGGATGCCAATACACTCTTAAAACATATAATTGACCTGGGAAGGTTTCAGCAAGAACTCCAACGGTATGGAGAACAAACCACAGGAAGACTTGAAAAATCCCCAGGTAAAGCCAGGGGATCAAGTATCAGTAAAGACCTGGCAAGAAAAAGGGAGTCCAAACCAGCTGTCTGAGAAATGGACAGGGCCATATCAGGTTGTTCTAGTGACTTCAACTGCTGTAAAAGTGAAGGGTCTATCTGCCTGGGTCCACAATTCTAGAATAAAACCCTATGGCCTACAGGAGGGGGAGACAGAAACTGAGACTCCAAAGCCAGAGGACAGCTATTCCTGTGAACCTGTTGAAGATCTCAGGCTCTTGTTCAAGCAGAACCCCATCAATCCTGCCTCAGATAAGTAAAATGCATCATATGATGTTCTTCCTCTTTCTAATCAAATCTCCCTGTATGGCTATTGATCTCTCCCTAAACGAGGCATGTTCACTTGCAAACCACACTGCTTCTCAACTCAACCTAACCAGCCCGGGCTGCATCTGCATTAATGACAAAGGTTGGGGGTATGTCCAACCCATCCCAGGGTATCACTATCAAAGGCCCACCCTTCCAGCCGAGCTATGGGCTGTTACTCAGCGCCCCCATGTGGTCGTAATATGGCCTTTTGGGGAAAGGGGGAAAAAAAACTTCATGTCTTGGTACCAGCAACAACTGTCTCTATTTACCCCCTGGATGACATCTGCAATCCCACCTGAGCCCTTATTTTCTCGCATGACTAACATCCCCCAAGTGACCTTCCATATCTCTCTAAAAAGCCACTCCCTAACAGGGGTGTCAGTGAGAAATCTAGACGACTCACAATGTGGGGTGACCGTCACTGTTGAAACTGATGGGAAAAACCGGGACAGGCCCTGCAGCTGGGAGACCAGCCGACGCCACCCCCGGCCAGCACGCGCCTGGCCCGGCCCGGGGCGCTTCCCGGACACCGAGCGGCCTGGCGAGGCTGCGGGAGCTCTGGCGGGGTTTGGGGAGGGGGGTGGCTTGAGCGGGGAGGACGTCTCGGTGCCCCCCCACCCCCGGCCCCCCACCATCCCGTTCGCTGCTCAGGGTCACGTGGATCCGGACGAGCGGGGCGTCGGTCCGGCGCCGCGGTCCCCGGAGCCTCCTGCGGGCTTAGGGGCAGCCCAGCCGGGGCCACAGGCGCCCATCCTGCCGGCTGTGCAAACCCCCTGGAGTGCCTCAGCCCCGCCCTGTCCCCAAACCGAGGCCCGCCCTGCCCCCACGCCACGGGCCCAGCACAGGACCTTCCAGAGAGAGCGGACGAGCGACAGCCAGGCACACGGACAGGCACTCGCACGCACCCACGCCCGGTGAGACAGAGGCAGAAAGAGTCGAGGGTTCAGAGAGAGACTGGAAGACAGCGTGTGGGCAGGGCGGGCCTCGGGCAGGATGCCGGGCAGCTGCAGAGACCACCCGGCCCTGAGCAGCCAAAGCGATGGGGGTGGGGGGAGGCCACTGAGCAGCGGCGGGCCTGGAGAGGCCCAGGGTGGGAGGACACCTGAGATCTCCGCGCTCCGCGCCCCGCCCCCCTCCCCCCAACCCCCTGCACGCATGCCACGCCGGGGCGCTCTGACACTAGCTTCTCTGGAGTTTTGTCACTTGAATTTCTCTCCCTCTGCTCAACTGAGTGATGACGGTGTATTGAACAGCTAGGTCATTTCCAAATAAATTAAGCTTAGTGTTTCACAGGACACCCGGACATGTATGGAGAGACCAGCACGGATGCATGGACACCAACCTTGGTAACTGGACAACCAATGGGATATTACTGTCTGACTCAGGAGAGAGAAAGAAACCCGAACAGATGGAATGAAATGAACAGAAACACAGGCTTTGCAACTCACACCCTAATTCAATTACCAGAAAATAAACAACACTATAACCATTTTAGAAAAACAATAGACCTCTCTATGACCTTTGGTCGGGTGAGGAGTTCAAACACACAGCAAAAAAAAGCCAACTTTTCCAAGTCGTGAATATGTTAGTTCACACATTGACTTTTACATTGAAATGTGTAACAAATAAACTTAAAATCATTGACTCACTACATAAGCATGGAAGTATTTTAAATATAAACTATGTTCTATAGTATTCAGGAAGCACTTGGCACATCTCTAAGTGTATCAGACCCAAAACTGGAACGTAGTGGAAGAGGCAGGATAGTCTAAAAATGAATCCCTAACTAAAAGGAACACACAGGATTACTGTAGATAAAAAAGGTTAAAGAAGAGAAGCTAGAAATCAGTCAATAAATGTCTTAGGGGTTAGCTTAGAGTGACTAGCCTCTGCGTGACTCTTTAAATTTTTCATGTTTGCAGCTTCCAAATTTTCCATTTTGAGAATAATACTTTCGCCTCCAAACCAGAGTGACTTGGGGACACAAAGGTAGAAGTCGATAATTTTCTTTGCCTATGTCTGAATATTTACAGTCAGAGGTAGAAAAGGAGGAGTCTGTCCCTTGTCTAGATGATGTCAATCCCCAGGTGTGGGATGTCTCCAGCCCTGGTTTAGCCATAAATGTTCCACCAGTAAAGATTTCTCTGAGACCAAGTGCTCCCTAGCCCTGGAAAAGACAATATCCCTTAAAACCAGTAGCTCTTGAGGGTCTTAAACCATTAGTTAACAAATACCGAGATACTGGAACTCGAATCAGCTGTGAGTCCCCCTGCAACACCCCAATCTTGCCCGTTCAAAAACCAGATGGATCTTATCGATTCGTCCAGGATCTAAGAGCTGTTAATGAAGCTGTGGTTCCCATCCACCCCATAGTCCCAAACCCATATACCCTCCTATCCCAAGTCCCAGGAAAGGCCAAGTACTTCTCAGTCTTGGACCTTCAAGGTGCTTTCTTTTGCATTCCTCTCCATCCTGAATCCCAAAAACTCTTTGCTTTTGAGTGGCGGGACTTGGAAACAAGAGAGACCATACAACTCTCGACTGGACTCGACTACCCCAAGGGTTTACGGACAGCCCTCATATCTTCGGGACTTCCTCGGGGAGAGAACTAAGGGAATTAACTTTAACAAACAGTAGTCTAATACAGTATGTGGATGACTTGCTCATAGCTAGGCCAGATTTTACCAGCTCTCAAATGGACACTATTTAAAACGCTAACTTTTCTGTATGAAAAGGGTTATCGAGTATCCCCCAAGTAGGCTCAGATTAGCTTAACCCAAGTAAAATACCTTGGATTTATAATTACGGAGAGAAAAAGAATGCCTGACCCCGAGGGGAGATCCCTCATCTTAAATGCCCCGTACCCCCAAACAAAACAACAGCTTAGGGGATTTTGAGGAAGGACCGGGTTTTGCAGGATCTGGATTCCTAATTATGGCAATCTGGCCAGACCCCTATATGAAAATTTAAGGGGGAAAGAGGAAGAGCCACTCGACTGGCATGAGACCTGCAAGGTGGCCTTTAATGCCCTAAAAGAGTCCATCACTACAGCCCCAGCTTTAGGCCTCCCCAACCTGGAGAAGCCTTTTAGACTCTATGTTTCTGGAAGGACAGGAACTGCTCTTGGGGTGTTAGAGCAGATGATGGGGCCCGTATAACAACCTGTGGCTTATCTCTCAAAATAACTAGATGAGGTGGCCAGAGGGTGGCCCACTTGCCTCCGGGCAGTAGCAGGCACCGCTCTTATGGTTAAGGAGGCATCTCAGCTGACCCTGGGTCAGCCCACTACAGTGTATACGCCTCACCGGGTGCAAGCAGTCTTGGAAACGAAAGGGGATAGGTGGATGACAGGAGGAAGGATCACCCAATACCAAGCCCTCCTCCTTGACACTCCAGAAATAAAGTTGAGGGTCTGCCAGACTTTAAATCCAGCAACCTTACTGCCAGATCCCCCTAACTCCCCTCTGGATCACCAATGCATACAAATCACAGACGAGTTATACTCTTCTCGCCGGGACCTATCAGAGACACCTTTATCTGACCCAGAGGAAAACTGGCACACAGATGGCAGCAGTTTTGTAGAAAAGGGAGAGAGGAAAGCAGCATATGCTGTAGCAAGCCTGGAAGAAACTAAGGAAAGTGGGTCTCTTCCCCCAGACACCTCAGCCCAGAAAGCTGAACTTTTTGCCCTGACAAGAGCTTTGGAGTTAGGAGAAGGAAAGAGGATTAATGTGTGTATGGACTCTAAGTATGCTTTCCTCATTCTGCATGCCCGTGCAGCAATTTGGAAAGAAAGAGGGATGCTCAGTGCCCGAAGGTCTCCTATTGAACACAAAGAGCTCATTCTCAGGCTCCTGGAGGCAGTTAAACTTCCTGCAAAATTAGCTGTCATCCACTGCAAGAGTCACCAAAAGGGGCAAGAAAAAGAGGCTCAGGGAAATAGGAAAGCTGATCAAGAGGCAGGACGAGCTGCCGGGGAAGCTACCTCTGCCACTGCTATCTGCCCCTTTTCCCCATGGAAACCCTGACTCCAGATTTTACCCCAGGGGGACATTCCCGATATGCTGAGCGGGGCTGGGAGATTGGGTCACATGGGTGGTTTCAGCCTGATCAGGCCCAAATAATACTCCCGGATTCTCAGGTTTAAAACATTACTAACTCCTTACATAAGAGCGCCCATTTTGGAAAAGATAATCTAGAAATCTTGCTTAAGCCTATTCTCTCCCATCCCCAGTTAGCTAAGGTTGTTAAACAAGTCACACAAAATTGTGACACCTGTCTAAAAAATAACCCAAAATCCAGACCTCCTCTAATTACACCTGTCCAACATCGGGGATCATACCCAGGAGCGGACTGGCAAGAAGAATTTACAGCCATGCCCAAGACCCAAGGGTTTTCTTACTTGCGAGTCTTTATTGACACATTCACAGGATGGATCGAAGCGTTCCCTACTGAGACTGAGAGAGCTACAGAAGTCTGTAAAGCTCTGCTGAAGGAGATAGTGCCTAGGTTTGGGCTGCCTCGGTCACTTCAGAGTGACAACGGGCCCTCACTTACAGCCACGATACCCCAGAACCTAGCCACATGCTTAGGCATAAAATACCAGCTCCGCTCATCCTGGAGGCCTCAAGCTTCAGGAAAGGTAGAGAGAGCCAACCCGACTCTTAAAAGGGCTCTGGCTAAGCTATGTCAGAAACACATAATAAGTGGACACATATGCTGCCCATAGCCCTCATGAGGCTACGGACATCCCCCAAACGGCCACTATTGTTAAGTCCTTATGAAATGATGTATGGACGACCATTCTGAACTTCTGATTTGTTTCTTGACGAGGATGCCAATACACTCTTAAAACATATAATTGACCTGGGAAGGTTTCAGCAAGAACTCCAACGGTATGGAGAACAAACCACAGGAAGACTTGAAAAATCCCCAGGTAAAGCCAGGGGATCAAGTATCAGTAAAGACCTGGCAAGAAAAAGGGAGTCCAAACCAGCTGTCTGAGAAATGGACAGGGCCATATCAGGTTGTTCTAGTGACTTCAACTGCTGTAAAAGTGAAGGGTCTATCTGCCTGGGTCCACAATTCTAGAATAAAACCCTATGGCCTACAGGAGGGGGAGACAGAAACTGAGACTCCAAAGCCAGAGGACAGCTATTCCTGTGAACCTGTTGAAGATCTCAGGCTCTTGTTCAAGCAGAACCCCATCAATCCTGCCTCAGATATGTAAAATGCATCATATGATGTTCTTCCTCTTTCTAATCAAATCTCCCTGTATGGCTATTGATCTCTCCCTAAACGAGGCATGTTCACTTGCAAACCACACTGCTTCTCAACTCAACCTAACCAGCCCGGGCTGCATCTGCATTAATGACAAAGGTTGGGGGTATGTCCAACCCATCCCAGGGTATCACTATCAAAGGCCCACCCTTCCAGCCGAGCTATGGGCTGTTACTCAGCGCCCCCATGTGGTCGTAATATGGCCTTTTGGGGAAAGGGGGAAAAAAAACTTCATGTCTTGGTACCAGCAACAACTGTCTCTATTTACCCCCTGGATGACATCTGCAATCCCACCTGAGCCCTTATTTTCTCTCATGACTAACATCCCCCAAGTGACCTTCCCTATCTCTCTAAAAAGCCACTCCCTAACAGGGGTGTCAGTGAGAAATCTAGACGACTCACAATGTGGGGTGACCGTCACTGTTGAAACTGATGGGAAAAACCGGGACAGGCCCTGCAGCTGGGAGACCAGCCGACGCCACCCCCGGCCAGCACGCGCCTGGCCCGGCCCGGGGCGCTTCCCGGACACCGAGCGGCCTGGCGAGGCTGCGGGAGCTCTGGCGGGGTTTGGGGAGGGGGGTGGCTTGAGCTGGGAGGACGTCTCGGTGCCCCCCCACCCCCGGCCCCCCACCATCCCGTTCGCTGCTCAGGGTCACGTGGATCCGGACGAGCGGGGCGTCGGTCCGGCGCCGCGGTCCCCGGAGCCTCCTGCGGGCTTAGGGTCAGCCCAGCCGGGGCCACAGGCGCCCATCCTGCCGGCTGTGCAAACCCCCTGGAGTGCCTCAGCCCCGCCCTGTCCCCAAACCGAGGCCCGCCCTGCCCCCACGCCACGGGCCCAGCACAGGACCTTCCAGAGAGAGCGGACGAGCGACAGCCAGGCACACGGACAGGCACTCGCACGCACCCACGCCAGGTGAGACAGAGGCAGAAAGAGTCGAGGGTTCAGAGAGAGACTGGAAGACAGCGTGTGGGCAGGGCGCGCCTCGGGCAGGATGCCGGGCAGCTGCAGAGACCACCCGGCCCTGAGCAGCCAAAGCGATGGGGGCGGGGGGAGGCCACTGAGCAGCGGCGGGCCTGGAGAGGCCCAGGGTGGGAGGACACCTGAGATCTCCGCGCTCCGCGCCCCGCCCCCCTCCCCCCAACCCCCTGCACGCATGCCACGCCGGGGCGCTCTGACACTAGCTTCTCTGGAGTTTTGTCACTTGAATTTCTCTCCCTCTGCTCAACTGAGTGATGACGGTGTATTGAACAGCTAGGTCATTTCCAAATAAATTAAGCTTAGTGTTTCACAGGACACCCGGACATGTATGGAGAGACCAGCACGGATGCATGGACACCAACCTTGGTAACTGGACAACCAATGGGAAATTACTGTCTGACTCAGGAGAGAGAAAGAAACCCGAACAGATGGAATGAAATGAACAGAAACACAGGCTTTGCAACTCACACCCTAATTCAATTACCAGAAAATAAACAACACTATAACCATTTTAGAAAAACAATAGACCTCTCCATGACCTTTGGTCGGGTGAGGAGTTCAAACACACAGCAAAAAAAAGCCAACTTTTCCAAGTCGTGAATATGTTAGTTCACACATTGACTTTTACATTGAAATGTGTAACAAATAAACTTAAAATCATTGACTCACTACATAAGCATGGAAGTATTTTAAATATAAACTATGTTCTATAGTATTCAGGAAGCACTTGGCACATCTCTAAGTGTATCAGACCCAAAACTGGAACGTAGTGGAAGAGGCAGGATAGTCTAAAAATGAATCCCTAACTAAAAGGAACACACAGGATTACTGTAGATAAAAAAGGTTAAAGAAGAGAAGCTAGAAATCAGTCAATAAATGTCTTAGGGGTTAGCTTAGAGTGACTAGCCTCTGCGTGACTCTTTAAATTTTTCATGTTTGCAGCTTCCAAATTTTCCATTTTGAGAATAATACTTTCGCCTCCAAACCAGAGTGACTTGGGGACACAAAGGTAGAAGTCGATAATTTTCTTTGCCTATGTCTGAATATTTACAGTCAGAGGTAGAAAAGGAGGAGTCTGTCCCTTGTCTAGATGATGTCAATCCCCAGGTGTGGGATGTCTCCAGCCCTGGTTTAGCCATAAATGTTCCACCAGTAAAGATTTCTCTGAGACCAAGTGCTCCCTAGCCCTGGAAAAGACAATATCCCTTAAAACCAGTAGCTCTTGAGGGTCTTAAACCATTAGTTAACAAATACCGAGATACTGGAACTCGAATCAGCTGTGAGTCCCCCTGCAACACCCCAATCTTGCCCGTTCAAAAACCAGATGGATCTTATCGATTCGTCCAGGATCTAAGAGCTGTTAATGAAGCTGTGGTTCCCATCCACCCCATAGTCCCAAACCCATATACCCTCCTATACCAAGTCCCAGGAAATGCCAAGTACTTCTCAGTCTTGGACCTTCAAGGTGCTTTCTTTTGCATTCCTCTCCATCCTGAATCCCAAAAACTCTTTGCTTTTGAGTGGCGGGACTTGGAAACAAGAGAGACCATACAACTCTCGACTGGACTCGACTACCCCAAGGGTTTAGGGACAGCCCTCATATCTTCGGGACTTCCTCGGGGAGAGAACTAAGGGAATTAACTTTAACAAACAGTAGTCTAATACAGTATGTGGATGACTTGCTCATAGCTAGGCCAGATTTTACCAGCTCTCAAATGGACACTATTTAAAATGCTAACTTTCCTGTATGAAAAGGGTTATCGAGTATCCCCCAAGTAGGCTCAGATTAGCTTAACCCAAGTAAAATACCTTGGATTTATAATTACGGAGAGAAAAAGAATGCCTGACCCCGAGGGGAGATCCCTCATCTTAAATGCCCCGTACCCCCAAACAAAACAACAGCTTAGGGGATTTTGAGGAAGGACCGGGTTTTGCAGGATCTGGATTCCTAATTATGGCAATCTGGCCAGACCCCTATATGAAAATTTAAGGGGGAAAGAGGAAGAGCCACTCGACTGGCATGAGACCTGCAAGGTGGCCTTTAATGCCCTAAAAGAGTCCATCACTACAGCCCCAGCTTTAGGCCTCCCCAACCTGGAGAAGCCTTTTAGACTCTATGTTTCTGGAAGGACAGGAACTGCTCTTGGGGTGTTAGAGCAGATGATGGGGCCCGTATAACAACCTGTGGCTTATCTCTCAAAATAACTAGATGAGGTGGCCAGAGGGTGGCCCACTTGCCTCTGGGCAGTAGCAGGCACCGCTCTTATGGTTAAGGAGGCATCTAAGCTGACCCTGGGTCAGCCCACTACAGTGTATACGCCTCACCGGGTGCAAGCAGTCTTGGAAACGAAAGGGGACAGGTGGATGACAGGAGGAAGGATCACCCAATACCAAGCCCTCCTCCTTGACACTCCAGAAATAAAGTTGAGGGTCTGCCAGACTTTAAATCCAGCAACCTTACTGCCAGATCCCCCTACCTCCCCTCTGGATCACCAATGCATACAAATCACAGACGAGTTATACTCTTCTCGCCGGGACCTATCAGAGACACCTTTATCTGACCCAGAGGAAAACTGGCACACAGATGGCAGCAGTTTTGTAGAAAAGGGAGAGAGGAAAGCAGCATATGCTGTAGCAAGCCTGGAAGAAACTAAGGAAAGTGGGTCTCTTCCCCCAGACACCTCAGCCCAGAAAGCTGAACTTTTTGCCCTGACAAGAGCTTTGGAGTTAGGAGAAGGAAAGAGGATTAATGTGTGTATGGACTCTAAGTATGCTTTCCTCATTCTGCATGCCCGTGCAGCAATTTGGAAAGAAAGAGGGATGCTCAGTGCCCGAAGCTCTGCTCTTAAACACAAAGAGCTCATTCTCAGGCTCCTGGAGGCAGTCAAACTTCCTGCAAAATTAGCTGTCATCCACTGCAAGAGTCACCAAAAGGGGCAAGAAAAAGAGGCTCAGGGAAATAGGAAAGCTGATCAAGAGGCAGGACGAGCTGCCGGGGAAGCTACCTCTGCCACTGCTATCTGCCCCTTTTCCCCATGGAAACCCTGACTCCAGATTTTACCCCAGGGGGACATTCCCGATATGCTGAGCGGGGCTGGGAGATTGGGTCACATGGGTGGTTTCAGCCTGATCAGGCCCAAATAATACTCCCTGATTCTCAGGTTTAAAACATTACTAACTCCTTACATAAGAGCGCCCATTTTGGAAAAGATAATCTAGAAATCTTGCTTAAGCCTATTCTCTCCCATCCCCAGTTAGCTAAGGTTGTTAAACAAGTCACACAAAATTGTGACACCTGTCTAAAAAATAACCCAAAATCCAGACCTCCTCTAATTACACCTGTCCAACATCGGGGATCATACCCAGGAGCGGACTGGCAAGAAGAATTTACAGCCATGCCCAAGACCCAAGGGTTTTCTTACTTGCGAGTCTTTATTGACACATTCACAGGATGGATCGAAGCGTTCCCTACTGAGACTGAGAGAGCTACAGAAGTCTGTAAAGCTCTGCTGAAGGAGATAGTGCCTAGGTTTGGGCTGCCTCGGTCACTTCAGAGTGACAACGGGCCCTCACTTACAGCCACGATACCCCAGAACCTAGCCACATGCTTAGGCATAAAATACCAGCTCCGCTCATCCTGGAGGCCTCAAGCTTCAGGAAAGGTAGAGAGAGCCAACCCGACTCTTAAAAGGGCTCTGGCTAAGCTATGTCAGAAACACATAATAAGTGGACACATATGCTGCCCATAGCCCTCATGAGGCTACGGACATCCCCCAAACGGCCACTATTGTTAAGTCCTTATGAAATGATGTATGGACGACCATTCTGAACTTCTGATTTGTTTCTTGACGAGGATGCCAATACACTCTTAAAACATATAATTGACCTGGGAAGGTTTCAGCAAGAACTCCAACGGTATGGAGAACAAACCACAGGAAGACTTGAAAAATCCCCAGGTAAAGCCAGGGGATCAAGTATCAGTAAAGACCTGGCAAGAAAAAGGGAGTCCAAACCAGCTGTCTGAGAAATGGACAGGGCCATATCAGGTTGTTCTAGTGACTTCAACTGCTGTAAAAGTGAAGGGTCTATCTGCCTGGGTCCACAATTCTAGAATAAAACCCTATGGCCTACAGGAGGGGGAGACAGAAACTGAGACTCCAAAGCCAGAGGACAGCTATTCCTGTGAACCTGTTGAAGATCTCAGGCTCTTGTTCAAGCAGAACCCCATCAATCCTGCCTCAGATATGTAAAATGCATCATATGATGTTCTTCCTCTTTCTAATCAAATCTCCCTGTATGGCTATTGATCTCTCCCTAAACGAGGCATGTTCACTTGCAAACCACACTGCTTCTCAACTCAACCTAACCAGCCCGGGCTGCATCTGCATTAATGACAAAGGTTGGGGGTATGTCCAACCCATCCCAGGGTATCACTATCAAAGGCCCACCCTTCCAGCCGAGCTATGGGCTGTTACTCAGCGCCCCCATGTGGTCGTAATATGGCCTTTTGGGGAAAGGGGGAAAAAAAACTTCATGTCTTGGTACCAGCAACAACTGTCTCTATTTACCCCCTGGATGACATCTGCAATCCCACCTGAGCCCTTATTTTCTCTCATGACTAACATCCCCCAAGTGACCTTCCCTATCTCTCTAAAAAGCCACTCCCTAACAGGGGTGTCAGTGAGAAATCTAGACGACTCACAATGTGGGGTGACCGTCACTGTTGAAACTGATGGGAAAAACCGGGACAGGCCCTGCAGCTGGGAGACCAGCCGACGCCACCCCCGGCCAGCACGCGCCTGGCCCGGCCCGGGGCGCTTCCCGGACACCGAGCGGCCTGGCGAGGCTGCGGGAGCTCTGGCGGGGTTTGGGGAGGGGGGTGGCTTGAGCTGGGAGGACGTCTCGGTGCCCCCCCACCCCCGGCCCCCCACCATCCCGTTCGCTGCTCAGGGTCACGTGGATCCGGACGAGCGGGGCGTCGGTCCGGCGCCGCGGTCCCCGGAGCCTCCTGCGGGCTTAGGGTCAGCCCAGCCGGGGCCACAGGCGCCCATCCTGCCGGCTGTGCAAACCCCCTGGAGTGCCTCAGCCCCGCCCTGTCCCCAAACCGAGGCCCGCCCTGCCCCCACGCCACGGGCCCAGCACAGGACCTTCCAGAGAGAGCGGACGAGCGACAGCCAGGCACACGGACAGGCACTCGCACGCACCCACGCCAGGTGAGACAGAGGCAGAAAGAGTCGAGGGTTCAGAGAGAGACTGGAAGACAGCGTGTGGGCAGGGCGCGCCTCGGGCAGGATGCCGGGCAGCTGCAGAGACCACCCGGCCCTGAGCAGCCAAAGCGATGGGGGCGGGGGGAGGCCACTGAGCAGCGGCGGGCCTGGAGAGGCCCAGGGTGGGAGGACACCTGAGATCTCCGCGCTCCGCGCCCCGCCCCCCTCCCCCCAACCCCCTGCACGCATGCCACGCCGGGGCGCTCTGACACTAGCTTCTCTGGAGTTTTGTCACTTGAATTTCTCTCCCTCTGCTCAACTGAGTGATGACGGTGTATTGAACAGCTAGGTCATTTCCAAATAAATTAAGCTTAGTGTTTCACAGGACACCCGGACATGTATGGAGAGACCAGCACGGATGCATGGACACCAACCTTGGTAACTGGACAACCAATGGGAAATTACTGTCTGACTCAGGAGAGAGAAAGAAACCCGAACAGATGGAATGAAATGAACAGAAACACAGGCTTTGCAACTCACACCCTAATTCAATTACCAGAAAATAAACAACACTATAACCATTTTAGAAAAACAATAGACCTCTCCATGACCTTTGGTCGGGTGAGGAGTTCAAACACACAGCAAAAAAAAGCCAACTTTTCCAAGTCGTGAATATGTTAGTTCACACATTGACTTTTACATTGAAATGTGTAACAAATAAACTTAAAATCATTGACTCACTACATAAGCATGGAAGTATTTTAAATATAAACTATGTTCTATAGTATTCAGGAAGCACTTGGCACATCTCTAAGTGTATCAGACCCAAAACTGGAACGTAGTGGAAGAGGCAGGATAGTCTAAAAATGAATCCCTAACTAAAAGGAACACACAGGATTAATGTAGATAAAAAAGGTTAAAGAAGAGAAGCTAGAAATCAGTCAATAAATGTCTTAGGGGTTAGCTTAGAGTGACTAGCCTCTGCGTGACTCTTTAAATTTTTCATGTTTGCAGCTTCCAAATTTTCCATTTTGAGAATAATACTTTCGCCTCCAAACCAGAGTGACTTGGGGACACAAAGGTAGAAGTCGATAATTTTCTTTGCCTATGTCTGAATATTTACAGTCAGAGGTAGAAAAGGAGGAGTCTGTCCCTTGTCTAGATGATGTCAATCCCCAGGTGTGGGATGTCTCCAGCCCTGGTTTAGCCATAAATGTTCCACCAGTAAAGATTTCTCTGAGACCAAGTGCTCCCTAGCCCTGGAAAAGACAATATCCCTTAAAACCAGTAGCTCTTGAGGGTCTTAAACCATTAGTTAACAAATACCGAGATACTGGAACTCGAATCAGCTGTGAGTCCCCCTGCAACACCCCAATCTTTCCCGTTCAAAAACCAGATGGATCTTACCGATTCGTCCAGGATCTAAGAGCTGTTAATGAAGCTGTGGTTCCCATCCACCCCATAGTCCCAAACCCATATACCCTCCTATACCAAGTCCCAGGAAATGCCAAGTACTTCTCAGTCTTGGACCTTCAAGGTGCTTTCTTTTGCATTCCTCTCCATCCTGAATCCCAAAAACTCTTTGCTTTTGAGTGGCGGGACTTGGAAACAAGAGAGACCATACAACTCTCGACTGGACTCGACTACCCCAAGGGTTTAGGGACAGCCCTCATATCTTCGGGACTTCCTCGGGGAGAGAACTAAGGGAATTAACTTTAACAAACAGTAGTCTAATACAGTATGTGGATGACTTGCTCATAGCTAGGCCAGATTTTACCAGCTCTCAAATGGACACTATTTAAAATGCTAACTTTCCTGTATGAAAAGGGTTATCGAGTATCCCCCAAGTAGGCTCAGATTAGCTTAACCCAAGTAAAATACCTTGGATTTATAATTACGGAGAGAAAAAGAATGCCTGACCCCGAGGGGAGATCCCTCATCTTAAATGCCCCGTACCCCCAAACAAAACAACAGCTTAGGGGATTTTGAGGAAGGACCGGGTTTTGCAGGATCTGGATTCCTAATTATGGCAATCTGGCCAGACCCCTATATGAAAATTTAAGGGGGAAAGAGGAAGAGCCACTCGACTGGCATGAGACCTGCAAGGTGGCCTTTAATGCCCTAAAAGAGTCCATCACTACAGCCCCAGCTTTAGGCCTCCCCAACCTGGAGAAGCCTTTTAGACTCTATGTTTCTGGAAGGACAGGAACTGCTCTTGGGGTGTTAGAGCAGATGATGGGGCCCGTATAACAACCTGTGGCTTATCTCTCAAAATAACTAGATGAGGTGGCCAGAGGGTGGCCCACTTGCCTCTGGGCAGTAGCAGGCACCGCTCTTATGGTTAAGGAGGCATCTAAGCTGACCCTGGGTCAGCCCACTACAGTGTATACGCCTCACCGGGTGCAAGCAGTCTTGGAAACGAAAGGGGACAGGTGGATGACAGGAGGAAGGATCACCCAATACCAAGCCCTCCTCCTTGACACTCCAGAAATAAAGTTGAGGGTCTGCCAGACTTTAAATCCAGCAACCTTACTGCCAGATCCCCCTACCTCCCCTCTGGATCACCAATGCATACAAATCACAGACGAGTTATACTCTTCTCGCCGGGACCTATCAGAGACACCTTTATCTGACCCAGAGGAAAACTGGCACACAGATGGCAGCAGTTTTGTAGAAAAGGGAGAGAGGAAAGCAGCATATGCTGTAGCAAGCCTGGAAGAAACTAAGGAAAGTGGGTCTCTTCCCCCAGACACCTCAGCCCAGAAAGCTGAACTTTTTGCCCTGACAAGAGCTTTGGAGTTAGGAGAAGGAAAGAGGATTAATGTGTGTATGGACTCTAAGTATGCTTTCCTCATTCTGCATGCCCGTGCAGCAATTTGGAAAGAAAGAGGGATGCTCAGTGCCCGAAGCTCTGCTCTTAAACACAAAGAGCTCATTCTCAGGCTCCTGGAGGCAGTCAAACTTCCTGCAAAATTAGCTGTCATCCACTGCAAGAGTCACCAAAAGGGGCAAGAAAAAGAGGCTCAGGGAAATAGGAAAGCTGATCAAGAGGCAGGACGAGCTGCCGGGGAAGCTACCTCTGCCACTGCTATCTGCCCCTTTTCCCCATGGAAACCCTGACTCCAGATTTTACCCCAGGGGGACATTCCCGATATGCTGAGCGGGGCTGGGAGATTGGGTCACATGGGTGGTTTCAGCCTGATCAGGCCTAAATAATACTCCCTGATTCTCAGGTTTAAAACATTACTAACTCCTTACATAAGAGCGCCCATTTTGGAAAAGATAATCTAGAAATCTTGCTTAAGCCTATTCTCTCCCATCCCCAGTTAGCTAAGGTTGTTAAACAAGTCACACAAAATTGTGACACCTGTCTAAAAAATAACCCAAAATCCAGACCTCCTCTAATTACACCTGTCCAACATCGGGGATCATACCCAGGAGCGGACTGGCAAGAAGAATTTACAGCCATGCCCAAGACCCAAGGGTTTTCTTACTTGCGAGTCTTTATTGACACATTCACAGGATGGATCGAAGCGTTCCCTACTGAGACTGAGAGAGCTACAGAAGTCTGTAAAGCTCTGCTGAAGGAGATAGTGCCTAGGTTTGGGCTGCCTCGGTCACTTCAGAGTGACAACGGGCCCTCACTTACAGCCACGATACCCCAGAACCTAGCCACATGCTTAGGCATAAAATACCAGCTCCGCTCATCCTGGAGGCCTCAAGCTTCAGGAAAGGTAGAGAGAGCCAACCCGACTCTTAAAAGGGCTCTGGCTAAGCTATGTCAGAAACACATAATAAGTGGACACATATGCTGCCCATAGCCCTCATGAGGCTACGGACATCCCCCAAACGGCCACTATTGTTAAGTCCTTATGAAATGATGTATGGACGACCATTCTGAACTTCTGATTTGTTTCTTGACGAGGATGCCAATACACTCTTAAAACATATAATTGACCTGGGAAGGTTTCAGCAAGAACTCCAACGGTATGGAGAACAAACCACAGGAAGACTTGAAAAATCCCCAGGTAAAGCCAGGGGATCAAGTATCAGTAAAGACCTGGCAAGAAAAAGGGAGTCCAAACCAGCTGTCTGAGAAATGGACAGGGCCATATCAGGTTGTTCTAGTGACTTCAACTGCTGTAAAAGTGAAGGGTCTATCTGCCTGGGTCCACAATTCTAGAATAAAACCCTATGGCCTACAGGAGGGGGAGACAGAAACTGAGACTCCAAAGCCAGAGGACAGCTATTCCTGTGAACCTGTTGAAGATCTCAGGCTCTTGTTCAAGCAGAACCCCATCAATCCTGCCTCAGATAAGTAAAATGCATCATATGATGTTCTTCCTCTTTCTAATCAAATCTCCCTGTATGGCTATTGATCTCTCCCTAAACGAGGCATGTTCACTTGCAAACCACACTGCTTCTCAACTCAACCTAACCAGCCCGGGCTGCATCTGCATTAATGACAAAGGTTGGGGGTATGTCCAACCCATCCCAGGGTATCACTATCAAAGGCCCACCCTTCCAGCCGAGCTATGGGCTGTTACTCAGCGCCCCCATGTGGTCGTAATATGGCCTTTTGGGGAAAGGGGGAAAAAAAACTTCATGTCTTGGTACCAGCAACAACTGTCTCTATTTACCCCCTGGATGACATCTGCAATCCCACCTGAGCCCTTATTTTCTCTCATGACTAACATCCCCCAAGTGACCTTCCATATCTCTCTAAAAAGCCACTCCCTAACAGGGGTGTCAGTGAGAAATCTAGACGACTCACAATGTGGGGTGACCGTCACTGTTGAAACTGATGGGAAAAACCGGGACAGGCCCTGCAGCTGGGAGACCAGCCGACGCCACCCCCGGCCAGCACGCGCCTGGCCCGGCCCGGGGCGCTTCCCGGACACCGAGCGGCCTGGCGAGGCTGCGGGAGCTCTGGCGGGGTTTGGGGAGGGGGGTGGCTTGAGCTGGGAGGACGTCTCGGTGCCCCCCCACCCCCGGCCCCCCACCATCCCGTTCGCTGCTCAGGGTCACGTGGATCCGGACGAGCGGGGCGTCGGTCCGGCGCCGCGGTCCCCGGAGCCTCCTGCGGGCTTAGGGTCAGCCCAGCCGGGGCCACAGGCGCCCATCCTGCCGGCTGTGCAAACCCCCTGGAGTGCCTCAGCCCCGCCCTGTCCCCAAACCGAGGCCCGCCCTGCCCCCACGCCACGGGCCCAGCACAGGACCTTCCAGAGAGAGCGGACGAGCGACAGCCAGGCACACGGACAGGCACTCGCACGCACCCACGCCAGGTGAGACAGATGCAGAAAGAGTCGAGGGTTCAGAGAGAGACTGGAAGACAGCGTGTGGGCAGGGCGCGCCTCGGGCAGGATGCCGGGCAGCTGCAGAGACCACCCGGCCCTGAGCAGCCAAAGCGATGGGGGCGGGGGGAGGCCACTGAGCAGCGGCGGGCCTGGAGAGGCCCAGGGTGGGAGGACACCTGAGATCTCCGCGCTCCGCGCCCCGCCCCCCTCCCCCCAACCCCCTGCACGCATGCCACGCCGGGGCGCTCTGACACTAGCTTCTCTGGAGTTTTGTCACTTGAATTTCTCTCCCTCTGCTCAACTGAGTGATGACGGTGTATTGAACAGCTAGGTCATTTCCAAATAAATTAAGCTTAGTGTTTCACAGGACACCCGGACATGTATGGAGAGACCAGCACGGATGCATGGACACCAACCTTGGTAACTGGACAACCAATGGGAAATTACTGTCTGACTCAGGAGAGAGAAAGAAACCCGAACAGATGGAATGAAATGAACAGAAACACAGGCTTTGCAACTCACACCCTAATTCAATTACCAGAAAATAAACAACACTATAACCATTTTAGAAAAACAATAGACCTCTCCATGACCTTTGGTCGGGTGAGGAGTTCAAACACACAGCAAAAAAAAGCCAACTTTTCCAAGTCGTGAATATGTTAGTTCACACATTGACTTTTACATTGAAATGTGTAACAAATAAACTTAAAATCATTGACTCACTACATAAGCATGGAAGTATTTTAAATATAAACTATGTTCTATAGTATTCAGGAAGCACTTGGCACATCTCTAAGTGTATCAGACCCAAAACTGGAACGTAGTGGAAGAGGCAGGATAGTCTAAAAATGAATCCCTAACTAAAAGGAACACACAGGATTACTGTAGATAAAAAAGGTTAAAGAAGAGAAGCTAGAAATCAGTCAATAAATGTCTTAGGGGTTAGCTTAGAGTGACTAGCCTCTGCGTGACTCTTTAAATTTTTCATGTTTGCAGCTTCCAAATTTTCCATTTTGAGAATAATACTTTCGCCTCCAAACCAGAGTGACTTGGGGACACAAAGGTAGAAGTCGATAATTTTCTTTGCCTATGTCTGAATATTTACAGTCAGAGGTAGAAAAGGAGGAGTCTGTCCCTTGTCTAGATGATGTCAATCCCCAGGTGTGGGATGTCTCCAGCCCTGGTTTAGCCATAAATGTTCCACCAGTAAAGATTTCTCTGAGACCAAGTGCTCCCTAGCCCTGGAAAAGACAATATCCCTTAAAACCAGTAGCTCTTGAGGGTCTTAAACCATTAGTTAACAAATACCGAGATACTGGAACTCGAATCAGCTGTGAGTCCCCCTGCAACACCCCAATCTTGCCCGTTCAAAAACCAGATGGATCTTATCGATTCGTCCAGGATCTAAGAGCTGTTAATGAAGCTGTGGTTCCCATCCACCCCATAGTCCCAAACCCATATACCCTCCTATACCAAGTCCCAGGAAATGCCAAGTACTTCTCAGTCTTGGACCTTCAAGGTGCTTTCTTTTGCATTCCTCTCCATCCTGAATCCCAAAAACTCTTTGCTTTTGAGTGGCGGGACTTGGAAACAAGAGAGACCATACAACTCTCGACTGGACTCGACTACCCCAAGGGTTTAGGGACAGCCCTCATATCTTCGGGACTTCCTCGGGGAGAGAACTAAGGGAATTAACTTTAACAAACAGTAGTCTAATACAGTATGTGGATGACTTGCTCATAGCTAGGCCAGATTTTACCAGCTCTCAAATGGACACTATTTAAAATGCTAACTTTCCTGTATGAAAAGGGTTATCGAGTATCCCCCAAGTAGGCTCAGATTAGCTTAACCCAAGTAAAATACCTTGGATTTATAATTACGGAGAGAAAAAGAATGCCTGACCCCGAGGGGAGATCCCTCATCTTAAATGCCCCGTACCCCCAAACAAAACAACAGCTTAGGGGATTTTGAGGAAGGACCGGGTTTTGCAGGATCTGGATTCCTAATTATGGCAATCTGGCCAGACCCCTATATGAAAATTTAAGGGGGAAAGAGGAAGAGCCACTCGACTGGCATGAGACCTGCAAGGTGGCCTTTAATGCCCTAAAAGAGTCCATCACTACAGCCCCAGCTTTAGGCCTCCCCAACCTGGAGAAGCCTTTTAGACTCTATGTTTCTGGAAGGACAGGAACTGCTCTTGGGGTGTTAGAGCAGATGATGGGGCCCGTATAACAACCTGTGGCTTATCTCTCAAAATAACTAGATGAGGTGGCCAGAGGGTGGCCCACTTGCCTCTGGGCAGTAGCAGGCACCGCTCTTATGGTTAAGGAGGCATCTAAGCTGACCCTGGGTCAGCCCACTACAGTGTATACGCCTCACCGGGTGCAAGCAGTCTTGGAAACGAAAGGGGACAGGTGGATGACAGGAGGAAGGATCACCCAATACCAAGCCCTCCTCCTTGACACTCCAGAAATAAAGTTGAGGGTCTGCCAGACTTTAAATCCAGCAACCTTACTGCCAGATCCCCCTACCTCCCCTCTGGATCACCAATGCATACAAATCACAGACGAGTTATACTCTTCTCGCCGGGACCTATCAGAGACACCTTTATCTGACCCAGAGGAAAACTGGCACACAGATGGCAGCAGTTTTGTAGAAAAGGGAGAGAGGAAAGCAGCATATGCTGTAGCAAGCCTGGAAGAAACTAAGGAAAGTGGGTCTCTTCCCCCAGACACCTCAGCCCAGAAAGCTGAACTTTTTGCCCTGACAAGAGCTTTGGAGTTAGGAGAAGGAAAGAGGATTAATGTGTGTATGGACTCGAAGTATGCTTTCCTCATTCTGCATGCCCGTGCAGCAATTTGGAAAGAAAGAGGGATGCTCAGTGCCCGAAGCTCTGCTCTTAAACACAAAGAGCTCATTCTCAGGCTCCTGGAGGCAGTCAAACTTCCTGCAAAATTAGCTGTCATCCACTGCAAGAGTCACCAAAAGGGGCAAGAAAAAGAGGCTCAGGGAAATAGGAAAGCTGATCAAGAGGCAGGACGAGCTGCCGGGGAAGCTACCTCTGCCACTGCTATCTGCCCCTTTTCCCCATGGAAACCCTGACTCCAGATTTTACCCCAGGGGGACATTCCCGATATGCTGAGCGGGGCTGGGAGATTGGGTCACATGGGTGGTTTCAGCCTGATCAGGCCCAAATAATACTCCCTGATTCTCAGGTTTAAAACATTACTAACTCCTTACATAAGAGCGCCCATTTTGGAAAAGATAATCTAGAAATCTTGCTTAAGCCTATTCTCTCCCATCCCCAGTTAGCTAAGGTTGTTAAACAAGTCACACAAAATTGTGACACCTGTCTAAAAAATAACCCAAAATCCAGACCTCCTCTAATTACACCTGTCCAACATCGGGGATCATACCCAGGAGCGGACTGGCAAGAAGAATTTACAGCCATGCCCAAGACCCAAGGGTTTTCTTACTTGCGAGTCTTTATTGACACATTCACAGGATGGATCGAAGCGTTCCCTACTGAGACTGAGAGAGCTACAGAAGTCTGTAAAGCTCTGCTGAAGGAGATAGTGCCTAGGTTTGGGCTGCCTCGGTCACTTCAGAGTGACAACGGGCCCTCACTTACAGCCACGATACCCCAGAACCTAGCCACATGCTTAGGCATAAAATACCAGCTCCGCTCATCCTGGAGGCCTCAAGCTTCAGGAAAGGTAGAGAGAGCCAACCCGACTCTTAAAAGGGCTCTGGCTAAGCTATGTCAGAAACACATAATAAGTGGACACATATGCTGCCCATAGCCCTCATGAGGCTACGGACATCCCCCAAACGGCCACTATTGTTAAGTCCTTATGAAATGATGTATGGACGACCATTCTGAACTTCTGATTTGTTTCTTGACGAGGATGCCAATACACTCTTAAAACATATAATTGACCTGGGAAGGTTTCAGCAAGAACTCCAACGGTATGGAGAACAAACCACAGGAAGACTTGAAAAATCCCCAGGTAAAGCCAGGGGATCAAGTATCAGTAAAGACCTGGCAAGAAAAAGGGAGTCCAAACCAGCTGTCTGAGAAATGGACAGGGCCATATCAGGTTGTTCTAGTGACTTCAACTGCTGTAAAAGTGAAGGGTCTATCTGCCTGGGTCCACAATTCTAGAATAAAACCCTATGGCCTACAGGAGGGGGAGACAGAAACTGAGACTCCAAAGCCAGAGGACAGCTATTCCTGTGAACCTGTTGAAGATCTCAGGCTCTTGTTCAAGCAGAACCCCATCAATCCTGCCTCAGATAAGTAAAATGCATCATATGATGTTCTTCCTCTTTCTAATCAAATCTCCCTGTATGGCTATTGATCTCTCCCTAAACGAGGCATGTTCACTTGCAAACCACACTGCTTCTCAACTCAACCTAACCAGCCCGGGCTGCATCTGCATTAATGACAAAGGTTGGGGGTATGTCCAACCCATCCCAGGGTATCACTATCAAAGGCCCACCCTTCCAGCCGAGCTATGGGCTGTTACTCAGCGCCCCCATGTGGTCGTAATATGGCCTTTTGGGGAAAGGGGGAAAAAAAACTTCATGTCTTGGTACCAGCAACAACTGTCTCTATTTACCCCCTGGATGACATCTGCAATCCCACCTGAGCCCTTATTTTCTCTCATGACTAACATCCCCCAAGTGACCTTCCATATCTCTCTAAAAAGCCACTCCCTAACAGGGGTGTCAGTGAGAAATCTAGACGACTCACAATGTGGGGTGACCGTCACTGTTGAAACTGATGGGAAAAACCGGGACAGGCCCTGCAGCTGGGAGACCAGCCGACGCCACCCCCGGCCAGCACGCGCCTGGCCCGGCCCGGGGCGCTTCCCGGACACCGAGCGGCCTGGCGAGGCTGCGGGAGCTCTGGCGGGGTTTGGGGAGGGGGGTGGCTTGAGCTGGGAGGACGTCTCGGTGCCCCCCCACCCCCGGCCCCCCACCATCCCGTTCGCTGCTCAGGGTCACGTGGATCCGGACGAGCGGGGCGTCGGTCCGGCGCCGCGGTCCCCGGAGCCTCCTGCGGGCTTAGGGTCAGCCCAGCCGGGGCCACAGGCGCCCATCCTGCCGGCTGTGCAAACCCCCTGGAGTGCCTCAGCCCCGCCCTGTCCCCAAACCGAGGCCCGCCCTGCCCCCACGCCACGGGCCCAGCACAGGACCTTCCAGAGAGAGCGGACGAGCGACAGCCAGGCACACGGACAGGCACTCGCACGCACCCACGCCAGGTGAGACAGATGCAGAAAGAGTCGAGGGTTCAGAGAGAGACTGGAAGACAGCGTGTGGGCAGGGCGCGCCTCGGGCAGGATGCCGGGCAGCTGCAGAGACCACCCGGCCCTGAGCAGCCAAAGCGATGGGGGCGGGGGGAGGCCACTGAGCAGCGGCGGGCCTGGAGAGGCCCAGGGTGGGAGGACACCTGAGATCTCCGCGCTCCGCGCCCCGCCCCCCTCCCCCCAACCCCCTGCACGCATGCCACGCCGGGGCGCTCTGACACTAGCTTCTCTGGAGTTTTGTCACTTGAATTTCTCTCCCTCTGCTCAACTGAGTGATGACGGTGTATTGAACAGCTAGGTCATTTCCAAATAAATTAAGCTTAGTGTTTCACAGGACACCCGGACATGTATGGAGAGACCAGCACGGATGCATGGACACCAACCTTGGTAACTGGACAACCAATGGGAAATTACTGTCTGACTCAGGAGAGAGAAAGAAACCCGAACAGATGGAATGAAATGAACAGAAACACAGGCTTTGCAACTCACACCCTAATTCAATTACCAGAAAATAAACAACACTATAACCATTTTAGAAAAACAATAGACCTCTCCATGACCTTTGGTCGGGTGAGGAGTTCAAACACACAGCAAAAAAAAGCCAACTTTTCCAAGTCGTGAATATGTTAGTTCACACATTGACTTTTACATTGAAATGTGTAACAAATAAACTTAAAATCATTGACTCACTACATAAGCATGGAAGTATTTTAAATATAAACTATGTTCTATAGTATTCAGGAAGCACTTGGCACATCTCTAAGTGTATCAGACCCAAAACTGGAACGTAGTGGAAGAGGCAGGATAGTCTAAAAATGAATCCCTAACTAAAAGGAACACACAGGATTACTGTAGATAAAAAAGGTTAAAGAAGAGAAGCTAGAAATCAGTCAATAAATGTCTTAGGGGTTAGCTTAGAGTGACTAGCCTCTGCGTGACTCTTTAAATTTTTCATGTTTGCAGCTTCCAAATTTTCCATTTTGAGAATAATACTTTCGCCTCCAAACCAGAGTGACTTGGGGACACAAAGGTAGAAGTCGATAATTTTCTTTGCCTATGTCTGAATATTTACAGTCAGAGGTAGAAAAGGAGGAGTCTGTCCCTTGTCTAGATGATGTCAATCCCCAGGTGTGGGATGTCTCCAGCCCTGGTTTAGCCATAAATGTTCCACCAGTAAAGATTTCTCTGAGACCAAGTGCTCCCTAGCCCTGGAAAAGACAATATCCCTTAAAACCAGTAGCTCTTGAGGGTCTTAAACCATTAGTTAACAAATAC